>NW_026844365.1:20982947-21582947 GCF_029955315.1 Cylas formicarius
GTTGTAAGGCATAATATATTATGTTGAGATTTGTCTGGCTATTTATTTGTTATTAGTACCAATTAAAAACAGCTCACGTAGGAAAGCGGAGTGCTGCAGATATTGTAGTAAATTTCATAAATCCTGTTAAATAGTGTTGAGTTAAATATAACCTCATAGGCGTCGCTATTTATCGCATAAAATATCGCTATTTGGTCATGGGTAAATAATAAAATTAATAATTACAATTATATTTATATTTCGTAAATAAAATAATTCATGCAATCATTAAGTCGCTGAATAACTCGCGTCAGTGTCTAGTTGACATTTAAATTATAAAATACTAAACTATAATTATAAAATGTACAATTCTAAAAATCCAATTATAAACAAAATTCGTCTGGGGATATCAACGGAATCAGTTCAGGAACTGTTTCTATTAGAGGCACTGACTGTTCGTACAAAGCATTGTATAATTCTTTTGTGTTGTTCCACGGCGAATACGAAAAATTGGGAGTTTCGTACATACAACTTGGAAGGCTTTGGTTGCTCGATATATATGGGCCGCCAGAAACTTCACATTCATCCCTCGGCTTTTTTGATTTATTCCCTGATTTTTGGTATGGTGCATGTAAAAGGTTATGTAGATCTTCAGATTTACATTGTGTATCGCGATGTGAAAAATCTAGAGATTTTTCTACATCCGATGAAGGGACAAAGTTTGAGAAATAATTTGCAATGTGAGCCGCCGAATGCTTTTGTATATCAGACTCGCAAGTACCTCTCAGCTGTTTTCTCTTCTCCTTCATTCGTCGATTTTGAAACCAAATTTTTATTGTTCTTTCTTCTATGCCGAATTGTACGGCTAGTAGTTTACGGTTGCTAGCTGCAATGAAGCGTTCCTTTTTGAAGTAGTTTTCAAACGTTAGTAGCTGCTGCGATGTAAACTCGGTCCGTTTCTTGCGCTTCTTGGTTATTCCGCTATTCTGCGGTGAAATTGCAAACTCCATTTTGTCCAAAGCGTTTCCTGAAGTAGTCGCGTTTTGACCTTCGTCACTGGGAATTTCTACTCGTGCTATATCCATTTCGCTTCTGCAAATGATTCCTGATGTATGTGATTGACTCACAAGAATTGTTTATTTATAGAAGGAATAGGCCACACCCAGTAGTAGTTTTATTGGATAATGCGAACTGTTGATAGTCATTAGAGTGTTTCTTAAGCTGGTACAGCTACCTGCTTCAATGTACCACCTAATTGTCATTAATTGTCAATTAGATCTCATTCCTAAAACGACTTTTTGTAGGGCATAATTTATTTTGTTGTAATTTTTCTGGCTATTTATGTTGTTATTTCTGAAGACATTATTTGTATATAAATATTTCTGAAGTTATTTGTTATTAGTTCCGATTAAAAACAGCTCACGTAGGAAGGCCGAGTTGTGCATATTTTGTAGTCATGTGCAGAGAGGTACACAGAAAAGCGCAGTATTCTTAAATTTCATAATTTCTGTTAAATAGTGTCGAGTTAAATATAACCTCATAGGCGTCGTTATTTATGAATGTTAATGCCATAACATGTCGCTATTTGGTCATTGGTAAGTAATAAAATTAATAATTACGAGTAGGTTTATATAAAATTATTCATGCAATAGTTAAGACGCTCAATAACTCGCGCCATTGTCTAGTTAACATTTAAATAAAAAAATATGAAAATGCAACTAAAAAAAGTACAATTCGGAAAACTCAATTACGTGTGAAATTTCAACTGTCCGCTATTATTTTTTACCTAATTACTAACTAAAAGTAATGACCGAAAAATCAAAGCCCACAAAAGTTAAAAGAGAAGAAACAGACAAAACTAATTTTTCAAGACTGTTATTTTCGGGTTTTGAATTTCTTATTTGGATTGTGCAATAATTTTGGTAGACCTGTACTTTTGTGTAAGCTGCGATTTAATCCCTTTTATTTTTGGAATCCGTTTGCTAATTCGAATAGCGAATAATTTTATGTCATTAATTGTCATTTAGATCTCATTCCTAGAACGAACTGTTGTAGGGCATAATATATTATGTTGAGATTTGTCTGGCTATTTATTTGTTATTAGTACCAATTAAAAACAGCTCACGTAGGAAAGCGGAGTGCTGCAGATATTGTAGTAAATTTCATAAATCCTGTTAAATAGTGTTGAGTTAAATATAACCTCATAGGCGTCGCTATTTATCGCATAAAATATCGCTATTTGGTCATGGGTAAATAATAAAATTAATAATTACAATTATATTTATATTTCGTAAATAAAATAATTCATGCAATCATTAAGTCGCTGAATAACTCGCGTCAGTGTCTAGTTGACATTTAAATTATAAAATACTAAACTATAATTATAAAATGTACAATTCTAAAAATCCAATTATAAACAAAATTCGTCTGGGGATATCAACGGAATCAGTTCAGGAACTGTTTCTATTAGAGGCACTGACTGTTCGTACAAAGCATTGTATAATTCTTTTGTGTTGTTCCACGGCGAATACGAAAAATTGGGAGTTTCGTACATACAACTTGGAAGGCTTTGGTTGCTCGATATATATGGGCCGCAAGAAACTTCACATTCATCCCTCGGCTTTTTTGATTTATTCCCTGATTTTTGGTATGGTGCATGTAAAAGGTTATGTAGATCTTCAGATTTACATTGTGTATCGCGATGTGAAAAATCTAGAGATTTTTCTACATCCGATGAAGGGACAAAGTTTGAGAAATAATTTGCAATGTGAGCCGCCGAATGCTTTTGTATATCAGACTCGCAAGTACCTCTCAGCTGTTTTCTCTTCTCCTTCATTCGTCGATTTTGAAACCAAATTTTTATTGTTCTTTCTTCTATGCCGAATTGTACGGCTAGTAGTTTACGGTTGCTAGCTGCAATGAAGCGTTCCTTTTTGAAGTAGTTTTCAAACGTTAGTAGCTGCTGCGATGTAAACTCGGTCCGTTTCTTGCGCTTCTTGGTTATTCCGCTATTCTGCGGTGAAATTGCAAACTCCATTTTGTCCAAAGCGTTTCCTGAAGTAGTCGCGTTTTGACCTTCGTCACTGGGAATTTCTACTCGTGCTATATCCATTTCGCTTCTGCAAATGATTCCTGATGTATGTGATTGACTCACAAGAATTGTTTATTTATAGAAGGAATAGGCCACACCCAGTAGTAGTTTTATTGGATAATGCGAACTGTTGATAGTCATTAGAGTGTTTCTTAAGCTGGTACAGCTACCTGCTTCAATGTACCACCTAATTGTCATTAATTGTCAATTAGATCTCATTCCTAAAACGACTTTTTGTAGGGCATAATTTATTTTGTTGTAATTTTTCTGGCTATTTATGTTGTTATTTCTGAAGACATTATTTGTATATAAATATTTCTGAAGTTATTTGTTATTAGTTCCGATTAAAAACAGCTCACGTAGGAAGGCCGAGTTGTGCATATTTTGTAGTCATGTGCAGAGAGGTACACAGAAAAGCGCAGTATTCTTAAATTTCATAATTTCTGTTAAATAGTGTCGAGTTAAATATAACCTCATAGGCGTCGTTATTTATGAATGTTAATGCCATAACATGTCGCTATTTGGTCATTGGTAAGTAATAAAATTAATAATTACGAGTAGGTTTATATAAAATTATTCATGCAATAGTTAAGACGCTCAATAACTCGCGCCATTGTCTAGTTAACATTTAAATAAAAAAATATGAAAATGCAACTAAAAAAAGTACAATTCGGAAAACTCAATTACGTGTGAAATTTCAACTGTCCGCTATTATTTTTTACCTAATTACTAACTAAAAGTAATGACCGAAAAATCAAAGCCCACAAAAGTTAAAAGAGAAGAAACAGACAAAACTAATTTTTCAAGACTGTTATTTTCGGGTTTTGAATTTCTTATTTGGATTGTGCAATAATTTTGGTAGACCTGTACTTTTGTGTAAGCTGCGATTTAATCCCTTTTATTTTTGGAATCCGTTTGCTAATTCGAATAGCGAATAATTTTATGTCATTAATTGTCATTTAGATCTCATTCCTAGAACGAACTGTTGTAGGGCATAATATATTATGTTGAGATTTGTCTGGCTATTTATTTGTTATTAGTACCAATTAAAAACAGCTCACGTAGGAAAGCGGAGTGCTGCAGATATTGTAGTAAATTTCATAAATCCTGTTAAATAGTGTTGAGTTAAATATAACCTCATAGGCGTCGCTATTTATCGCATAAAATATCGCTATTTGGTCATGGGTAAATAATAAAATTAATAATTACAATTATATTTATATTTCGTAAATAAAATAATTCATGCAATCATTAAGTCGCTGAATAACTCGCGTCAGTGTCTAGTTGACATTTAAATTATAAAATACTAAACTATAATTATAAAATGTACAATTCTAAAAATCCAATTATAAACAAAATTCGTCTGGGGATATCAACGGAATCAGTTCAGGAACTGTTTCTATTAGAGGCACTGACTGTTCGTACAAAGCATTGTATAATTCTTTTGTGTTGTTCCACGGCGAATACGAAAAATTGGGAGTTTCGTACATACAACTTGGAAGGCTTTGGTTGCTCGATATATATGGGCCGCCAGAAACTTCACATTCATCCCTCGGCTTTTTTGATTTATTCCCTGATTTTTGGTATGGTGCATGTAAAAGGTTATGTAGATCTTCAGATTTACATTGTGTATCGCGATGTGAAAAATCTAGAGATTTTTCTACATCCGATGAAGGGACAAAGTTTGAGAAATAATTTGCAATGTGAGCCGCCGAATGCTTTTGTATATCAGACTCGCAAGTACCTCTCAGCTGTTTTCTCTTCTCCTTCATTCGTCGATTTTGAAACCAAATTTTTATTGTTCTTTCTTCTATGCCGAATTGTACGGCTAGTAGTTTACGGTTGCTAGCTGCAATGAAGCGTTCCTTTTTGAAGTAGTTTTCAAACGTTAGTAGCTGCTGCGATGTAAACTCGGTCCGTTTCTTGCGCTTCTTGGTTATTCCGCTATTCTGCGGTGAAATTGCAAACTCCATTTTGTCCAAAGCGTTTCCTGAAGTAGTCGCGTTTTGACCTTCGTCACTGGGAATTTCTACTCGTGCTATATCCATTTCGCTTCTGCAAATGATTCCTGATGTATGTGATTGACTCACAAGAATTGTTTATTTATAGAAGGAATAGGCCACACCCAGTAGTAGTTTTATTGGATAATGCGAACTGTTGATAGTCATTAGAGTGTTTCTTAAGCTGGTACAGCTACCTGCTTCAATGTACCACCTAATTGTCATTAATTGTCAATTAGATCTCATTCCTAAAACGACTTTTTGTAGGGCATAATTTATTTTGTTGTAATTTTTCTGGCTATTTATGTTGTTATTTCTGAAGACATTATTTGTATATAAATATTTCTGAAGTTATTTGTTATTAGTTCCGATTAAAAACAGCTCACGTAGGAAGGCCGAGTTGTGCATATTTTGTAGTCATGTGCAGAGAGGTACACAGAAAAGCGCAGTATTCTTAAATTTCATAATTTCTGTTAAATAGTGTCGAGTTAAATATAACCTCATAGGCGTCGTTATTTATGAATGTTAATGCCATAACATGTCGCTATTTGGTCATTGGTAAGTAATAAAATTAATAATTACGAGTAGGTTTATATAAAATTATTCATGCAATAGTTAAGACGCTCAATAACTCGCGCCATTGTCTAGTTAACATTTAAATAAAAAAATATGAAAATGCAACTAAAAAAAGTACAATTCGGAAAACTCAATTACGTGTGAAATTTCAACTGTCCGCTATTATTTTTTACCTAATTACTAACTAAAAGTAATGACCGAAAAATCAAAGCCCACAAAAGTTAAAAGAGAAGAAACAGACAAAACTAATTTTTCAAGACTGTTATTTTCGGGTTTTGAATTTCTTATTTGGATTGTGCAATAATTTTGGTAGACCTGTACTTTTGTGTAAGCTGCGATTTAATCCCTTTTATTTTTGGAATCCGTTTGCTAATTCGAATAGCGAATAATTTTATGTCATTAATTGTCATTTAGATCTCATTCCTAGAACGAACTGTTGTAGGGCATAATATATTATGTTGAGATTTGTCTGGCTATTTATTTGTTATTAGTACCAATTAAAAACAGCTCACGTAGGAAAGCGGAGTGCTGCAGATATTGTAGTAAATTTCATAAATCCTGTTAAATAGTGTTGAGTTAAATATAACCTCATAGGCGTCGCTATTTATCGCATAAAATATCGCTATTTGGTCATGGGTAAATAATAAAATTAATAATTACAATTATATTTATATTTCGTAAATAAAATAATTCATGCAATCATTAAGTCGCTGAATAACTCGCGTCAGTGTCTAGTTGACATTTAAATTATAAAATACTAAACTATAATTATAAAATGTACAATTCTAAAAATCCAATTATAAACAAAATTCGTCTGGGGATATCAACGGAATCAGTTCAGGAACTGTTTCTATTAGAGGCACTGACTGTTCATACAAAGCATTGTATAATTCTTTTGTGTTGTTCCACGGCGAATACGAAAAATTGGGAGTTTCGTACATACAACTTGGAAGGCTTTGGTTGCTCGATATATATGGGCCGCCAGAAACTTCACATTCATCCCTTGGCTTTTTTGATTTATTCCCTGATTTTTGGTACGGTGCATGTAAAAGGTTATGTAGATCTTCAGACTTCCATTGTGTATCGCGATGTGAAAAATCTAGAGATTTTTCTTCATCCGATGAAGGGACAAAGTTTGAGAAATAATTTGCAATGTGAGCCGCCGAATGCTTTTGTATATCAGACTCGCAAGTACCTCTCAGCTGTTTTCTCTTCTCCTTCATTCGTCGATTTTGAAACCAAATTTTTATTGTTCTTTCTTCTATGCCGAATTGTACGGCTAGTAGTTTACGGTTGCTAGCTGCAATGAAGCGTTCCTTTTTGAAGTAGTTTTCAAACGTTAGTAGCTGCTGCGATGTAAACTCGGTCCGTTTCTTGCGCTTCTTGGTTATTCCGCTATTCTGCGGTGAAATTGCAAACTCCATTTTGTCCAAAGCGTTTCCTGAAGTAGACGCGTTTTGACCTTCGTCACTGGGAATTTCTACTCGTGCTATATCCATTTCGCTTCTGCAAATGATTCCTGACGTATGTGATTGACTCACAAGAATTGTTTATTTATAGAAGGAATAGGCCACACCCAGTAGTAGTTTTATTGGATAATGCGAACTATTGATAGTAATTAGAGTGTTTCTTAAGCTGGTACAGCTACCTGCTTCAATGTAGCACCTAATTGTCATTAATTGTCACTTAGATCTCATTCCTAAAACGACATTTTGTAGGGCATAATTTATTTTGTTGTAATTTTTCTGGCTATTTATGTTGTTATTTCTGAAAACATTATTTGTATATAAATATTTCTGAAGTTATTTGTTATTAGTACCGATTAAAAACAGCTCACGTAGGAAGGCCGAGTTGTGCATATTTTGTAGTCATGTGCAGAGAGGTACACAGAAAAGCGCAGTATTCTTAAATTTCATAATTTCTGTTAAATAGTGTCGAGTTAAATATAACCTCATAGGCGTCGTTATTTATGAATGTTAATGCCATAACATGTCGCTATTTGGTCATTGGTAAGTAATAAAATTAATAATTACGAGTAGGTTTATATAAAATTATTCATGCAATAGTTAAGACGCTCAATAACTCGCGCCATTGTCTAGTTAACATTTAAATAAAAAAATATGAAAATGCAACTAAAAAAAGTACAATTCGGAAAACTCAATTACGTGTGAAATTTCAACTGTCCGCTATTATTTTTTACCTAATTACTAACTAAAAGTAATGACCGAAAAATCAAAGCCCACAAAAGTTAAAAGAGAAGAAACAGACAAAACTAATTTTTCAAGACTGTTATTTTCGGGTTTTGAATTTCTTATTTGGATTGTGCAATAATTTTGGTAGACCTGTACTTTTGTGTAAGCTGCGATTTAATCCCTTTTATTTTTGGAATCCGTTTGCTAATTCGAATAGCGAATAATTTTATGTCATTAATTGTCATTTAGATCTCATTCCTAGAACGAACTGTTGTAGGGCATAATATATTATGTTGAGATTTGTCTGGCTATTTATTTGTTATTAGTACCAATTAAAAACAGCTCACGTAGGAAAGCGGAGTGCTGCAGATATTGTAGTAAATTTCATAAATCCTGTTAAATAGTGTTGAGTTAAATATAACCTCATAGGCGTCGCTATTTATCGCATAAAATATCGCTATTTGGTCATGGGTAAATAATAAAATTAATAATTACAATTATATTTATATTTCGTAAATAAAATAATTCATGCAATCATTAAGTCGCTGAATAACTCGCGTCAGTGTCTAGTTGACATTTAAATTATAAAATACTAAACTATAATTATAAAATGTACAATTCTAAAAATCCAATTATAAACAAAATTCGTCTGGGGATATCAACGGAATCAGTTCAGGAACTGTTTCTATTAGAGGCACTGACTGTTCATACAAAGCATTGTATAATTCTTTTCTGTTGTTCCACGGCGAATACGAAAAATTGGGAGTTTCGTACATACAACTTGGAAGGCTTTGGTTGCTCGATATATATGGGCCGCCAGAAACTTCACATTCATCCCTTGGCTTTTTTGATTTATTCCCTGATTTTTGGTACGGTGCATGTAAAAGGTTATGTAGATCTTCAGACTTCCATTGTGTATCGCGATGTGAAAAATCTAGAGATTTTTCTTCATCCGATGAAGGGACAAAGTTTGAGAAATAATTTGCAATGTGAGCCGCCGAATGCTTTTGTATGTCAGACTCGCAAGTACCTCTCAGCTGTTTTCTCTTCTCCTTCATTCGTCGATTTTGAAACCAAATTTTTATTGTTCTTTCTTCTATGCCGAATTGTACGGCTAGTAGTTTACGGTTGCTAGCTGCAATGAAGCGTTCCTTTTTGAAGTAGTTTTCAAACGTTAGTAGCTGCTGCGATGTAAACTCGGTCCGTTTCTTGCGCTTCTTGGTTATTCCGCTATTCTGCGGTGAAATTGCAAACTCCATTTTGTCCAAAGCGTTTCCTGAAGTAGACGCGTTTTGACCTTCGTCACTGGGAATTTCTACTCGTGCTATATCCATTTCGCTTCTGCAAATGATTCCTGACGTATGTGATTGACTCACAAGAATTGTTTATTTATAGAAGGAATAGGCCACACCCAGTAGTAGTTTTATTGGATAATGCGAACTATTGATAGTCATTAGAGTGTTTCTTAAGCTGGTACAGCTACCTGCTTCAATGTAGCACCTAATTGTCATTAATTGTCACTTAGATCTCATTCCTAAAACGACATTTTGTAGGGCATAATTTATTTTGTTGTAATTTTTCTGGCTATTTATGTTGTTATTTCTGAAAACATTATTTGTATATAAATATTTCTGAAGTTATTTGTTATTAGTACCGATTAAAAACAGCTCGGGTAGGAAGGCCGAGTTGTGCAGATTTTGTAGTCATGTGCAGAGAGGTACACAGAAAAGCGCAGTATTCTTAAATTTCATAAATTCTGTTAAATAGTGTCGAGTTAAATATATCCTCATAGGCGTCGTTATTTATGAATGTTAATGCCATAACATGTCGCTATTTGGTCATTGGTAAGTAATAAAATTAATAATTACGAGTAGGTTTATATAAAATTATTCATGCAATAGTTAAGACGCTCAATAACTCGCGCCATTGTCTAGTTAACATTCAAATAAAAAAATATGAAAATGCAACTAAAAAAGTACAATTCGGAAAACTCAATTACGTGTGAAATTTCAACTGTCCGCTATTATTTTTTACCTAATTACTAATTTCTAACTAAAAGTAATGACCGAAAAATCAAAGCCCACAAAAGTTGAAAGAGAAGAAACAGACAAAACTAATTTTTCAAGACTGTTATTTTCGGGTTTTGAATTTCTTATTTGGATTGTGCAATAATTTTGGTAGACCTGTACTTTTGTGTAAGCTGCGATTTAATCCCTTTTATTGTTGGAATCCGTTTAATAATTCGAATAGCGAATAATTTTATGTCATTAATGGTCAATTAGATCTCATTCCTAGAACGAACTGTTGTAGGGCATAATATATTATGTTGTGATTTGCCTGGCTATTTATTTGTTATTAGTACCGATTAAAAACAGTTCACGTAGGAAAGCGGAGTGCTGCAGATATTGTAGTCATGTGCAGAGAAGTACACAGAAAAGTGCAGTATTCTTAAATTTCATAAATCCTGTTAAATAGTGTCGAGTTAAATATAACCTCATAGGCGTCGCTATTTGTCGCATAAAATATCGCTATTTGGTCATGGGTAAATAATAAAATTAATAATTACAATTATATTTATATTTCGTAAATAAAATAATTCATGCAATCATTAAGACGCTGAATAACTCGCGTCAGTGTCTAGTTGACATTTAAATTATAAAATACTAAACTATAATTATAAAATGTACAATTCTAAAAATCCAATTATAAACAAAATTCGTCTGGGGATATCAACGGAATCAGTTCAGGAACTGTTTCTATTAGAGGCACTGACTGTTCATACAAAGCATTGTATAATTCTTTTGTGTTGTTCCACGGCGAATACGAAAAATTGGGAGTTTCGTACATACAACTTGGAAGGCTTTGGTTGCTCGATATATATGGGCCGCCAGAAACTTCACATTCATCCCTTGGCTTTTTTGATTTATTCCCTGATTTTTGGTACGGTGCATGTAAAAGGTTATGTAGATCTTCAGACTTCCATTGTGTATCGCGATGTGAAAAATCTAGAGATTTTTCTTCATCCGATGAAGGGACAAAGTTTGAGAAATAATTTGCAATGTGAGCCGCCGAATGCTTTTGTATATCAGACTCGCAAGTACCTCTCAGCTGTTTTCTCTTCTCCTTCATTCGTCGATTTTGAAACCAAATTTTTATTGTTCTTTCTTCTATGCCGAATTGTACGGCTAGTAGTTTACGGTTGCTAGCTGCAATGAAGCGTTCCTTTTTGAAGTAGTTTTCAAACGTTAGTAGCTGCTGCGATGTAAACTCGGTCCGTTTCTTGCGCTTCTTGGTTATTCCGCTATTCTGCGGTGAAATTGCAAACTCCATTTTGTCCAAAGCGTTTCCTGAAGTAGACGCGTTTTGACCTTCGTCACTGGGAATTTCTACTCGTGCTATATCCATTTCGCTTCTGCAAATGATTCCTGACGTATGTGATTGACTCACAAGAATTGTTTATTTATAGAAGGAATAGGCCACACCCAGTAGTAGTTTTATTGGATAATGCGAACTATTGATAGTAATTAGAGTGTTTCTTAAGCTGGTACAGCTACCTGCTTCAATGTAGCACCTAATTGTCATTAATTGTCACTTAGATCTCATTCCTAAAACGACATTTTGTAGGGCATAATTTATTTTGTTGTAATTTTTCTGGCTATTTATGTTGTTATTTCTGAAAACATTATTTGTATATAAATATTTCTGAAGTTATTTGTTATTAGTACCGATTAAAAACAGCTCACGTAGGAAGGCCGAGTTGTGCATATTTTGTAGTCATGTGCAGAGAGGTACACAGAAAAGCGCAGTATTCTTAAATTTCATAATTTCTGTTAAATAGTGTCGAGTTAAATATAACCTCATAGGCGTCGTTATTTATGAATGTTAATGCCATAACATGTCGCTATTTGGTCATTGGTAAGTAATAAAATTAATAATTACGAGTAGGTTTATATAAAATTATTCATGCAATAGTTAAGACGCTCAATAACTCGCGCCATTGTCTAGTTAACATTTAAATAAAAAAATATGAAAATGCAACTAAAAAAAGTACAATTCGGAAAACTCAATTACGTGTGAAATTTCAACTGTCCGCTATTATTTTTTACCTAATTACTAACTAAAAGTAATGACCGAAAAATCAAAGCCCACAAAAGTTAAAAGAGAAGAAACAGACAAAACTAATTTTTCAAGACTGTTATTTTCGGGTTTTGAATTTCTTATTTGGATTGTGCAATAATTTTGGTAGACCTGTACTTTTGTGTAAGCTGCGATTTAATCCCTTTTATTTTTGGAATCCGTTTGCTAATTCGAATAGCGAATAATTTTATGTCATTAATTGTCATTTAGATCTCATTCCTAGAACGAACTGTTGTAGGGCATAATATATTATGTTGAGATTTGTCTGGCTATTTATTTGTTATTAGTACCAATTAAAAACAGCTCACGTAGGAAAGCGGAGTGCTGCAGATATTGTAGTAAATTTCATAAATCCTGTTAAATAGTGTTGAGTTAAATATAACCTCATAGGCGTCGCTATTTATCGCATAAAATATCGCTATTTGGTCATGGGTAAATAATAAAATTAATAATTACAATTATATTTATATTTCGTAAATAAAATAATTCATGCAATCATTAAGTCGCTGAATAACTCGCGTCAGTGTCTAGTTGACATTTAAATTATAAAATACTAAACTATAATTATAAAATGTACAATTCTAAAAATCCAATTATAAACAAAATTCGTCTGGGGATATCAACGGAATCAGTTCAGGAACTGTTTCTATTAGAGGCACTGACTGTTCATACAAAGCATTGTATAATTCTTTTGTGTTGTTCCACGGCGAATACGAAAAATTGGGAGTTTCGTACATACAACTTGGAAGGCTTTGGTTGCTCGATATATATGGGCCGCCAGAAACTTCACATTCATCCCTTGGCTTTTTTGATTTATTCCCTGATTTTTGGTACGGTGCATGTAAAAGGTTATGTAGATCTTCAGACTTCCATTGTGTATCGCGATGTGAAAAATCTAGAGATTTTTCTTCATCCGATGAAGGGACAAAGTTTGAGAAATAATTTGCAATGTGAGCCGCCGAATGCTTTTTTATATCAGACTCGCAAGTACCTCTCAGCTGTTTTCTCTTCTCCTTCATTCGTCGATTTTGAAACCAAATTTTTATTGTTCTTTCTTCTATGCCGAATTGTACGGCTAGTAGTTTACGGTTGCTAGCTGCAATGAAGCGTTCCTTTTTGAAGTAGTTTTCAAACGTTAGTAGCTGCTGCGATGTAAACTCGGTCCGTTTCTTGCGCTTCTTGGTTATTCCGCTATTCTGCGGTGAAATTGCAAACTCCATTTTGTCCAAAGCGTTTCCTGAAGTAGACGCGTTTTGACCTTCGTCACTGGGAATTTCTACTCGTGCTATATCCATTTCGCTTCTGCAAATGATTCCTGACGTATGTGATTGACTCACAAGAATTGTTTATTTATAGAAGGAATAGGCCACACCCAGTAGTAGTTTTATTGGATAATGCGAACTATTGATAGTCATTAGAGTGTTTCTTAAGCTGGTACAGCTACCTGCTTCAATGTAGCACCTAATTGTCATTAATTGTCACTTAGATCTCATTCCTAAAACGACATTTTGTAGGGCATAATTTATTTTGTTGTAATTTTTCTGGCTATTTATGTTGTTATTTCTGAAAACATTATTTGTATATAAATATTTCTGAAGTTATTTGTTATTAGTACCGATTAAAAACAGCTCGGGTAGGAAGGCCGAGTTGTGCAGATTTTGTAGTCATGTGCAGAGAGGTACACAGAAAAGCGCAGTATTCTTAAATTTCATAAATTCTGTTAAATAGTGTCGAGTTAAATATATCCTCATAGGCGTCGTTATTTATGAATGTTAATGCCATAACATGTCGCTATTTGGTCATTGGTAAGTAATAAAATTAATAATTACGAGTAGGTTTATATAAAATTATTCATGCAATAGTTAAGACGCTCAATAACTCGCGCCATTGTCTAGTTAACATTCAAATAAAAAAATATGAAAATGCAACTAAAAAAGTACAATTCGGAAAACTCAATTACGTGTGAAATTTCAACTGTCCGCTATTATTTTTTACCTAATTACTAATTTCTAACTAAAAGTAATGACCGAAAAATCAAAGCCCACAAAAGTTGAAAGAGAAGAAACAGACAAAACTAATTTTTCAAGACTGTTATTTTCGGGTTTTGAATTTCTTATTTGGATTGTGCAATAATTTTGGTAGACCTGTACTTTTGTGTAAGCTGCGATTTAATCCCTTTTATTGTTGGAATCCGTTTAATAATTCGAATAGCGAATAATTTTATGTCATTAATGGTCAATTAGATCTCATTCCTAGAACGAACTGTTGTAGGGCATAATATATTATGTTGTGATTTGCCTGGCTATTTATTTGTTATTAGTACCGATTAAAAACAGTTCACGTAGGAAAGCGGAGTGCTGCAGATATTGTAGTCATGTGCAGAGAAGTACACAGAAAAGTGCAGTATTCTTAAATTTCATAAATCCTGTTAAATAGTGTCGAGTTAAATATAACCTCATAGGCGTCGCTATTTGTCGCATAAAATATCGCTATTTGGTCATGGGTAAATAATAAAATTAATAATTACAATTATATTTATATTTCGTAAATAAAATAATTCATGCAATCATTAAGACGCTGAATAACTCGCGTCAGTGTCTAGTTGACATTTAAATTATAAAATACTAAACTATAATTATAAAATGTACAATTCTAAAAATCCAATTATAAACAAAATTCGTCTAAGGATATCAACGGAATCAGTTCAGGAACTGTTTCTATTAGAGGCACTGACTGTTCATACAAAGCATTGTATAATTCTTTTGTGTTGTTCCACGGCGAATACGAAAAATTGGGAGTTTCGTACATACAACTTGGAAGGCTTTGGTTGCTCGATATATATGGGCCGCCAGAAACTTCACATTCATCCCTCGGCTTTTTTGATTTATTCCCTGATTTTTGGTACGGTGCATGTAAAAGGTTATGCAGATCTTCAGACTTCCATTGTGTATCGCGATGTGAAAAATCTAGAGATTTTTCTTCATCCGATGAAGGGACAAAGTTTGAGAAATAATTTAGTTAAAAGAGAAGAAACAGACAAAACTAATTTTTCAAGACTGTTATTTTCGGGTTTTGAATTTCTTATTTGGATTGTGCAATAATTTTGGTAGACCTGTACTTTTGTGTAAGCTGCGATTTAATCCCTTTTATTTTTGGAATCCGTTTGCTAATTCGAATAGCGAATAATTTTATGTCATTAAATGTCATTTAGATCTCATTCCTAGAACGAACTGTTGTAGGGCATAATATATTATGTTGAGATTTGCCTGGCTATTTATTTGTTATTAGTACCAATTAAAAACAGCTCACGTAGGAAAGCGGAGTGCTGCAGATATTGTAGTCTTAAATTTCATAATTTCTGTTAAATAGTGTCGAGTTAAATATAACCTCATAGGCATCGTTATTTATGAATGTTAATGCCATAACATGTCGCTATTTGGTCATTGGTAAGTAATAAAATTAATAATTACGAGTAGGTTTATATAAAATTATTCATGCAATAGTTAAGACGCTCAATAACTCGCGCCATTGTCTAGTTAACATTTAAATAAAAAAATATGAAAATGCAACTAAAAAAAGTACAATTCGGAAAACTCAATTACGTGTGAAATTTCAACTGTCCGCTATTATTTTTTACCTAATTACTAACTATTGTGCAATAATTTTGGTAGACCTGTACTTTTGTGTAAGCTGCGATTTAATCCCTTTTATTTTTGGAATCCGTTTGCTAATTCGAATAGCGAATAATTTTATGTCATTAATTGTCATTTAGATCTCATTCCTAGAACGAACTGTTGTAGGGCATAATATATTATGTTGAGATTTGCCTGGCTATTTATTTGTTATTAGTACCAATTAAAAACAGCTCACGTAGGAAAGCGGAGTGCTGCAGATATTGTAGTCTTAAATTTCATAAATCCTGTTAAATAGTGTCGAGTTAAATATAACCTCATAGGCGTCGCTATTTATCGCATAAAATATCGCTATTTGGTCATGGGTAAATAATAAAATTAATAATTACAATTATATTTATATTTCGTAAATAAAATAATTCATGCAATCATTAAGACGCTGAATAACTCGCGTCAGTGTCTAGTTGACATTTAAATTATAAAATACTAAACTATAATTATAAAATGTACAATTCTAAAAATCCAATTATAAACAAAATTCGTCTGGGGATATCAACGGAATCAGTTCAGGAACTGTTTCTATTAGAGGCACTGACTGTTCATACAAAGCATTGTATAATTCTTTTGTGTTGTTCCACGGCGAATACGAAAAATTGGGAGTTTCGTACATACAACTTGGAAGGCTTTGGTTGCTCGATATATATGGGCCGCCAGAAACTTCACATTCATCCCTCGGCTTTTTTGATTTATTCCCTGATTTTTGGTACGGTGCATGTAAAAGGTTATGTAGATCTTCAGACTTCCATTGTGTATCGCGATGTGAAAAATCTAGAGATTTTTCTTCATCCGATGAAGGGACAAAGTTTGAGAAATAATTTGCAATGTGAGCCGCCGAATGCTTTTGTATATCAGACTCGCAAGTACCTCTCAGCTGTTTTCTCTTCTCCTTCATTCGTCGATTTTGAAACCAAATTTTTATTGTTCTTTCTTCTATGCCGAATTGTACGGCTAGTAGTTTACGGTTGCTAGCTGCAATGAAGCGTTCCTTTTTGAAGTAGTTTTCAAACGTTAGTAGCTGCTGCGATGTAAACTCGGTCCGTTTCTTGCGCTTCTTGGTTATTCCGCTATTCTGCGGTGAAATTGCAAACTCCATTTTGTCCAAAGCGTTTCCTGAAGTAGACGCGTTTTGACCTTCGTCACTGGGAATTTCTACTCGTGCTATATCCATTTCGCTTCTGCAAATGATTCCTGACGTATGTGATTGACTCACAAGAATTGTTTATTTATAGAAGGAATAGGCCACACCCAGTAGTAGTTTTATTGGATAATGCGAACTATTGATAGTCATTAGAGTGTTTCTTAAGCTGGTACAGCTACCTGCTTCAATGTAGCACCTAATTGTCATTAATTGTCACTTAGATCTCATTCCTAAAACGACATTTTGTAGGGCATAATTTATTTTGTTGTAATTTTTCTGGCTATTTATGTTGTTATTTCTGAAAACATTATTTGTATATAAATATTTCTGAAGTTATTTGTTATTAGTACCGATTAAAAACAGCTCGGGTAGGAAGGCCGAGTTGTGCAGATTTTGTAGTCATGTGCAGAGAGGTACACAGAAAAGCGCAGTATTCTTAAATTTCATAAATTCTGTTAAATAGTGTCGAGTTAAATATATCCTCATAGGCGTCGTTATTTATGAATGTTAATGCCATAACATGTCGCTATTGGGTCATTGGTAAGTAATAAAATTAATAATTAAGAGTAGGTTTATATAAAATTATTCATGCAATAGTTAAGACGCTCAATAACTCGCGCCATTGTCTAGTTAACATTTAAATAAAAAAATATGAAAATGCAACTAAAAAAAGTACAATTCGGAAAACTCAATTACGTGTGAAATTTCAACTGTCCGCTATTATTTTTTACCTAATTACTAACTAAAAGTAATGACCGAAAAATCAAAGCCCACAAAAGTTAAAAGAGAAAAAACAGACAAAACTAATTTTTCAAGACTGTTATTTTCGGGTTTTGAATTTCTTATTTGGATTGTGCAATAATTTTGGTAGACCTGTACTTTTGTGTAAGCTGCGATTTAATCCCTTTTATTTTTGGAATCCGTTTGCTAATTCGAATAGCGAATAATTTTATGTCATTAATTGTCATTTAGATCTCATTCCTAGAACGAACTGTTGTAGGGCATAATATATTATGTTGAGATTTGTCTGGCTATTTATTTGTTATTAGTACCAATTAAAAACAGCTCACGTAGGAAAGCGGAGTGCTGCAGATATTGTAGTCTTAAATTTCATAAATCCTGTTAAATAGTGTCGAGTTAAATATAACCTCATAGGCGTCGCTATTTATCGCATAAAATATCGCTATTTGGTCATGGGTAAATAATAAAATTAATAATTACAATTATATTTATATTTCGTAAATAAAATAATTCATGCAATCATTAAGACGCTGAATAACTCGTGTCAGTGTCTAGTTGACATTTAAATTATAAAATACTAAACTATAATTATAAAATGTACAATTCTAAAAATCCAATTATAAACAAAATTCGTCTGGGGATATCAACGGAATCAGTTCAGGAACTGTTTCTATTAGAGGCACTGACTGTTCGTACAAAGCATTGTATAATTCTTTTGTGTTGTTCCACGGCGAATACGAAAAATTGGGAGTTTCGTACATACAACTTGGAAGGCTTTGGTTGCTCGATATATATGGGCCGCCAGAAACTTCACATTCATCCCTCGGCTTTTTTGATTTATTCCCTGATTTTTGGTATGGTGCATGTAAAAGGTTATGTAGATCTTCAGATTTACATTGTGTATCGCGATGTGAAAAATCTAGAGATTTTTCTACATCCGATGAAGGGACAAAGTTTGAGAAATAATTTGCAATGTGAGCCGCCGAATGCTTTTGTATATCAGACTCGCAAGTACCTCTCAGCTGTTTTCTCTTCTCCTTCATTCGTCGATTTTGAAACCAAATTTTTATTGTTCTTTCTTCTATGCCGAATTGTACGGCTAGTAGTTTACGGTTGCTAGCTGCAATGAAGCGTTCCTTTTTGAAGTAGTTTTCAAACGTTAGTAGCTGCTGCGATGTAAACTCGGTCCGTTTCTTGCGCTTCTTGGTTATTCCGCTATTCTGCGGTGAAATTGCAAACTCCATTTTGTCCAAAGCGTTTCCTGAAGTAGTCGCGTTTTGACCTTCGTCACTGGGAATTTCTACTCGTGCTATATCCATTTCGCTTCTGCAAATGATTCCTGATGTATGTGATTGACTCACAAGAATTGTTTATTTATAGAAGGAATAGGCCACACCCAGTAGTAGTTTTATTGGATAATGCGAACTGTTGATAGTCATTAGAGTGTTTCTTAAGCTGGTACAGCTACCTGCTTCAATGTACCACCTAATTGTCATTAATTGTCAATTAGATCTCATTCCTAAAACGACTTTTTGTAGGGCATAATTTATTTTGTTGTAATTTTTCTGGCTATTTATGTTGTTATTTCTGAAGACATTATTTGTATATAAATATTTCTGAAGTTATTTGTTATTAGTTCCGATTAAAAACAGCTCACGTAGGAAGGCCGAGTTGTGCATATTTTGTAGTCATGTGCAGAGAGGTACACAGAAAAGCGCAGTATTCTTAAATTTCATAATTTCTGTTAAATAGTGTCGAGTTAAATATAACCTCATAGGCGTCGTTATTTATGAATGATAATGCCATAACATGTCGCTATTTGGTCCTTGGTAAGTAATAAAATTAATAATTACGAGTAGGTTTATATAAAATTATTCATGCAATAGTTAAGACGCTCAATAACTCGCGCCATTGTCTAGTTAACATTTAAATAAAAAAATATGAAAATGCAACTAAAAAAAGTACAATTCGGAAAACTCAATTACGTGTGAAATTTCAACTGTCCGCTATTATTTTTTACCTAATTACTAACTAAAAGTAATGACCGAAAAATCAAAGCCCACAAAAGTTAAAAGAGAAGAAACAGACAAAACTAATTTTTCAAGACTGTTATTTTCGGGTTTTGAATTTCTTATTTGGATTGTGCAATAATTTGGGTAGACCTGTACTTTTGTGTAAGCTGCGATTTAATCCCTTTTATTTTTGGAATCCGTTTGCTAATTCGAATAGCGAATAATTTTATGTCATTAATTGTCATTTAGATCTCATTCCTAGAACGAACTGTTGTAGGGCATAATATATTATGTTGAGATTTGTCTGGCTATTTATTTGTTATTAGTACCAATTAAAAACAGCTCACGTAGGAAAGCGGAGTGCTGCAGATATTGTAGTCTTAAATTTCATAAATCCTGTTAAATAGTGTCGAGTTAAATATAACCTCATAGGCGTCGCTATTTATCGCATAAAATATCGCTATTTGGTCATGGGTAAATAATAAAATTAATAATTACAATTATATTTATATTTCGTAAATAAAATAATTCATGCAATCATTAAGACGCTGAATAACTCGTGTCAGTGTCTAGTTGACATTTAAATTATAAAATACTAAACTATAATTATAAAATGTACAATTCTAAAAATCCAATTATAAACAAAATTCGTCTGGGGATATCAACGGAATCAGTTCAGGAACTGTTTCTATTAGAGGCACTGACTGTTCGTACAAAGCATTGTATAATTCTTTTGTGTTGTTCCACGGCGAATACGAAAAATTGGGAGTTTCGTACATACAACTTGGAAGGCTTTGGTTGCTCGATATATATGGGCCGCCAGAAACTTCACATTCATCCCTCGGCTTTTTTGATTTATTCCCTGATTTTTGGTATGGTGCATGTAAAAGGTTATGTAGATCTTCAGATTTACATTGTGTATCGCGATGTGAAAAATCTAGAGATTTTTCTACATCCGATGAAGGGACAAAGTTTGAGAAATAATTTGCAATGTGAGCCGCCGAATGCTTTTGTATATCAGACTCGCAAGTACCTCTCAGCTGTTTTCTCTTCTCCTTCATTCGTCGATTTTGAAACCAAATTTTTATTGTTCTTTCTTCTATGCCGAATTGTACGGCTAGTAGTTTACGGTTGCTAGCTGCAATGAAGCGTTCCTTTTTGAAGTAGTTTTCAAACGTTAGTAGCTGCTGCGATGTAAACTCGGTCCGTTTCTTGCGCTTCTTGGTTATTCCGCTATTCTGCGGTGAAATTGCAAACTCCATTTTGTCCAAAGCGTTTCCTGAAGTAGACGCGTTTTGACCTTCGTCACTGGGAATTTCTACTCGTGCTATATCCATTTCGCTTCTGCAAATGATTCCTGACGTATGTGATTGACTCACAAGAATTGTTTATTTATAGAAGGAATAGGCCACACCCAGTAGTAGTTTTATTGGATAATGCGAACTATTGATAGTCATTAGAGTGTTTCTTAAGCTGGTACAGCTACCTGCTTCAATGTAGCACCTAATTGTCATTAATTGTCACTTAGATCTCATTCCTAAAACGACATTTTGTAGGGCATAATTTATTTTGTTGTAATTTTTCTGGCTATTTATGTTGTTATTTCTGAAAACATTATTTGTATATAAATATTTCTGAAGTTATTTGTTATTAGTACCGATTAAAAACAGCTCGGGTAGGAAGGCCGAGTTGTGCAGATTTTGTAGTCATGTGCAGAGAGGTACACAGAAAAGCGCAGTATTCTTAAATTTCATAAATTCTGTTAAATAGTGTCGAGTTAAATATATCCTCATAGGCGTCGTTATTTATGAATGTTAATGCCATAACATGTCGCTATTGGGTCATTGGTAAGTAATAAAATTAATAATTAAGAGTAGGTTTATATAAAATTATTCATGCAATAGTTAAGACGCTCAATAACTCGCGCCATTGTCTAGTTAACATTTAAATAAAAAAATATGAAAATGCAACTAAAAAAAGTACAATTCGGAAAACTCAATTACGTGTGAAATTTCAACTGTCCGCTATTATTTTTTACCTAATTACTAACTAAAAGTAATGACCGAAAAATCAAAGCCCACAAAAGTTAAAAGAGAAAAAACAGACAAAACTAATTTTTCAAGACTGTTATTTTCGGGTTTTGAATTTCTTATTTGGATTGTGCAATAATTTTGGTAGACCTGTACTTTTGTGTAAGCTGCGATTTAATCCCTTTTATTTTTGGAATCCGTTTGCTAATTCGAATAGCGAATAATTTTATGTCATTAATTGTCATTTAGATCTCATTCCTAGAACGAACTGTTGTAGGGCATAATATATTATGTTGAGATTTGTCTGGCTATTTATTTGTTATTAGTACCAATTAAAAACAGCTCACGTAGGAAAGCGGAGTGCTGCAGATATTGTAGTCTTAAATTTCATAAATCCTGTTAAATAGTGTCGAGTTAAATATAACCTCATAGGCGTCGCTATTTATCGCATAAAATATCGCTATTTGGTCATGGGTAAATAATAAAATTAATAATTACAATTATATTTATATTTCGTAAATAAAATAATTCATGCAATCATTAAGACGCTGAATAACTCGTGTCAGTGTCTAGTTGACATTTAAATTATAAAATACTAAACTATAATTATAAAATGTACAATTCTAAAAATCCAATTATAAACAAAATTCGTCTGGGGATATCAACGGAATCAGTTCAGGAACTGTTTCTATTAGAGGCACTGACTGTTCGTACAAAGCATTGTATAATTCTTTTGTGTTGTTCCACGGCGAATACGAAAAATTGGGAGTTTCGTACATACAACTTGGAAGGCTTTGGTTGCTCGATATATATGGGCCGCCAGAAACTTCACATTCATCCCTCGGCTTTTTTGATTTATTCCCTGATTTTTGGTATGGTGCATGTAAAAGGTTATGTAGATCTTCAGATTTACATTGTGTATCGCGATGTGAAAAATCTAGAGATTTTTCTACATCCGATGAAGGGACAAAGTTTGAGAAATAATTTGCAATGTGAGCCGCCGAATGCTTTTGTATATCAGACTCGCAAGTACCTCTCAGCTGTTTTCTCTTCTCCTTCATTCGTCGATTTTGAAACCAAATTTTTATTGTTCTTTCTTCTATGCCGAATTGTACGGCTAGTAGTTTACGGTTGCTAGCTGCAATGAAGCGTTCCTTTTTGAAGTAGTTTTCAAACGTTAGTAGCTGCTGCGATGTAAACTCGGTCCGTTTCTTGCGCTTCTTGGTTATTCCGCTATTCTGCGGTGAAATTGCAAACTCCATTTTGTCCAAAGCGTTTCCTGAAGTAGTCGCGTTTTGACCTTCGTCACTGGGAATTTCTACTCGTGCTATATCCATTTCGCTTCTGCAAATGATTCCTGATGTATGTGATTGACTCACAAGAATTGTTTATTTATAGAAGGAATAGGCCACACCCAGTAGTAGTTTTATTGGATAATGCGAACTGTTGATAGTCATTAGAGTGTTTCTTAAGCTGGTACAGCTACCTGCTTCAATGTACCACCTAATTGTCATTAATTGTCAATTAGATCTCATTCCTAAAACGACTTTTTGTAGGGCATAATTTATTTTGTTGTAATTTTTCTGGCTATTTATGTTGTTATTTCTGAAGACATTATTTGTATATAAATATTTCTGAAGTTATTTGTTATTAGTTCCGATTAAAAACAGCTCACGTAGGAAGGCCGAGTTGTGCATATTTTGTAGTCATGTGCAGAGAGGTACACAGAAAAGCGCAGTATTCTTAAATTTCATAATTTCTGTTAAATAGTGTCGAGTTAAATATAACCTCATAGGCGTCGTTATTTATGAATGATAATGCCATAACATGTCGCTATTTGGTCCTTGGTAAGTAATAAAATTAATAATTACGAGTAGGTTTATATAAAATTATTCATGCAATAGTTAAGACGCTCAATAACTCGCGCCATTGTCTAGTTAACATTTAAATAAAAAAATATGAAAATGCAACTAAAAAAAGTACAATTCGGAAAACTCAATTACGTGTGAAATTTCAACTGTCCGCTATTATTTTTTACCTAATTACTAACTAAAAGTAATGACCGAAAAATCAAAGCCCACAAAAGTTAAAAGAGAAGAAACAGACAAAACTAATTTTTCAAGACTGTTATTTTCGGGTTTTGAATTTCTTATTTGGATTGTGCAATAATTTGGGTAGACCTGTACTTTTGTGTAAGCTGCGATTTAATCCCTTTTATTTTTGGAATCCGTTTGCTAATTCGAATAGCGAATAATTTTATGTCATTAATTGTCATTTAGATCTCATTCCTAGAACGAACTGTTGTAGGGCATAATATATTATGTTGAGATTTGTCTGGCTATTTATTTGTTATTAGTACCAATTAAAAACAGCTCACGTAGGAAAGCGGAGTGCTGCAGATATTGTAGTCTTAAATTTCATAAATCCTGTTAAATAGTGTCGAGTTAAATATAACCTCATAGGCGTCGCTATTTATCGCATAAAATATCGCTATTTGGTCATGGGTAAATAATAAAATTAATAATTACAATTATATTTATATTTCGTAAATAAAATAATTCATGCAATCATTAAGACGCTGAATAACTCGTGTCAGTGTCTAGTTGACATTTAAATTATAAAATACTAAACTATAATTATAAAATGTACAATTCTAAAAATCCAATTATAAACAAAATTCGTCTGGGGATATCAACGGAATCAGTTCAGGAACTGTTTCTATTAGAGGCACTGACTGTTCGTACAAAGCATTGTATAATTCTTTTGTGTTGTTCCACGGCGAATACGAAAAATTGGGAGTTTCGTACATACAACTTGGAAGGCTTTGGTTGCTCGATATATATGGGCCGCCAGAAACTTCACATTCATCCCTCGGCTTTTTTGATTTATTCCCTGATTTTTGGTATGGTGCATGTAAAAGGTTATGTAGATCTTCAGATTTACATTGTGTATCGCGATGTGAAAAATCTAGAGATTTTTCTACATCCGATGAAGGGACAAAGTTTGAGAAATAATTTGCAATGTGAGCCGCCGAATGCTTTTGTATATCAGACTCGCAAGTACCTCTCAGCTGTTTTCTCTTCTCCTTCATTCGTCGATTTTGAAACCAAATTTTTATTGTTCTTTCTTCTATGCCGAATTGTACGGCTAGTAGTTTACGGTTGCTAGCTGCAATGAAGCGTTCCTTTTTGAAGTAGTTTTCAAACGTTAGTAGCTGCTGCGATGTAAACTCGGTCCGTTTCTTGCGCTTCTTGGTTATTCCGCTATTCTGCGGTGAAATTGCAAACTCCATTTTGTCCAAAGCGTTTCCTGAAGTAGTCGCGTTTTGACCTTCGTCACTGGGAATTTCTACTCGTGCTATATCCATTTCGCTTCTGCAAATGATTCCTGATGTATGTGATTGACTCACAAGAATTGTTTATTTATAGAAGGAATAGGCCACACCCAGTAGTAGTTTTATTGGATAATGCGAACTGTTGATAGTCATTAGAGTGTTTCTTAAGCTGGTACAGCTACCTGCTTCAATGTACCACCTAATTGTCATTAATTGTCAATTAGATCTCATTCCTAAAACGACTTTTTGTAGGGCATAATTTATTTTGTTGTAATTTTTCTGGCTATTTATGTTGTTATTTCTGAAGACATTATTTGTATATAAATATTTCTGAAGTTATTTGTTATTAGTTCCGATTAAAAACAGCTCACGTAGGAAGGCCGAGTTGTGCATATTTTGTAGTCATGTGCAGAGAGGTACACAGAAAAGCGCAGTATTCTTAAATTTCATAATTTCTGTTAAATAGTGTCGAGTTAAATATAACCTCATAGGCGTCGTTATTTATGAATGATAATGCCATAACATGTCGCTATTTGGTCCTTGGTAAGTAATAAAATTAATAATTACGAGTAGGTTTATATAAAATTATTCATGCAATAGTTAAGACGCTCAATAACTCGCGCCATTGTCTAGTTAACATTTAAATAAAAAAATATGAAAATGCAACTAAAAAAAGTACAATTCGGAAAACTCAATTACGTGTGAAATTTCAACTGTCCGCTATTATTTTTTACCTAATTACTAACTAAAAGTAATGACCGAAAAATCAAAGCCCACAAAAGTTAAAAGAGAAGAAACAGACAAAACTAATTTTTCAAGACTGTTATTTTCGGGTTTTGAATTTCTTATTTGGATTGTGCAATAATTTGGGTAGACCTGTACTTTTGTGTAAGCTGCGATTTAATCCCTTTTATTTTTGGAATCCGTTTGCTAATTCGAATAGCGAATAATTTTATGTCATTAATTGTCATTTAGATCTCATTCCTAGAACGAACTGTTGTAGGGCATAATATATTATGTTGAGATTTGTCTGGCTATTTATTTGTTATTAGTACCGATTAAAAACAGTTCACGTAGGAAAGCGGAGTGCTGCAGATATTGTAGTCATGTGCAGAGAAGTACACAGAAAAGTGCAGTATTCTTAAATTTCATAAATCCTGTTAAATAGTGTCGAGTTAAATATAACCTCATAGGCGTCGCTATTTGTCGCATAAAATATCGCTATTTGGTCATGGGTAAATAATAAAATTAATAATTACAATTATATTTATATTTCGTAAATAAAATAATTCATGCAATCATTAAGACGCTGAATAACTCGCGTCAGTGTCTAGTTGACATTTAAATTATAAAATACTAAACTATAATTATAAAATGTACAATTCTAAAAATCCAATTATAAACAAAATTCGTCTAAGGATATCAACGGAATCAGTTCAGGAACTGTTTCTATTAGAGGCACTGACTGTTCATACAAAGCATTGTATAATTCTTTTGTGTTGTTCCACGGCGAATACGAAAAATTGGGAGTTTCGTACATACAACTTGGAAGGCTTTGGTTGCTCGATATATATGGGCCGCCAGAAACTTCACATTCATCCCTCGGCTTTTTTGATTTATTCCCTGATTTTTGGTACGGTGCATGTAAAAGGTTATGCAGATCTTCAGACTTCCATTGTGTATCGCGATGTGAAAAATCTAGAGATTTTTCTTCATCCGATGAAGGGACAAAGTTTGAGAAATAATTTAGTTAAAAGAGAAGAAACAGACAAAACTAATTTTTCAAGACTGTTATTTTCGGGTTTTGAATTTCTTATTTGGATTGTGCAATAATTTTGGTAGACCTGTACTTTTGTGTAAGCTGCGATTTAATCCCTTTTATTTTTGGAATCCGTTCGCTAATTCGAATAGCGAATAATTTTATGTCATTAAATGTCATTTAGATCTCATTCCTAGAACGAACTGTTGTAGGGCATAATATATTATGTTGAGATTTGCCTGGCTATTTATTTGTTATTAGTACCAATTAAAAACAGCTCACGTAGGAAAGCGGAGTGCTGCAGATATTGTAGTCTTAAATTTCATAATTTCTGTTAAATAGTGTCGAGTTAAATATAACCTCATAGGCATCGTTATTTATGAATGTTAATGCCATAACATGTCGCTATTTGGTCATTGGTAAGTAATAAAATTAATAATTACGAGTAGGTTTATATAAAATTATTCATGCAATAGTTAAGACGCTCAATAACTCGCGCCATTGT
The DNA here is from genome assembly GCF_029955315.1 of Cylas formicarius. Classification (NCBI taxonomy): domain Eukaryota; kingdom Metazoa; phylum Arthropoda; class Insecta; order Coleoptera; family Brentidae; genus Cylas; species Cylas formicarius. The sequence goes on from NW_026844365.1 coordinate 21,010,134, forward strand.
CTAGTTAACATTTAAATAAAAAAATATGAAAATGCAACTAAAAAAAGTACAATTCGGAAAACTCAATTACGTGTGAAATTTCAACTGTCCGCTATTATTTTTTACCTAATTACTAACTATTGTGCAATAATTTTGGTAGACCTGTACTTTTGTGTAAGCTGCGATTTAATCCCTTTTATTTTTGGAATCCGTTTGCTAATTCGAATAGCGAATAATTTTATGTCATTAATTGTCATTTAGATCTCATTCCTAGAACGAACTGTTGTAGGGCATAATATATTATGTTGAGATTTGCCTGGCTATTTATTTGTTATTAGTACCAATTAAAAACAGCTCACGTAGGAAAGCGGAGTGCTGCAGATATTGTAGTCATGTGCAGAGAAGTACACAGAAAAGTGCAGTATTCTTAAATTTCATAAATCCTGTTAAATAGTGTCGAGTTAAATATAACCTCATAGGCGTCGTTATTTATGAATGATAATGCCATAACATGTCGCTATTTGGTCATTGGTAAGTAATAAAATTAATAATTACGAGTAGGTTTATATAAAATTATTCATGCAATAGTTAAGACGCTCAATAACTCGCGCCATTGTCTAGTTAACATTTAAATAAAAAAATATGAAAATGCAACTAAAAAAAGTACAATTCGGAAAACTCAATTACGTGTGAAATTTCAACTGTCCGCTATTATTTTTTACCTAATTACTAACTAAAAGTAATGACCGAAAAATCAAAGCCCACAAAAGTTAAAAGAGAAGAAACAGACAAAACTAATTTTTCAAGACTGTTATTTTCGGGTTTTGAATTTCTTATTTGGATTGTGCAATAATTTTGGTAGACCTGTACTTTTGTGTAAGCTGCGATTTAATCCCTTTTATTTTTGGAATCCGTTTGCTAATTCGAATAGCGAATAATTTTATGTCATTAATTGTCATTTAGATCTCATTCCTAGAACGAACTGTTGTAGGGCATAATATATTATGTTGAGATTTGTCTGGCTATTTATTTGTTATTAGTACCAATTAAAAACAGCTCACGTAGGAAAGCGGAGTGCTGCAGATATTGTAGTAAATTTCATAAATCCTGTTAAATAGTGTTGAGTTAAATATAACCTCATAGGCGTCGCTATTTATCGCATAAAATATCGCTATTTGGTCATGGGTAAATAATAAAATTAATAATTACAATTATATTTATATTTCGTAAATAAAATAATTCATGCAATCATTAAGTCGCTGAATAACTCGCGTCAGTGTCTAGTTGACATTTAAATTATAAAATACTAAACTATAATTATAAAATGTACAATTCTAAAAATCCAATTATAAACAAAATTCGTCTGGGGATATCAACGGAATCAGTTCAGGAACTGTTTCTATTAGAGGCACTGACTGTTCATACAAAGCATTGTATAATTCTTTTGTGTTGTTCCACGGCGAATACGAAAAATTGGGAGTTTCGTACATACAACTTGGAAGGCTTTGGTTGCTCGATATATATGGGCCGCCAGAAACTTCACATTCATCCCTTGGCTTTTTTGATTTATTCCCTGATTTTTGGTACGGTGCATGTAAAAGGTTATGTAGATCTTCAGACTTCCATTGTGTATCGCGATGTGAAAAATCTAGAGATTTTTCTTCATCCGATGAAGGGACAAAGTTTGAGAAATAATTTGCAATGTGAGCCGCCGAATGCTTTTGTATATCAGACTCGCAAGTACCTCTCAGCTGTTTTCTCTTCTCCTTCATTCGTCGATTTTGAAACCAAATTTTTATTGTTCTTTCTTCTATGCCGAATTGTACGGCTAGTAGTTTACGGTTGCTAGCTGCAATGAAGCGTTCCTTTTTGAAGTAGTTTTCAAACGTTAGTAGCTGCTGCGATGTAAACTCGGTCCGTTTCTTGCGCTTCTTGGTTATTCCGCTATTCTGCGGTGAAATTGCAAACTCCATTTTGTCCAAAGCGTTTCCTGAAGTAGACGCGTTTTGACCTTCGTCACTGGGAATTTCTACTCGTGCTATATCCATTTCGCTTCTGCAAATGATTCCTGACGTATGTGATTGACTCACAAGAATTGTTTATTTATAGAAGGAATAGGCCACACCCAGTAGTAGTTTTATTGGATAATGCGAACTATTGATAGTCATTAGAGTGTTTCTTAAGCTGGTACAGCTACCTGCTTCAATGTAGCACCTAATTGTCATTAATTGTCACTTAGATCTCATTCCTAAAACGACATTTTGTAGGGCATAATTTATTTTGTTGTAATTTTTCTGGCTATTTATGTTGTTATTTCTGAAAACATTATTTGTATATAAATATTTCTGAAGTTATTTGTTATTAGTACCGATTAAAAACAGCTCGGGTAGGAAGGCCGAGTTGTGCAGATTTTGTAGTCATGTGCAGAGAGGTACACAGAAAAGCGCAGTATTCTTAAATTTCATAAATTCTGTTAAATAGTGTCGAGTTAAATATATCCTCATAGGCGTCGTTATTTATGAATGTTAATGCCATAACATGTCGCTATTTGGTCATTGGTAAGTAATAAAATTAATAATTACGAGTAGGTTTATATAAAATTATTCATGCAATAGTTAAGACGCTCAATAACTCGCGCCATTGTCTAGTTAACATTCAAATAAAAAAATATGAAAATGCAACTAAAAAAGTACAATTCGGAAAACTCAATTACGTGTGAAATTTCAACTGTCCGCTATTATTTTTTACCTAATTACTAATTTCTAACTAAAAGTAATGACCGAAAAATCAAAGCCCACAAAAGTTGAAAGAGAAGAAACAGACAAAACTAATTTTTCAAGACTGTTATTTTCGGGTTTTGAATTTCTTATTTGGATTGTGCAATAATTTTGGTAGACCTGTACTTTTGTGTAAGCTGCGATTTAATCCCTTTTATTGTTGGAATCCGTTTAATAATTCGAATAGCGAATAATTTTATGTCATTAATGGTCAATTAGATCTCATTCCTAGAACGAACTGTTGTAGGGCATAATATATTATGTTGTGATTTGCCTGGCTATTTATTTGTTATTAGTACCGATTAAAAACAGTTCACGTAGGAAAGCGGAGTGCTGCAGATATTGTAGTCATGTGCAGAGAAGTACACAGAAAAGTGCAGTATTCTTAAATTTCATAAATCCTGTTAAATAGTGTCGAGTTAAATATAACCTCATAGGCGTCGCTATTTGTCGCATAAAATATCGCTATTTGGTCATGGGTAAATAATAAAATTAATAATTACAATTATATTTATATTTCGTAAATAAAATAATTCATGCAATCATTAAGACGCTGAATAACTCGCGTCAGTGTCTAGTTGACATTTAAATTATAAAATACTAAACTATAATTATAAAATGTACAATTCTAAAAATCCAATTATAAACAAAATTCGTCTAAGGATATCAACGGAATCAGTTCAGGAACTGTTTCTATTAGAGGCACTGACTGTTCATACAAAGCATTGTATAATTCTTTTGTGTTGTTCCACGGCGAATACGAAAAATTGGGAGTTTCGTACATACAACTTGGAAGGCTTTGGTTGCTCGATATATATGGGCCGCCAGAAACTTCACATTCATCCCTCGGCTTTTTTGATTTATTCCCTGATTTTTGGTACGGTGCATGTAAAAGGTTATGCAGATCTTCAGACTTCCATTGTGTATCGCGATGTGAAAAATCTAGAGATTTTTCTTCATCCGATGAAGGGACAAAGTTTGAGAAATAATTTAGTTAAAAGAGAAGAAACAGACAAAACTAATTTTTCAAGACTGTTATTTTCGGGTTTTGAATTTCTTATTTGGATTGTGCAATAATTTTGGTAGACCTGTACTTTTGTGTAAGCTGCGATTTAATCCCTTTTATTTTTGGAATCCGTTTGCTAATTCGAATAGCGAATAATTTTATGTCATTAAATGTCATTTAGATCTCATTCCTAGAACGAACTGTTGTAGGGCATAATATATTATGTTGAGATTTGCCTGGCTATTTATTTGTTATTAGTACCAATTAAAAACAGCTCACGTAGGAAAGCGGAGTGCTGCAGATATTGTAGTCTTAAATTTCATAATTTCTGTTAAATAGTGTCGAGTTAAATATAACCTCATAGGCATCGTTATTTATGAATGTTAATGCCATAACATGTCGCTATTTGGTCATTGGTAAGTAATAAAATTAATAATTACGAGTAGGTTTATATAAAATTATTCATGCAATAGTTAAGACGCTCAATAACTCGCGCCATTGTCTAGTTAACATTTAAATAAAAAAATATGAAAATGCAACTAAAAAAAGTACAATTCGGAAAACTCAATTACGTGTGAAATTTCAACTGTCCGCTATTATTTTTTACCTAATTACTAACTATTGTGCAATAATTTTGGTAGACCTGTACTTTTGTGTAAGCTGCGATTTAATCCCTTTTATTTTTGGAATCCGTTTGCTAATTCGAATAGCGAATAATTTTATGTCATTAATTGTCATTTAGATCTCATTCCTAGAACGAACTGTTGTAGGGCATAATATATTATGTTGAGATTTGCCTGGCTATTTATTTGTTATTAGTACCAATTAAAAACAGCTCACGTAGGAAAGCGGAGTGCTGCAGATATTGTAGTCTTAAATTTCATAAATCCTGTTAAATAGTGTCGAGTTAAATATAACCTCATAGGCGTCGCTATTTATCGCATAAAATATCGCTATTTGGTCATGGGTAAATAATAAAATTAATAATTACAATTATATTTATATTTCGTAAATAAAATAATTCATGCAATCATTAAGACGCTGAATAACTCGCGTCAGTGTCTAGTTGACATTTAAATTATAAAATACTAAACTATAATTATAAAATGTACAATTCTAAAAATCCAATTATAAACAAAATTCGTCTGGGGATATCAACGGAATCAGTTCAGGAACTGTTTCTATTAGAGGCACTGACTGTTCATACAAAGCATTGTATAATTCTTTTGTGTTGTTCCACGGCGAATACGAAAAATTGGGAGTTTCGTACATACAACTTGGAAGGCTTTGGTTGCTCGATATATATGGGCCGCCAGAAACTTCACATTCATCCCTCGGCTTTTTTGATTTATTCCCTGATTTTTGGTACGGTGCATGTAAAAGGTTATGTAGATCTTCAGACTTCCATTGTGTATCGCGATGTGAAAAATCTAGAGATTTTTCTTCATCCGATGAAGGGACAAAGTTTGAGAAATAATTTGCAATGTGAGCCGCCGAATGCTTTTGTATATCAGACTCGCAAGTACCTCTCAGCTGTTTTCTCTTCTCCTTCATTCGTCGATTTTGAAACCAAATTTTTATTGTTCTTTCTTCTATGCCGAATTGTACGGCTAGTAGTTTACGGTTGCTAGCTGCAATGAAGCGTTCCTTTTTGAAGTAGTTTTCAAACGTTAGTAGCTGCTGCGATGTAAACTCGGTCCGTTTCTTGCGCTTCTTGGTTATTCCGCTATTCTGCGGTGAAATTGCAAACTCCATTTTGTCCAAAGCGTTTCCTGAAGTAGACGCGTTTTGACCTTCGTCACTGGGAATTTCTACTCGTGCTATATCCATTTCGCTTCTGCAAATGATTCCTGACGTATGTGATTGACTCACAAGAATTGTTTATTTATAGAAGGAATAGGCCACACCCAGTAGTAGTTTTATTGGATAATGCGAACTATTGATAGTCATTAGAGTGTTTCTTAAGCTGGTACAGCTACCTGCTTCAATGTAGCACCTAATTGTCATTAATTGTCACTTAGATCTCATTCCTAAAACGACATTTTGTAGGGCATAATTTATTTTGTTGTAATTTTTCTGGCTATTTATGTTGTTATTTCTGAAAACATTATTTGTATATAAATATTTCTGAAGTTATTTGTTATTAGTACCGATTAAAAACAGCTCGGGTAGGAAGGCCGAGTTGTGCAGATTTTGTAGTCATGTGCAGAGAGGTACACAGAAAAGCGCAGTATTCTTAAATTTCATAAATTCTGTTAAATAGTGTCGAGTTAAATATATCCTCATAGGCGTCGTTATTTATGAATGTTAATGCCATAACATGTCGCTATTTGGTCATTGGTAAGTAATAAAATTAATAATTACGAGTAGGTTTATATAAAATTATTCATGCAATAGTTAAGACGCTCAATAACTCGCGCCATTGTCTAGTTAACATTCAAATAAAAAAATATGAAAATGCAACTAAAAAAGTACAATTCGGAAAACTCAATTACGTGTGAAATTTCAACTGTCCGCTATTATTTTTTACCTAATTACTAATTTCTAACTAAAAGTAATGACCGAAAAATCAAAGCCCACAAAAGTTGAAAGAGAAGAAACAGACAAAACTAATTTTTCAAGACTGTTATTTTCGGGTTTTGAATTTCTTATTTGGATTGTGCAATAATTTTGGTAGACCTGTACTTTTGTGTAAGCTGCGATTTAATCCCTTTTATTGTTGGAATCCGTTTAATAATTCGAATAGCGAATAATTTTATGTCATTAATGGTCAATTAGATCTCATTCCTAGAACGAACTGTTGTAGGGCATAATATATTATGTTGTGATTTGCCTGGCTATTTATTTGTTATTAGTACCGATTAAAAACAGTTCACGTAGGAAAGCGGAGTGCTGCAGATATTGTAGTCATGTGCAGAGAAGTACACAGAAAAGTGCAGTATTCTTAAATTTCATAAATCCTGTTAAATAGTGTCGAGTTAAATATAACCTCATAGGCGTCGCTATTTGTCGCATAAAATATCGCTATTTGGTCATGGGTAAATAATAAAATTAATAATTACAATTATATTTATATTTCGTAAATAAAATAATTCATGCAATCATTAAGACGCTGAATAACTCGCGTCAGTGTCTAGTTGACATTTAAATTATAAAATACTAAACTATAATTATAAAATGTACAATTCTAAAAATCCAATTATAAACAAAATTCGTCTGGGGATATCAACGGAATCAGTTCAGGAACTGTTTCTATTAGAGGCACTGACTGTTCATACAAAGCATTGTATGATTCTTTTGTGTTGTTCCACGGCGAATACGAAAAATTGGGAGTTTCGTACATACAACTTGGAAGGCTTTGGTTGCTCGATATATATGGGCCGCCAGAAACTTCACATTCATCCCTTGGCTTTTTTGATTTATTCCCTGATTTTTGGTACGGTGCATGTAAAAGGTTATGTAGATCTTCAGACTTCCATTGTGTATCGCGATGTGAAAAATCTAGAGATTTTTCTTCATCCGATGAAGGGACAAAGTTTGAGAAATAATTTGCAATGTGAGCCGCCGAATGCTTTTGTATATCAGACTCGCAAGTACCTCTCAGCTGTTTTCTCTTCTCCTTCATTCGTCGATTTTGAAACCAAATTTTTATTGTTCTTTCTTCTATGCCGAATTGTACGGCTAGTAGTTTACGGTTGCTAGCTGCAATGAAGCGTTCCTTTTTGAAGTAGTTTTCAAACGTTAGTAGCTGCTGCGATGTAAACTCGGTCCGTTTCTTGCGCTTCTTGGTTATTCCGCTATTCTGCGGTGAAATTGCAAACTCCATTTTGTCCAAAGCGTTTCCTGAAGTAGACGCGTTTTGACCTTCGTCACTGGGAATTTCTACTCGTGCTATATCCATTTCGCTTCTGCAAATGATTCCTGACGTATGTGATTGACTCACAAGAATTGTTTATTTATAGAAGGAATAGGCCACACCCAGTAGTAGTTTTATTGGATAATGCGAACTATTGATAGTAATTAGAGTGTTTCTTAAGCTGGTACAGCTACCTGCTTCAATGTAGCACCTAATTGTCATTAATTGTCACTTAGATCTCATTCCTAAAACGACATTTTGTAGGGCATAATTTATTTTGTTGTAATTTTTCTGGCTATTTATGTTGTTATTTCTGAAAACATTATTTGTATATAAATATTTCTGAAGTTATTTGTTATTAGTACCGATTAAAAACAGCTCACGTAGGAAGGCCGAGTTGTGCATATTTTGTAGTCATGTGCAGAGAGGTACACAGAAAAGCGCAGTATTCTTAAATTTCATAATTTCTGTTAAATAGTGTCGAGTTAAATATAACCTCATAGGCGTCGTTATTTATGAATGTTAATGCCATAACATGTCGCTATTTGGTCATTGGTAAGTAATAAAATTAATAATTACGAGTAGGTTTATATAAAATTATTCATGCAATAGTTAAGACGCTCAATAACTCGCGCCATTGTCTAGTTAACATTTAAATAAAAAAATATGAAAATGCAACTAAAAAAAGTACAATTCGGAAAACTCAATTACGTGTGAAATTTCAACTGTCCGCTATTATTTTTTACCTAATTACTAACTAAAAGTAATGACCGAAAAATCAAAGCCCACAAAAGTTAAAAGAGAAGAAACAGACAAAACTAATTTTTCAAGACTGTTATTTTCGGGTTTTGAATTTCTTATTTGGATTGTGCAATAATTTTGGTAGACCTGTACTTTTGTGTAAGCTGCGATTTAATCCCTTTTATTTTTGGAATCCGTTTGCTAATTCGAATAGCGAATAATTTTATGTCATTAATTGTCATTTAGATCTCATTCCTAGAACGAACTGTTGTAGGGCATAATATATTATGTTGAGATTTGTCTGGCTATTTATTTGTTATTAGTACCAATTAAAAACAGCTCACGTAGGAAAGCGGAGTGCTGCAGATATTGTAGTAAATTTCATAAATCCTGTTAAATAGTGTTGAGTTAAATATAACCTCATAGGCGTCGCTATTTATCGCATAAAATATCGCTATTTGGTCATGGGTAAATAATAAAATTAATAATTACAATTATATTTATATTTCGTAAATAAAATAATTCATGCAATCATTAAGTCGCTGAATAACTCGCGTCAGTGTCTAGTTGACATTTAAATTATAAAATACTAAACTATAATTATAAAATGTACAATTCTAAAAATCCAATTATAAACAAAATTCGTCTGGGGATATCAACGGAATCAGTTCAGGAACTGTTTCTATTAGAGGCACTGACTGTTCATACAAAGCATTGTATAATTCTTTTGTGTTGTTCCACGGCGAATACGAAAAATTGGGAGTTTCGTACATACAACTTGGAAGGCTTTGGTTGCTCGATATATATGGGCCGCCAGAAACTTCACATTCATCCCTTGGCTTTTTTGATTTATTCCCTGATTTTTGGTACGGTGCATGTAAAAGGTTATGTAGATCTTCAGACTTCCATTGTGTATCGCGATGTGAAAAATCTAGAGATTTTTCTTCATCCGATGAAGGGACAAAGTTTGAGAAATAATTTGCAATGTGAGCCGCCGAATGCTTTTTTATATCAGACTCGCAAGTACCTCTCAGCTGTTTTCTCTTCTCCTTCATTCGTCGATTTTGAAACCAAATTTTTATTGTTCTTTCTTCTATGCCGAATTGTACGGCTAGTAGTTTACGGTTGCTAGCTGCAATGAAGCGTTCCTTTTTGAAGTAGTTTTCAAACGTTAGTAGCTGCTGCGATGTAAACTCGGTCCGTTTCTTGCGCTTCTTGGTTATTCCGCTATTCTGCGGTGAAATTGCAAACTCCATTTTGTCCAAAGCGTTTCCTGAAGTAGACGCGTTTTGACCTTCGTCACTGGGAATTTCTACTCGTGCTATATCCATTTCGCTTCTGCAAATGATTCCTGACGTATGTGATTGACTCACAAGAATTGTTTATTTATAGAAGGAATAGGCCACACCCAGTAGTAGTTTTATTGGATAATGCGAACTATTGATAGTCATTAGAGTGTTTCTTAAGCTGGTACAGCTACCTGCTTCAATGTAGCACCTAATTGTCATTAATTGTCACTTAGATCTCATTCCTAAAACGACATTTTGTAGGGCATAATTTATTTTGTTGTAATTTTTCTGGCTATTTATGTTGTTATTTCTGAAAACATTATTTGTATATAAATATTTCTGAAGTTATTTGTTATTAGTACCGATTAAAAACAGCTCGGGTAGGAAGGCCGAGTTGTGCAGATTTTGTAGTCATGTGCAGAGAGGTACACAGAAAAGCGCAGTATTCTTAAATTTCATAAATTCTGTTAAATAGTGTCGAGTTAAATATATCCTCATAGGCGTCGTTATTTATGAATGTTAATGCCATAACATGTCGCTATTTGGTCATTGGTAAGTAATAAAATTAATAATTACGAGTAGGTTTATATAAAATTATTCATGCAATAGTTAAGACGCTCAATAACTCGCGCCATTGTCTAGTTAACATTCAAATAAAAAAATATGAAAATGCAACTAAAAAAGTACAATTCGGAAAACTCAATTACGTGTGAAATTTCAACTGTCCGCTATTATTTTTTACCTAATTACTAATTTCTAACTAAAAGTAATGACCGAAAAATCAAAGCCCACAAAAGTTGAAAGAGAAGAAACAGACAAAACTAATTTTTCAAGACTGTTATTTTCGGGTTTTGAATTTCTTATTTGGATTGTGCAATAATTTTGGTAGACCTGTACTTTTGTGTAAGCTGCGATTTAATCCCTTTTATTGTTGGAATCCGTTTAATAATTCGAATAGCGAATAATTTTATGTCATTAATGGTCAATTAGATCTCATTCCTAGAACGAACTGTTGTAGGGCATAATATATTATGTTGTGATTTGCCTGGCTATTTATTTGTTATTAGTACCGATTAAAAACAGTTCACGTAGGAAAGCGGAGTGCTGCAGATATTGTAGTCATGTGCAGAGAAGTACACAGAAAAGTGCAGTATTCTTAAATTTCATAAATCCTGTTAAATAGTGTCGAGTTAAATATAACCTCATAGGCGTCGCTATTTGTCGCATAAAATATCGCTATTTGGTCATGGGTAAATAATAAAATTAATAATTACAATTATATTTATATTTCGTAAATAAAATAATTCATGCAATCATTAAGACGCTGAATAACTCGCGTCAGTGTCTAGTTGACATTTAAATTATAAAATACTAAACTATAATTATAAAATGTACAATTCTAAAAATCCAATTATAAACAAAATTCGTCTGGGGATATCAACGGAATCAGTTCAGGAACTGTTTCTATTAGAGGCACTGACTGTTCATACAAAGCATTGTATAATTCTTTTGTGTTGTTCCACGGCGAATACGAAAAATTGGGAGTTTCGTACATACAACTTGGAAGGCTTTGGTTGCTCGATATATATGGGCCGCCAGAAACTTCACATTCATCCCTTGGCTTTTTTGATTTATTCCCTGATTTTTGGTACGGTGCATGTAAAAGGTTATGTAGATCTTCAGACTTCCATTGTGTATCGCGATGTGAAAAATCTAGAGATTTTTCTTCATCCGATGAAGGGACAAAGTTTGAGAAATAATTTGCAATGTGAGCCGCCGAATGCTTTTGTATATCAGACTCGCAAGTACCTCTCAGCTGTTTTCTCTTCTCCTTCATTCGTCGATTTTGAAACCAAATTTTTATTGTTCTTTCTTCTATGCCGAATTGTACGGCTAGTAGTTTACGGTTGCTAGCTGCAATGAAGCGTTCCTTTTTGAAGTAGTTTTCAAACGTTAGTAGCTGCTGCGATGTAAACTCGGTCCGTTTCTTGCGCTTCTTGGTTATTCCGCTATTCTGCGGTGAAATTGCAAACTCCATTTTGTCCAAAGCGTTTCCTGAAGTAGACGCGTTTTGACCTTCGTCACTGGGAATTTCAACTCGTGCTATATCCATTTCGCTTCTGCAAATGATTCCTGACGTATGTGATTGACTCACAAGAATTGTTTATTTATAGAAGGAATAGGCCACACCCAGTAGTAGTTTTATTGGATAATGCGAACTATTGATAGTAATTAGAGTGTTTCTTAAGCTGGTACAGCTACCTGCTTCAATGTAGCACCTAATTGTCATTAATTGTCACTTAGATCTCATTCCTAAAACGACATTTTGTAGGGCATAATTTATTTTGTTGTAATTTTTCTGGCTATTTATGTTGTTATTTCTGAAAACATTATTTGTATATAAATATTTCTGAAGTTATTTGTTATTAGTACCGATTAAAAACAGCTCACGTAGGAAGGCCGAGTTGTGCATATTTTGTAGTCATGTGCAGAGAGGTACACAGAAAAGCGCAGTATTCTTAAATTTCATAATTTCTGTTAAATAGTGTCGAGTTAAATATAACCTCATAGGCGTCGTTATTTATGAATGTTAATGCCATAACATGTCGCTATTTGGTCATTGGTAAGTAATAAAATTAATAATTACGAGTAGGTTTATATAAAATTATTCATGCAATAGTTAAGACGCTCAATAACTCGCGCCATTGTCTAGTTAACATTTAAATAAAAAAATATGAAAATGCAACTAAAAAAAGTACAATTCGGAAAACTCAATTACGTGTGAAATTTCAACTGTCCGCTATTATTTTTTACCTAATTACTAACTAAAAGTAATGACCGAAAAATCAAAGCCCACAAAAGTTAAAAGAGAAGAAACAGACAAAACTAATTTTTCAAGACTGTTATTTTCGGGTTTTGAATTTCTTATTTGGATTGTGCAATAATTTTGGTAGACCTGTACTTTTGTGTAAGCTGCGATTTAATCCCTTTTATTTTTGGAATCCGTTTGCTAATTCGAATAGCGAATAATTTTATGTCATTAATTGTCATTTAGATCTCATTCCTAGAACGAACTGTTGTAGGGCATAATATATTATGTTGAGATTTGTCTGGCTATTTATTTGTTATTAGTACCAATTAAAAACAGCTCACGTAGGAAAGCGGAGTGCTGCAGATATTGTAGTAAATTTCATAAATCCTGTTAAATAGTGTTGAGTTAAATATAACCTCATAGGCGTCGCTATTTATCGCATAAAATATCGCTATTTGGTCATGGGTAAATAATAAAATTAATAATTACAATTATATTTATATTTCGTAAATAAAATAATTCATGCAATCATTAAGTCGCTGAATAACTCGCGTCAGTGTCTAGTTGACATTTAAATTATAAAATACTAAACTATAATTATAAAATGTACAATTCTAAAAATCCAATTATAAACAAAATTCGTCTGGGGATATCAACGGAATCAGTTCAGGAACTGTTTCTATTAGAGGCACTGACTGTTCATACAAAGCATTGTATAATTCTTTTGTGTTGTTCCACGGCGAATACGAAAAATTGGGAGTTTCGTACATACAACTTGGAAGGCTTTGGTTGCTCGATATATATGGGCCGCCAGAAACTTCACATTCATCCCTTGGCTTTTTTGATTTATTCCCTGATTTTTGGTACGGTGCATGTAAAAGGTTATGTAGATCTTCAGACTTCCATTGTGTATCGCGATGTGAAAAATCTAGAGATTTTTCTTCATCCGATGAAGGGACAAAGTTTGAGAAATAATTTGCAATGTGAGCCGCCGAATGCTTTTTTATATCAGACTCGCAAGTACCTCTCAGCTGTTTTCTCTTCTCCTTCATTCGTCGATTTTGAAACCAAATTTTTATTGTTCTTTCTTCTATGCCGAATTGTACGGCTAGTAGTTTACGGTTGCTAGCTGCAATGAAGCGTTCCTTTTTGAAGTAGTTTTCAAACGTTAGTAGCTGCTGCGATGTAAACTCGGTCCGTTTCTTGCGCTTCTTGGTTATTCCGCTATTCTGCGGTGAAATTGCAAACTCCATTTTGTCCAAAGCGTTTCCTGAAGTAGACGCGTTTTGACCTTCGTCACTGGGAATTTCTACTCGTGCTATATCCATTTCGCTTCTGCAAATGATTCCTGACGTATGTGATTGACTCACAAGAATTGTTTATTTATAGAAGGAATAGGCCACACCCAGTAGTAGTTTTATTGGATAATGCGAACTATTGATAGTCATTAGAGTGTTTCTTAAGCTGGTACAGCTACCTGCTTCAATGTAGCACCTAATTGTCATTAATTGTCACTTAGATCTCATTCCTAAAACGACATTTTGTAGGGCATAATTTATTTTGTTGTAATTTTTCTGGCTATTTATGTTGTTATTTCTGAAAACATTATTTGTATATAAATATTTCTGAAGTTATTTGTTATTAGTACCGATTAAAAACAGCTCGGGTAGGAAGGCCGAGTTGTGCAGATTTTGTAGTCATGTGCAGAGAGGTACACAGAAAAGCGCAGTATTCTTAAATTTCATAAATTCTGTTAAATAGTGTCGAGTTAAATATATCCTCATAGGCGTCGTTATTTATGAATGTTAATGCCATAACATGTCGCTATTTGGTCATTGGTAAGTAATAAAATTAATAATTACGAGTAGGTTTATATAAAATTATTCATGCAATAGTTAAGACGCTCAATAACTCGCGCCATTGTCTAGTTAACATTCAAATAAAAAAATATGAAAATGCAACTAAAAAAGTACAATTCGGAAAACTCAATTACGTGTGAAATTTCAACTGTCCGCTATTATTTTTTACCTAATTACTAACTAAAAGTAATGACCGAAAAATCAAAGCCCACAAAAGTTAAAAGAGAAGAAACAGACAAAACTAATTTTTCAAGACTGTTATTTTCGGGTTTTGAATTTCTTATTTGGATTGTGCAATAATTTTGGTAGACCTGTACTTTTGTGTAAGCTGCGATTTAATCCCTTTTATTTTTGGAATCCGTTTGCTAATTCGAATAGCGAATAATTTTATGTCATTAATTGTCATTTAGATCTCATTCCTAGAACGAACTGTTGTAGGGCATAATATATTATGTTGAGATTTGTCTGGCTATTTATTTGTTATTAGTACCAATTAAAAACAGCTCACGTAGGAAAGCGGAGTGCTGCAGATATTGTAGTAAATTTCATAAATCCTGTTAAATAGTGTTGAGTTAAATATAACCTCATAGGCGTCGCTATTTATCGCATAAAATATCGCTATTTGGTCATGGGTAAATAATAAAATTAATAATTACAATTATATTTATATTTCGTAAATAAAATAATTCATGCAATCATTAAGTCGCTGAATAACTCGCGTCAGTGTCTAGTTGACATTTAAATTATAAAATACTAAACTATAATTATAAAATGTACAATTCTAAAAATCCAATTATAAACAAAATTCGTCTGGGGATATCAACGGAATCAGTTCAGGAACTGTTTCTATTAGAGGCACTGACTGTTCATACAAAGCATTGTATAATTCTTTTGTGTTGTTCCACGGCGAATACGAAAAATTGGGAGTTTCGTACATACAACTTGGAAGGCTTTGGTTGCTCGATATATATGGGCCGCCAGAAACTTCACATTCATCCCTTGGCTTTTTTGATTTATTCCCTGATTTTTGGTACGGTGCATGTAAAAGGTTATGTAGATCTTCAGACTTCCATTGTGTATCGCGATGTGAAAAATCTAGAGATTTTTCTTCATCCGATGAAGGGACAAAGTTTGAGAAATAATTTGCAATGTGAGCCGCCGAATGCTTTTTTATATCAGACTCGCAAGTACCTCTCAGCTGTTTTCTCTTCTCCTTCATTCGTCGATTTTGAAACCAAATTTTTATTGTTCTTTCTTCTATGCCGAATTGTACGGCTAGTAGTTTACGGTTGCTAGCTGCAATGAAGCGTTCCTTTTTGAAGTAGTTTTCAAACGTTAGTAGCTGCTGCGATGTAAACTCGGTCCGTTTCTTGCGCTTCTTGGTTATTCCGCTATTCTGCGGTGAAATTGCAAACTCCATTTTGTCCAAAGCGTTTCCTGAAGTAGACGCGTTTTGACCTTCGTCACTGGGAATTTCTACTCGTGCTATATCCATTTCGCTTCTGCAAATGATTCCTGACGTATGTGATTGACTCACAAGAATTGTTTATTTATAGAAGGAATAGGCCACACCCAGTAGTAGTTTTATTGGATAATGCGAACTATTGATAGTCATTAGAGTGTTTCTTAAGCTGGTACAGCTACCTGCTTCAATGTAGCACCTAATTGTCATTAATTGTCACTTAGATCTCATTCCTAAAACGACATTTTGTAGGGCATAATTTATTTTGTTGTAATTTTTCTGGCTATTTATGTTGTTATTTCTGAAAACATTATTTGTATATAAATATTTCTGAAGTTATTTGTTATTAGTACCGATTAAAAACAGCTCGGGTAGGAAGGCCGAGTTGTGCAGATTTTGTAGTCATGTGCAGAGAGGTACACAGAAAAGCGCAGTATTCTTAAATTTCATAAATTCTGTTAAATAGTGTCGAGTTAAATATATCCTCATAGGCGTCGTTATTTATGAATGTTAATGCCATAACATGTCGCTATTTGGTCATTGGTAAGTAATAAAATTAATAATTACGAGTAGGTTTATATAAAATTATTCATGCAATAGTTAAGACGCTCAATAACTCGCGCCATTGTCTAGTTAACATTCAAATAAAAAAATATGAAAATGCAACTAAAAAAGTACAATTCGGAAAACTCAATTACGTGTGAAATTTCAACTGTCCGCTATTATTTTTTACCTAATTACTAATTTCTAACTAAAAGTAATGACCGAAAAATCAAAGCCCACAAAAGTTGAAAGAGAAGAAACAGACAAAACTAATTTTTCAAGACTGTTATTTTCGGGTTTTGAATTTCTTATTTGGATTGTGCAATAATTTTGGTAGACCTGTACTTTTGTGTAAGCTGCGATTTAATCCCTTTTATTGTTGGAATCCGTTTAATAATTCGAATAGCGAATAATTTTATGTCATTAATGGTCAATTAGATCTCATTCCTAGAACGAACTGTTGTAGGGCATAATATATTATGTTGTGATTTGCCTGGCTATTTATTTGTTATTAGTACCGATTAAAAACAGTTCACGTAGGAAAGCGGAGTGCTGCAGATATTGTAGTCATGTGCAGAGAAGTACACAGAAAAGTGCAGTATTCTTAAATTTCATAAATCCTGTTAAATAGTGTCGAGTTAAATATAACCTCATAGGCGTCGCTATTTGTCGCATAAAATATCGCTATTTGGTCATGGGTAAATAATAAAATTAATAATTACAATTATATTTATATTTCGTAAATAAAATAATTCATGCAATCATTAAGACGCTGAATAACTCGCGTCAGTGTCTAGTTGACATTTAAATTATAAAATACTAAACTATAATTATAAAATGTACAATTCTAAAAATCCAATTATAAACAAAATTCGTCTGGGGATATCAACGGAATCAGTTCAGGAACTGTTTCTATTAGAGGCACTGACTGTTCATACAAAGCATTGTATAATTCTTTTGTGTTGTTCCACGGCGAATACGAAAAATTGGGAGTTTCGTACATACAACTTGGAAGGCTTTGGTTGCTCGATATATATGGGCCGCCAGAAACTTCACATTCATCCCTTGGCTTTTTTGATTTATTCCCTGATTTTTGGTACGGTGCATGTAAAAGGTTATGTAGATCTTCAGACTTCCATTGTGTATCGCGATGTGAAAAATCTAGAGATTTTTCTTCATCCGATGAAGGGACAAAGTTTGAGAAATAATTTGCAATGTGAGCCGCCGAATGCTTTTGTATATCAGACTCGCAAGTACCTCTCAGCTGTTTTCTCTTCTCCTTCATTCGTCGATTTTGAAACCAAATTTTTATTGTTCTTTCTTCTATGCCGAATTGTACGGCTAGTAGTTTACGGTTGCTAGCTGCAATGAAGCGTTCCTTTTTGAAGTAGTTTTCAAACGTTAGTAGCTGCTGCGATGTAAACTCGGTCCGTTTCTTGCGCTTCTTGGTTATTCCGCTATTCTGCGGTGAAATTGCAAACTCCATTTTGTCCAAAGCGTTTCCTGAAGTAGACGCGTTTTGACCTTCGTCACTGGGAATTTCTACTCGTGCTATATCCATTTCGCTTCTGCAAATGATTCCTGACGTATGTGATTGACTCACAAGAATTGTTTATTTATAGAAGGAATAGGCCACACCCAGTAGTAGTTTTATTGGATAATGCGAACTATTGATAGTAATTAGAGTGTTTCTTAAGCTGGTACAGCTACCTGCTTCAATGTAGCACCTAATTGTCATTAATTGTCACTTAGATCTCATTCCTAAAACGACATTTTGTAGGGCATAATTTATTTTGTTGTAATTTTTCTGGCTATTTATGTTGTTATTTCTGAAAACATTATTTGTATATAAATATTTCTGAAGTTATTTGTTATTAGTACCGATTAAAAACAGCTCACGTAGGAAGGCCGAGTTGTGCATATTTTGTAGTCATGTGCAGAGAGGTACACAGAAAAGCGCAGTATTCTTAAATTTCATAATTTCTGTTAAATAGTGTCGAGTTAAATATAACCTCATAGGCGTCGTTATTTATGAATGTTAATGCCATAACATGTCGCTATTTGGTCATTGGTAAGTAATAAAATTAATAATTACGAGTAGGTTTATATAAAATTATTCATGCAATAGTTAAGACGCTCAATAACTCGCGCCATTGTCTAGTTAACATTTAAATAAAAAAATATGAAAATGCAACTAAAAAAAGTACAATTCGGAAAACTCAATTACGTGTGAAATTTCAACTGTCCGCTATTATTTTTTACCTAATTACTAACTAAAAGTAATGACCGAAAAATCAAAGCCCACAAAAGTTAAAAGAGAAGAAACAGACAAAACTAATTTTTCAAGACTGTTATTTTCGGGTTTTGAATTTCTTATTTGGATTGTGCAATAATTTTGGTAGACCTGTACTTTTGTGTAAGCTGCGATTTAATCCCTTTTATTTTTGGAATCCGTTTGCTAATTCGAATAGCGAATAATTTTATGTCATTAATTGTCATTTAGATCTCATTCCTAGAACGAACTGTTGTAGGGCATAATATATTATGTTGAGATTTGTCTGGCTATTTATTTGTTATTAGTACCAATTAAAAACAGCTCACGTAGGAAAGCGGAGTGCTGCAGATATTGTAGTAAATTTCATAAATCCTGTTAAATAGTGTTGAGTTAAATATAACCTCATAGGCGTCGCTATTTATCGCATAAAATATCGCTATTTGGTCATGGGTAAATAATAAAATTAATAATTACAATTATATTTATATTTCGTAAATAAAATAATTCATGCAATCATTAAGTCGCTGAATAACTCGCGTCAGTGTCTAGTTGACATTTAAATTATAAAATACTAAACTATAATTATAAAATGTACAATTCTAAAAATCCAATTATAAACAAAATTCGTCTGGGGATATCAACGGAATCAGTTCAGGAACTGTTTCTATTAGAGGCACTGACTGTTCATACAAAGCATTGTATAATTCTTTTGTGTTGTTCCACGGCGAATACGAAAAATTGGGAGTTTCGTACATACAACTTGGAAGGCTTTGGTTGCTCGATATATATGGGCCGCCAGAAACTTCACATTCATCCCTTGGCTTTTTTGATTTATTCCCTGATTTTTGGTACGGTGCATGTAAAAGGTTATGTAGATCTTCAGACTTCCATTGTGTATCGCGATGTGAAAAATCTAGAGATTTTTCTTCATCCGATGAAGGGACAAAGTTTGAGAAATAATTTGCAATGTGAGCCGCCGAATGCTTTTTTATATCAGACTCGCAAGTACCTCTCAGCTGTTTTCTCTTCTCCTTCATTCGTCGATTTTGAAACCAAATTTTTATTGTTCTTTCTTCTATGCCGAATTGTACGGCTAGTAGTTTACGGTTGCTAGCTGCAATGAAGCGTTCCTTTTTGAAGTAGTTTTCAAACGTTAGTAGCTGCTGCGATGTAAACTCGGTCCGTTTCTTGCGCTTCTTGGTTATTCCGCTATTCTGCGGTGAAATTGCAAACTCCATTTTGTCCAAAGCGTTTCCTGAAGTAGACGCGTTTTGACCTTCGTCACTGGGAATTTCTACTCGTGCTATATCCATTTCGCTTCTGCAAATGATTCCTGACGTATGTGATTGACTCACAAGAATTGTTTATTTATAGAAGGAATAGGCCACACCCAGTAGTAGTTTTATTGGATAATGCGAACTATTGATAGTCATTAGAGTGTTTCTTAAGCTGGTACAGCTACCTGCTTCAATGTAGCACCTAATTGTCATTAATTGTCACTTAGATCTCATTCCTAAAACGACATTTTGTAGGGCATAATTTATTTTGTTGTAATTTTTCTGGCTATTTATGTTGTTATTTCTGAAAACATTATTTGTATATAAATATTTCTGAAGTTATTTGTTATTAGTACCGATTAAAAACAGCTCGGGTAGGAAGGCCGAGTTGTGCAGATTTTGTAGTCATGTGCAGAGAGGTACACAGAAAAGCGCAGTATTCTTAAATTTCATAAATTCTGTTAAATAGTGTCGAGTTAAATATATCCTCATAGGCGTCGTTATTTATGAATGTTAATGCCATAACATGTCGCTATTTGGTCATTGGTAAGTAATAAAATTAATAATTACGAGTAGGTTTATATAAAATTATTCATGCAATAGTTAAGACGCTCAATAACTCGCGCCATTGTCTAGTTAACATTCAAATAAAAAAATATGAAAATGCAACTAAAAAAGTACAATTCGGAAAACTCAATTACGTGTGAAATTTCAACTGTCCGCTATTATTTTTTACCTAATTACTAATTTCTAACTAAAAGTAATGACCGAAAAATCAAAGCCCACAAAAGTTGAAAGAGAAGAAACAGACAAAACTAATTTTTCAAGACTGTTATTTTCGGGTTTTGAATTTCTTATTTGGATTGTGCAATAATTTTGGTAGACCTGTACTTTTGTGTAAGCTGCGATTTAATCCCTTTTATTGTTGGAATCCGTTTAATAATTCGAATAGCGAATAATTTTATGTCATTAATGGTCAATTAGATCTCATTCCTAGAACGAACTGTTGTAGGGCATAATATATTATGTTGTGATTTGCCTGGCTATTTATTTGTTATTGTTATGACCGAAAAATCAAAGCCCACAAAAGTTAAAAGAGAAGAAACAGACAAAACTAATTTTTCAAGACTGTTATTTTCGGGTTTTGAATTTCTTATTTGGATTGTGCAATAATTTTGGTAGACCTGTACTTTTGTGTAAGCTGCGATTTAATCCCTTTTATTTTTGGAATCCGTTTGCTAATTCGAATAGCGAATAATTTTATGTCATTAATTGTCATTTAGATCTCATTCCTAGAACGAACTGTTGTAGGGCATAATATATTATGTTGAGATTTGTCTGGCTATTTATTTGTTATTAGTACCAATTAAAAACAGCTCACGTAGGAAAGCGGAGTGCTGCAGATATTGTAGTAAATTTCATAAATCCTGTTAAATAGTGTTGAGTTAAATATAACCTCATAGGCGTCGCTATTTATCGCATAAAATATCGCTATTTGGTCATGGGTAAATAATAAAATTAATAATTACAATTATATTTATATTTCGTAAATAAAATAATTCATGCAATCATTAAGTCGCTGAATAACTCGCGTCAGTGTCTAGTTGACATTTAAATTATAAAATACTAAACTATAATTATAAAATGTACAATTCTAAAAATCCAATTATAAACAAAATTCGTCTGGGGATATCAACGGAATCAGTTCAGGAACTGTTTCTATTAGAGGCACTGACTGTTCATACAAAGCATTGTATAATTCTTTTGTGTTGTTCCACGGCGAATACGAAAAATTGGGAGTTTCGTACATACAACTTGGAAGGCTTTGGTTGCTCGATATATATGGGCCGCCAGAAACTTCACATTCATCCCTTGGCTTTTTTGATTTATTCCCTGATTTTTGGTACGGTGCATGTAAAAGGTTATGTAGATCTTCAGACTTCCATTGTGTATCGCGATGTGAAAAATCTAGAGATTTTTCTTCATCCGATGAAGGGACAAAGTTTGAGAAATAATTTGCAATGTGAGCCGCCGAATGCTTTTTTATATCAGACTCGCAAGTACCTCTCAGCTGTTTTCTCTTCTCCTTCATTCGTCGATTTTGAAACCAAATTTTTATTGTTCTTTCTTCTATGCCGAATTGTACGGCTAGTAGTTTACGGTTGCTAGCTGCAATGAAGCGTTCCTTTTTGAAGTAGTTTTCAAACGTTAGTAGCTGCTGCGATGTAAACTCGGTCCGTTTCTTGCGCTTCTTGGTTATTCCGCTATTCTGCGGTGAAATTGCAAACTCCATTTTGTCCAAAGCGTTTCCTGAAGTAGACGCGTTTTGACCTTCGTCACTGGGAATTTCTACTCGTGCTATATCCATTTCGCTTCTGCAAATGATTCCTGACGTATGTGATTGACTCACAAGAATTGTTTATTTATAGAAGGAATAGGCCACACCCAGTAGTAGTTTTATTGGATAATGCGAACTATTGATAGTCATTAGAGTGTTTCTTAAGCTGGTACAGCTACCTGCTTCAATGTACCACCTAATTGTCATTAATTGTCACTTAGATCTCATTCCTAAAACGACATTTTGTAGGGCATAATTTATTTTGTTGTAATTTTTCTGGCTATTTATGTTGTTATTTCTGAAAACATTATTTGTATATAAATATTTCTGAAGTTATTTGTTATTAGTACCGATTAAAAACAGCTCGGGTAGGAAGGCCGAGTTGTGCAGATTTTGTAGTCATGTGCAGAGAGGTACACAGAAAAGCGCAGTATTCTTAAATTTCATAAATTCTGTTAAATAGTGTCGAGTTAAATATATCCTCATAGGCGTCGTTATTTATGAATGTTAATGCCATAACATGTCGCTATTTGGTCATTGGTAAGTAATAAAATTAATAATTACGAGTAGGTTTATATAAAATTATTCATGCAATAGTTAAGACGCTCAATAACTCGCGCCATTGTCTAGTTAACATTCAAATAAAAAAATATGAAAATGCAACTAAAAAAGTACAATTCGGAAAACTCAATTACGTGTGAAATTTCAACTGTCCGCTATTATTTTTTACCTAATTACTAACTAAAAGTAATGACCGAAAAATCAAAGCCCACAAAAGTTAAAAGAGAAGAAACAGACAAAACTAATTTTTCAAGACTGTTATTTTCGGGTTTTGAATTTCTTATTTGGATTGTGCAATAATTTTGGTAGACCTGTACTTTTGTGTAAGCTGCGATTTAATCCCTTTTATTTTTGGAATCCGTTTGCTAATTCGAATAGCGAATAATTTTATGTCATTAATTGTCATTTAGATCTCATTCCTAGAACGAACTGTTGTAGGGCATAATATATTATGTTGAGATTTGTCTGGCTATTTATTTGTTATTAGTACCAATTAAAAACAGCTCACGTAGGAAAGCGGAGTGCTGCAGATATTGTAGTAAATTTCATAAATCCTGTTAAATAGTGTTGAGTTAAATATAACCTCATAGGCGTCGCTATTTATCGCATAAAATATCGCTATTTGGTCATGGGTAAATAATAAAATTAATAATTACAATTATATTTATATTTCGTAAATAAAATAATTCATGCAATCATTAAGTCGCTGAATAACTCGCGTCAGTGTCTAGTTGACATTTAAATTATAAAATACTAAACTATAATTATAAAATGTACAATTCTAAAAATCCAATTATAAACAAAATTCGTCTGGGGATATCAACGGAATCAGTTCAGGAACTGTTTCTATTAGAGGCACTGACTGTTCATACAAAGCATTGTATAATTCTTTTGTGTTGTTCCACGGCGAATACGAAAAATTGGGAGTTTCGTACATACAACTTGGAAGGCTTTGGTTGCTCGATATATATGGGCCGCCAGAAACTTCACATTCATCCCTTGGCTTTTTTGATTTATTCCCTGATTTTTGGTACGGTGCATGTAAAAGGTTATGTAGATCTTCAGACTTCCATTGTGTATCGCGATGTGAAAAATCTAGAGATTTTTCTTCATCCGATGAAGGGACAAAGTTTGAGAAATAATTTGCAATGTGAGCCGCCGAATGCTTTTTTATATCAGACTCGCAAGTACCTCTCAGCTGTTTTCTCTTCTCCTTCATTCGTCGATTTTGAAACCAAATTTTTATTGTTCTTTCTTCTATGCCGAATTGTACGGCTAGTAGTTTACGGTTGCTAGCTGCAATGAAGCGTTCCTTTTTGAAGTAGTTTTCAAACGTTAGTAGCTGCTGCGATGTAAACTCGGTCCGTTTCTTGCGCTTCTTGGTTATTCCGCTATTCTGCGGTGAAATTGCAAACTCCATTTTGTCCAAAGCGTTTCCTGAAGTAGACGCGTTTTGACCTTCGTCACTGGGAATTTCTACTCGTGCTATATCCATTTCGCTTCTGCAAATGATTCCTGACGTATGTGATTGACTCACAAGAATTGTTTATTTATAGAAGGAATAGGCCACACCCAGTAGTAGTTTTATTGGATAATGCGAACTATTGATAGTCATTAGAGTGTTTCTTAAGCTGGTACAGCTACCTGCTTCAATGTAGCACCTAATTGTCATTAATTGTCACTTAGATCTCATTCCTAAAACGACATTTTGTAGGGCATAATTTATTTTGTTGTAATTTTTCTGGCTATTTATGTTGTTATTTCTGAAAACATTATTTGTATATAAATATTTCTGAAGTTATTTGTTATTAGTACCGATTAAAAACAGCTCGGGTAGGAAGGCCGAGTTGTGCAGATTTTGTAGTCATGTGCAGAGAGGTACACAGAAAAGCGCAGTATTCTTAAATTTCATAAATTCTGTTAAATAGTGTCGAGTTAAATATATCCTCATAGGCGTCGTTATTTATGAATGTTAATGCCATAACATGTCGCTATTTGGTCATTGGTAAGTAATAAAATTAATAATTACGAGTAGGTTTATATAAAATTATTCATGCAATAGTTAAGACGCTCAATAACTCGCGCCATTGTCTAGTTAACATTCAAATAAAAAAATATGAAAATGCAACTAAAAAAGTACAATTCGGAAAACTCAATTACGTGTGAAATTTCAACTGTCCGCTATTATTTTTTACCTAATTACTAATTTCTAACTAAAAGTAATGACCGAAAAATCAAAGCCCACAAAAGTTGAAAGAGAAGAAACAGACAAAACTAATTTTTCAAGACTGTTATTTTCGGGTTTTGAATTTCTTATTTGGATTGTGCAATAATTTTGGTAGACCTGTACTTTTGTGTAAGCTGCGATTTAATCCCTTTTATTGTTGGAATCCGTTTAATAATTCGAATAGCGAATAATTTTATGTCATTAATGGTCAATTAGATCTCATTCCTAGAACGAACTGTTGTAGGGCATAATATATTATGTTGTGATTTGCCTGGCTATTTATTTGTTATTAGTACCGATTAAAAACAGTTCACGTAGGAAAGCGGAGTGCTGCAGATATTGTAGTCATGTGCAGAGAAGTACACAGAAAAGTGCAGTATTCTTAAATTTCATAAATCCTGTTAAATAGTGTCGAGTTAAATATAACCTCATAGGCGTCGCTATTTGTCGCATAAAATATCGCTATTTGGTCATGGGTAAATAATAAAATTAATAATTACAATTATATTTATATTTCGTAAATAAAATAATTCATGCAATCATTAAGACGCTGAATAACTCGCGTCAGTGTCTAGTTGACATTTAAATTATAAAATACTAAACTATAATTATAAAATGTACAATTCTAAAAATCCAATTATAAACAAAATTCGTCTGGGGATATCAACGGAATCAGTTCAGGAACTGTTTCTATTAGAGGCACTGACTGTTCATACAAAGCATTGTATAATTCTTTTGTGTTGTTCCACGGCGAATACGAAAAATTGGGAGTTTCGTACATACAACTTGGAAGGCTTTGGTTGCTCGATATATATGGGCCGCCAGAAACTTCACATTCATCCCTTGGCTTTTTTGATTTATTCCCTGATTTTTGGTACGGTGCATGTAAAAGGTTATGTAGATCTTCAGACTTCCATTGTGTATCGCGATGTGAAAAATCTAGAGATTTTTCTTCATCCGATGAAGGGACAAAGTTTGAGAAATAATTTGCAATGTGAGCCGCCGAATGCTTTTGTATATCAGACTCGCAAGTACCTCTCAGCTGTTTTCTCTTCTCCTTCATTCGTCGATTTTGAAACCAAATTTTTATTGTTCTTTCTTCTATGCCGAATTGTACGGCTAGTAGTTTACGGTTGCTAGCTGCAATGAAGCGTTCCTTTTTGAAGTAGTTTTCAAACGTTAGTAGCTGCTGCGATGTAAACTCGGTCCGTTTCTTGCGCTTCTTGGTTATTCCGCTATTCTGCGGTGAAATTGCAAACTCCATTTTGTCCAAAGCGTTTCCTGAAGTAGACGCGTTTTGACCTTCGTCACTGGGAATTTCTACTCGTGCTATATCCATTTCGCTTCTGCAAATGATTCCTGACGAATGTGATTGACTCACAAGAATTGTTTATTTATAGAAGGAATAGGCCACACCCAGTAGTAGTTTTATTGGATAATGCGAACTATTGATAGTCATTAGAGTGTTTCTTAAGCTGGTACAGCTACCTGCTTCAATGTAGCACCTAATTGTCATTAATTGTCACTTAGATCTCATTCCTAAAACGACATTTTGTAGGGCATAATTTATTTTGTTGTAATTTTTCTGGCTATTTATGTTGTTATTTCTGAAAACATTATTTGTATATAAATATTTCTGAAGTTATTTGTTATTAGTACCGATTAAAAACAGCTCGGGTAGGAAGGCCGAGTTGTGCAGATTTTGTAGTCATGTGCAGAGAGGTACACAGAAAAGCGCAGTATTCTTAAATTTCATAAATTCTGTTAAATAGTGTCGAGTTAAATATATTCTCATAGGCGTCGTTATTTATGAATGTTAATGCCATAACATGTCGCTATTTGGTCATTGGTAAGTAATAAAATTAATAATTACGAGTAGGTTTATATAAAATTATTCATGCAATAGTTAAGACGCTCAATAACTCGCGCCATTGTCTAGTTAACATTTAAATAAAAAAATATGAAAATGCAACTAAAAAAAGTACAATTCGGAAAACTCAATTACGTGTGAAATTTCAACTGTCCGCTATTATTTTTTACCTAATTACTAACTAAAAGTAATGACCGAAAAATCAAAGCCCACAAAAGTTAAAAGAGAAGAAACAGACAAAACTAATTTTTCAAGACTGTTATTTTCGGGTTTTGAATTTCTTATTTGGATTGTGCAATAATTTTGGTAGACCTGTACTTTTGTGTAAGCTGCGATTTAATCCCTTTTATTTTTGGAATCCGTTTGCTAATTCGAATAGCGAATAATTTTATGTCATTAATTGTCATTTAGATCTCATTCCTAGAACGAACTGTTGTAGGGCATAATATATTATGTTGAGATTTGTCTGGCTATTTATTTGTTATTAGTACCAATTAAAAACAGCTCACGTAGGAAAGCGGAGTGCTGCAGATATTGTAGTAAATTTCATAAATCCTGTTAAATAGTGTTGAGTTAAATATAACCTCATAGGCGTCGCTATTTATCGCATAAAATATCGCTATTTGGTCATGGGTAAATAATAAAATTAATAATTACAATTATATTTATATTTCGTAAATAAAATAATTCATGCAATCATTAAGTCGCTGAATAACTCGCGTCAGTGTCTAGTTGACATTTAAATTATAAAATACTAAACTATAATTATAAAATGTACAATTCTAAAAATCCAATTATAAACAAAATTCGTCTGGGGATATCAACGGAATCAGTTCAGGAACTGTTTCTATTAGAGGCACTGACTGTTCATACAAAGCATTGTATAATTCTTTTGTGTTGTTCCACGGCGAATACGAAAAATTGGGAGTTTCGTACATACAACTTGGAAGGCTTTGGTTGCTCGATATATATGGGCCGCCAGAAACTTCACATTCATCCCTTGGCTTTTTTGATTTATTCCCTGATTTTTGGTACGGTGCATGTAAAAGGTTATGTAGATCTTCAGACTTCCATTGTGTATCGCGATGTGAAAAATCTAGAGATTTTTCTTCATCCGATGAAGGGACAAAGTTTGAGAAATAATTTGCAATGTGAGCCGCCGAATGCTTTTGTATATCAGACTCGCAAGTACCTCTCAGCTGTTTTCTCTTCTCCTTCATTCGTCGATTTTGAAACCAAATTTTTATTGTTCTTTCTTCTATGCCGAATTGTACGGCTAGTAGTTTACGGTTGCTAGCTGCAATGAAGCGTTCCTTTTTGAAGTAGTTTTCAAACGTTAGTAGCTGCTGCGATGTAAACTCGGTCCGTTTCTTGCGCTTCTTGGTTATTCCGCTATTCTGCGGTGAAATTGCAAACTCCATTTTGTCCAAAGCGTTTCCTGAAGTAGACGCGTTTTGACCTTCGTCACTGGGAATTTCTACTCGTGCTATATCCATTTCGCTTCTGCAAATGATTCCTGACGTATGTGATTGACTCACAAGAATTGTTTATTTATAGAAGGAATAGGCCACACCCAGTAGTAGTTTTATTGCATAATACGAACTATTGATAGTCATTACAGTGTTTCTTAAGCTGGTACAGCTACCTGCTTCAATGTAGCACCTAATTGTCATTAATTGTCACTTAGATCTCATTCCTAAAACGACATTTTGTAGGGCATAATTTATTTTGTTGTAATTTTTCTGGCTATTTATGTTGTTATTTCTGAAAACATTATTTGTATATAAATATTTCTGAAGTTATTTGTTATTAGTACCGATTAAAAACAGCTCGGGTAGGAAGGCCGAGTTGTGCAGATTTTGTAGTCATGTGCAGAGAGGTACACAGAAAAGCGCAGTATTCTTAAATTTCATAAATTCTGTTAAATAGTGTCGAGTTAAATATATCCTCATAGGCGTCGTTATTTATGAATGTTAATGCCATAACATGTCGCTATTTGGTCATTGGTAAGTAATAAAATTAATAATTACGAGTAGGTTTATATAAAATTATTCATGCAATAGTTAAGACGCTCAATAACTCGCGCCATTGTCTAGTTAACATTCAAATAAAAAAATATGAAAATGCAACTAAAAAAGTACAATTCGGAAAACTCAATTACGTGTGAAATTTCAACTGTCCGCTATTATTTTTTACCTAATTACTAATTTCTAACTAAAAGTAATGACCGAAAAATCAAAGCCCACAAAAGTTGAAAGAGAAGAAACAGACAAAACTAATTTTTCAAGACTGTTATTTTCGGGTTTTGAATTTCTTATTTGGATTGTGCAATAATTTTGGTAGACCTGTACTTTTGTGTAAGCTGCGATTTAATCCCTTTTATTGTTGGAATCCGTTTAATAATTCGAATAGCGAATAATTTTATGTCATTAATGGTCAATTAGATCTCATTCCTAGAACGAACTGTTGTAGGGCATAATATATTATGTTGTGATTTGCCTGGCTATTTATTTGTTATTAGTACCGATTAAAAACAGTTCACGTAGGAAAGCGGAGTGCTGCAGATATTGTAGTCATGTGCAGAGAAGTACACAGAAAAGTGCAGTATTCTTAAATTTCATAAATCCTGTTAAATAGTGTCGAGTTAAATATAACCTCATAGGCGTCGCTATTTGTCGCATAAAATATCGCTATTTGGTCATGGGTAAATAATAAAATTAATAATTACAATTATATTTATATTTCGTAAATAAAATAATTCATGCAATCATTAAGACGCTGAATAACTCGCGTCAGTGTCTAGTTGACATTTAAATTATAAAATACTAAACTATAATTATAAAATGTACAATTCTAAAAATCCAATTATAAACAAAATTCGTCTAAGGATATCAACGGAATCAGTTCAGGAACTGTTTCTATTAGAGGCACTGACTGTTCATACAAAGCATTGTATAATTCTTTTGTGTTGTTCCACGGCGAATACGAAAAATTGGGAGTTTCGTACATACAACTTGGAAGGCTTTGGTTGCTCGATATATATGGGCCGCCAGAAACTTCACATTCATCCCTCGGCTTTTTTGATTTATTCCCTGATTTTTGGTACGGTGCATGTAAAAGGTTATGCAGATCTTCAGACTTCCATTGTGTATCGCGATGTGAAAAATCTAGAGATTTTTCTTCATCCGATGAAGGGACAAAGTTTGAGAAATAATTTAGTTAAAAGAGAAGAAACAGACAAAACTAATTTTTCAAGACTGTTATTTTCGGGTTTTGAATTTCTTATTTGGATTGTGCAATAATTTTGGTAGACCTGTACTTTTGTGTAAGCTGCGATTTAATCCCTTTTATTTTTGGAATCCGTTTGCTAATTCGAATAGCGAATAATTTTATGTCATTAAATGTCATTTAGATCTCATTCCTAGAACGAACTGTTGTAGGGCATAATATATTATGTTGAGATTTGCCTGGCTATTTATTTGTTATTAGTACCAATTAAAAACAGCTCACGTAGGAAAGCGGAGTGCTGCAGATATTGTAGTCTTAAATTTCATAATTTCTGTTAAATAGTGTCGAGTTAAATATAACCTCATAGGCATCGTTATTTATGAATGTTAATGCCATAACATGTCGCTATTTGGTCATTGGTAAGTAATAAAATTAATAATTACGAGTAGGTTTATATAAAATTATTCATGCAATAGTTAAGACGCTCAATAACTCGCGCCATTGTCTAGTTAACATTTAAATAAAAAAATATGAAAATGCAACTAAAAAAAGTACAATTCGGAAAACTCAATTACGTGTGAAATTTCAACTGTCCGCTATTATTTTTTACCTAATTACTAACTATTGTGCAATAATTTTGGTAGACCTGTACTTTTGTGTAAGCTGCGATTTAATCCCTTTTATTTTTGGAATCCGTTTGCTAATTCGAATAGCGAATAATTTTATGTCATTAATTGTCATTTAGATCTCATTCCTAGAACGAACTGTTGTAGGGCATAATATATTATGTTGAGATTTGCCTGGCTATTTATTTGTTATTAGTACCAATTAAAAACAGCTCACGTAGGAAAGCGGAGTGCTGCAGATATTGTAGTCTTAAATTTCATAAATCCTGTTAAATAGTGTCGAGTTAAATATAACCTCATAGGCGTCGCTATTTATCGCATAAAATATCGCTATTTGGTCATGGGTAAATAATAAAATTAATAATTACAATTATATTTATATTTCGTAAATAAAATAATTCATGCAATCATTAAGACGCTGAATAACTCGCGTCAGTGTCTAGTTGACATTTAAATTATAAAATACTAAACTATAATTATAAAATGTACAATTCTAAAAATCCAATTATAAACAAAATTCGTCTGGGGATATCAACGGAATCAGTTCAGGAACTGTTTCTATTAGAGGCACTGACTGTTCATACAAAGCATTGTATAATTCTTTTGTGTTGTTCCACGGCGAATACGAAAAATTGGGAGTTTCGTACATACAACTTGGAAGGCTTTGGTTGCTCGATATATATGGGCCGCCAGAAACTTCACATTCATCCCTCGGCTTTTTTGATTTATTCCCTGATTTTTGGTACGGTGCATGTAAAAGGTTATGTAGATCTTCAGACTTCCATTGTGTATCGCGATGTGAAAAATCTAGAGATTTTTCTTCATCCGATGAAGGGACAAAGTTTGAGAAATAATTTGCAATGTGAGCCGCCGAATGCTTTTGTATATCAGACTCGCAAGTACCTCTCAGCTGTTTTCTCTTCTCCTTCATTCGTCGATTTTGAAACCAAATTTTTATTGTTCTTTCTTCTATGCCGAATTGTACGGCTAGTAGTTTACGGTTGCTAGCTGCAATGAAGCGTTCCTTTTTGAAGTAGTTTTCAAACGTTAGTAGCTGCTGCGATGTAAACTCGGTCCGTTTCTTGCGCTTCTTGGTTATTCCGCTATTCTGCGGTGAAATTGCAAACTCCATTTTGTCCAAAGCGTTTCCTGAAGTAGACGCGTTTTGACCTTCGTCACTGGGAATTTCTACTCGTGCTATATCCATTTCGCTTCTGCAAATGATTCCTGACGTATGTGATTGACTCACAAGAATTGTTTATTTATAGAAGGAATAGGCCACACCCAGTAGTAGTTTTATTGGATAATGCGAACTATTGATAGTCATTAGAGTGTTTCCTAAGCTGGTACAGCTACCTGCTTCAATGTAGCACCTAATTGTCATTAATTGTCACTTAGATCTCATTCCTAAAACGACATTTTGTAGGGCATAATTTATTTTGTTGTAATTTTTCTGGCTATTTATGTTGTTATTTCTGAAAACATTATTTGTATATAAATATTTCTGAAGTTATTTGTTATTAGTACCGATTAAAAACAGCTCGGGTAGGAAGGCCGAGTTGTGCAGATTTTGTAGTCATGTGCAGAGAGGTACACAGAAAAGCGCAGTATTCTTAAATTTCATAAATTCTGTTAAATAGTGTCGAGTTAAATATATCCTCATAGGCGTCGTTATTTATGAATGTTAATGCCATAACATGTCGCTATTGGGTCATTGGTAAGTAATAAAATTAATAATTAAGAGTAGGTTTATATAAAATTATTCATGCAATAGTTAAGACGCTCAATAACTCGCGCCATTGTCTAGTTAACATTTAAATAAAAAAATATGAAAATGCAACTAAAAAAAGTACAATTCGGAAAACTCAATTACGTGTGAAATTTCAACTGTCCGCTATTATTTTTTACCTAATTACTAACTAAAAGTAATGACCGAAAAATCAAAGCCCACAAAAGTTAAAAGAGAAAAAACAGACAAAACTAATTTTTCAAGACTGTTATTTTCGGGTTTTGAATTTCTTATTTGGATTGTGCAATAATTTTGGTAGACCTGTACTTTTGTGTAAGCTGCGATTTAATCCCTTTTATTTTTGGAATCCGTTTGCTAATTCGAATAGCGAATAATTTTATGTCATTAATTGTCATTTAGATCTCATTCCTAGAACGAACTGTTGTAGGGCATAATATATTATGTTGAGATTTGTCTGGCTATTTATTTGTTATTAGTACCAATTAAAAACAGCTCACGTAGGAAAGCGGAGTGCTGCAGATATTGTAGTCTTAAATTTCATAAATCCTGTTAAATAGTGTCGAGTTAAATATAACCTCATAGGCGTCGCTATTTATCGCATAAAATATCGCTATTTGGTCATGGGTAAATAATAAAATTAATAATTACAATTATATTTATATTTCGTAAATAAAATAATTCATGCAATCATTAAGACGCTGAATAACTCGTGTCAGTGTCTAGTTGACATTTAAATTATAAAATACTAAACTATAATTATAAAATGTACAATTCTAAAAATCCAATTATAAACAAAATTCGTCTGGGGATATCAACGGAATCAGTTCAGGAACTGTTTCTATTAGAGGCACTGACTGTTCGTACAAAGCATTGTATAATTCTTTTGTGTTGTTCCACGGCGAATACGAAAAATTGGGAGTTTCGTACATACAACTTGGAAGGCTTTGGTTGCTCGATATATATGGGCCGCCAGAAACTTCACATTCATCCCTCGGCTTTTTTGATTTATTCCCTGATTTTTGGTATGGTGCATGTAAAAGGTTATGTAGATCTTCAGATTTACATTGTGTATCGCGATGTGAAAAATCTAGAGATTTTTCTACATCCGATGAAGGGACAAAGTTTGAGAAATAATTTGCAATGTGAGCCGCCGAATGCTTTTGTATATCAGACTCGCAAGTACCTCTCAGCTGTTTTCTCTTCTCCTTCATTCGTCGATTTTGAAACCAAATTTTTATTGTTCTTTCTTCTATGCCGAATTGTACGGCTAGTAGTTTACGGTTGCTAGCTGCAATGAAGCGTTCCTTTTTGAAGTAGTTTTCAAACGTTAGTAGCTGCTGCGATGTAAACTCGGTCCGTTTCTTGCGCTTCTTGGTTATTCCGCTATTCTGCGGTGAAATTGCAAACTCCATTTTGTCCAAAGCGTTTCCTGAAGTAGTCGCGTTTTGACCTTCGTCACTGGGAATTTCTACTCGTGCTATATCCATTTCGCTTCTGCAAATGATTCCTGATGTATGTGATTGACTCACAAGAATTGTTTATTTATAGAAGGAATAGGCCACACCCAGTAGTAGTTTTATTGGATAATGCGAACTGTTGATAGTCATTAGAGTGTTTCTTAAGCTGGTACAGCTACCTGCTTCAATGTACCACCTAATTGTCATTAATTGTCAATTAGATCTCATTCCTAAAACGACTTTTTGTAGGGCATAATTTATTTTGTTGTAATTTTTCTGGCTATTTATGTTGTTATTTCTGAAGACATTATTTGTATATAAATATTTCTGAAGTTATTTGTTATTAGTTCCGATTAAAAACAGCTCACGTAGGAAGGCCGAGTTGTGCATATTTTGTAGTCATGTGCAGAGAGGTACACAGAAAAGCGCAGTATTCTTAAATTTCATAATTTCTGTTAAATAGTGTCGAGTTAAATATAACCTCATAGGCGTCGTTATTTATGAATGATAATGCCATAACATGTCGCTATTTGGTCCTTGGTAAGTAATAAAATTAATAATTACGAGTAGGTTTATATAAAATTATTCATGCAATAGTTAAGACGCTCAATAACTCGCGCCATTGTCTAGTTAACATTTAAATAAAAAAATATGAAAATGCAACTAAAAAAAGTACAATTCGGAAAACTCAATTACGTGTGAAATTTCAACTGTCCGCTATTATTTTTTACCTAATTACTAACTAAAAGTAATGACCGAAAAATCAAAGCCCACAAAAGTTGAAAGAGAAGAAACAGACAAAACTAATTTTTCAAGACTGTTATTTTCGGGTTTTGAATTTCTTATTTGGATTGTGCAATAATTTTGGTAGACCTGTACTTTTGTGTAAGCTGCGATTTAATCCCTTTTATTGTTGGAATCCGTTTAATAATTCGAATAGCGAATAATTTTATGTCATTAATGGTCAATTAGATCTCATTCCTAGAACGAACTGTTGTAGGGCATAATATATTATGTTGTGATTTGCCTGGCTATTTATTTGTTATTAGTACCGATTAAAAACAGTTCACGTAGGAAAGCGGAGTGCTGCAGATATTGTAGTCATGTGCAGAGAAGTACACAGAAAAGTGCAGTATTCTTAAATTTCATAAATCCTGTTAAATAGTGTCGAGTTAAATATAACCTCATAGGCGTCGCTATTTGTCGCATAAAATATCGCTATTTGGTCATGGGTAAATAATAAAATTAATAATTACAATTATATTTATATTTCGTAAATAAAATAATTCATGCAATCATTAAGACGCTGAATAACTCGCGTCAGTGTCTAGTTGACATTTAAATTATAAAATACTAAACTATAATTATAAAATGTACAATTCTAAAAATCCAATTATAAACAAAATTCGTCTAAGGATATCAACGGAATCAGTTCAGGAACTGTTTCTATTAGAGGCACTGACTGTTCATACAAAGCATTGTATAATTCTTTTGTGTTGTTCCACGGCGAATACGAAAAATTGGGAGTTTCGTACATACAACTTGGAAGGCTTTGGTTGCTCGATATATATGGGCCGCCAGAAACTTCACATTCATCCCTCGGCTTTTTTGATTTATTCCCTGATTTTTGGTACGGTGCATGTAAAAGGTTATGCAGATCTTCAGACTTCCATTGTGTATCGCGATGTGAAAAATCTAGAGATTTTTCTTCATCCGATGAAGGGACAAAGTTTGAGAAATAATTTAGTTAAAAGAGAAGAAACAGACAAAACTAATTTTTCAAGACTGTTATTTTCGGGTTTTGAATTTCTTATTTGGATTGTGCAATAATTTTGGTAGACCTGTACTTTTGTGTAAGCTGCGATTTAATCCCTTTTATTTTTGGAATCCGTTTGCTAATTCGAATAGCGAATAATTTTATGTCATTAAATGTCATTTAGATCTCATTCCTAGAACGAACTGTTGTAGGGCATAATATATTATGTTGAGATTTGCCTGGCTATTTATTTGTTATTAGTACCAATTAAAAACAGCTCACGTAGGAAAGCGGAGTGCTGCAGATATTGTAGTCTTAAATTTCATAATTTCTGTTAAATAGTGTCGAGTTAAATATAACCTCATAGGCATCGTTATTTATGAATGTTAATGCCATAACATGTCGCTATTTGGTCATTGGTAAGTAATAAAATTAATAATTACGAGTAGGTTTATATAAAATTATTCATGCAATAGTTAAGACGCTCAATAACTCGCGCCATTGTCTAGTTAACATTTAAATAAAAAAATATGAAAATGCAACTAAAAAAAGTACAATTCGGAAAACTCAATTACGTGTGAAATTTCAACTGTCCGCTATTATTTTTTACCTAATTACTAACTAAAAGTAATGACCGAAAAATCAAAGCCCACAAAAGTTGAAAGAGAAGAAACAGACAAAACTAATTTTTCAAGACTGTTATTTTCGGGTTTTGAATTTCTTATTTGGATTGTGCAATAATTTTGGTAGACCTGTACTTTTGTGTAAGCTGCGATTTAATCCCTTTTATTGTTGGAATCCGTTTAATAATTCGAATAGCGAATAATTTTATGTCATTAATGGTCAATTAGATCTCATTCCTAGAACGAACTGTTGTAGGGCATAATATATTATGTTGTGATTTGCCTGGCTATTTATTTGTTATTAGTACCGATTAAAAACAGTTCACGTAGGAAAGCGGAGTGCTGCAGATATTGTAGTCATGTGCAGAGAAGTACACAGAAAAGTGCAGTATTCTTAAATTTCATAAATCCTGTTAAATAGTGTCGAGTTAAATATAACCTCATAGGCGTCGCTATTTGTCGCATAAAATATCGCTATTTGGTCATGGGTAAATAATAAAATTAATAATTACAATTATATTTATATTTCGTAAATAAAATAATTCATGCAATCATTAAGACGCTGAATAACTCGCGTCAGTGTCTAGTTGACATTTAAATTATAAAATACTAAACTATAATTATAAAATGTACAATTCTAAAAATCCAATTATAAACAAAATTCGTCTAAGGATATCAACGGAATCAGTTCAGGAACTGTTTCTATTAGAGGCACTGACTGTTCATACAAAGCATTGTATAATTCTTTTGTGTTGTTCCACGGCGAATACGAAAAATTGGGAGTTTCGTACATACAACTTGGAAGGCTTTGGTTGCTCGATATATATGGGCCGCCAGAAACTTCACATTCATCCCTCGGCTTTTTTGATTTATTCCCTGATTTTTGGTACGGTGCATGTAAAAGGTTATGCAGATCTTCAGACTTCCATTGTGTATCGCGATGTGAAAAATCTAGAGATTTTTCTTCATCCGATGAAGGGACAAAGTTTGAGAAATAATTTAGTTAAAAGAGAAGAAACAGACAAAACTAATTTTTCAAGACTGTTATTTTCGGGTTTTGAATTTCTTATTTGGATTGTGCAATAATTTTGGTAGACCTGTACTTTTGTGTAAGCTGCGATTTAATCCCTTTTATTTTTGGAATCCGTTTGCTAATTCGAATAGCGAATAATTTTATGTCATTAAATGTCATTTAGATCTCATTCCTAGAACGAACTGTTGTAGGGCATAATATATTATGTTGAGATTTGCCTGGCTATTTATTTGTTATTAGTACCAATTAAAAACAGCTCACGTAGGAAAGCGGAGTGCTGCAGATATTGTAGTCTTAAATTTCATAATTTCTGTTAAATAGTGTCGAGTTAAATATAACCTCATAGGCATCGTTATTTATGAATGTTAATGCCATAACATGTCGCTATTTGGTCATTGGTAAGTAATAAAATTAATAATTACGAGTAGGTTTATATAAAATTATTCATGCAATAGTTAAGACGCTCAATAACTCGCGCCATTGTCTAGTTAACATTTAAATAAAAAAATATGAAAATGCAACTAAAAAAAGTACAATTCGGAAAACTCAATTACGTGTGAAATTTCAACTGTCCGCTATTATTTTTTACCTAATTACTAACTATTGTGCAATAATTTTGGTAGACCTGTACTTTTGTGTAAGCTGCGATTTAATCCCTTTTATTTTTGGAATCCGTTTGCTAATTCGAATAGCGAATAATTTTATGTCATTAATTGTCATTTAGATCTCATTCCTAGAACGAACTGTTGTAGGGCATAATATATTATGTTGAGATTTGCCTGGCTATTTATTTGTTATTAGTACCAATTAAAAACAGCTCACGTAGGAAAGCGGAGTGCTGCAGATATTGTAGTCTTAAATTTCATAAATCCTGTTAAATAGTGTCGAGTTAAATATAACCTCATAGGCGTCGCTATTTATCGCATAAAATATCGCTATTTGGTCATGGGTAAATAATAAAATTAATAATTACAATTATATTTATATTTCGTAAATAAAATAATTCATGCAATCATTAAGACGCTGAATAACTCGCGTCAGTGTCTAGTTGACATTTAAATTATAAAATACTAAACTATAATTATAAAATGTACAATTCTAAAAATCCAATTATAAACAAAATTCGTCTGGGGATATCAACGGAATCAGTTCAGGAACTGTTTCTATTAGAGGCACTGACTGTTCATACAAAGCATTGTATAATTCTTTTGTGTTGTTCCACGGCGAATACGAAAAATTGGGAGTTTCGTACATACAACTTGGAAGGCTTTGGTTGCTCGATATATATGGGCCGCCAGAAACTTCACATTCATCCCTCGGCTTTTTTGATTTATTCCCTGATTTTTGGTATGGTGCATGTAAAAGGTTATGTAGATCTTCAGATTTACATTGTGTATCGCGATGTGAAAAATCTAGAGATTTTTCTACATCCGATGAAGGGACAAAGTTTGAGAAATAATTTGCAATGTGAGCCGCCGAATGCTTTTGTATATCAGACTCGCAAGTACCTCTCAGCTGTTTTCTCTTCTCCTTCATTCGTCGATTTTGAAACCAAATTTTTATTGTTCTTTCTTCTATGCCGAATTGTACGGCTAGTAGTTTACGGTTGCTAGCTGCAATGAAGCGTTCCTTTTTGAAGTAGTTTTCAAACGTTAGTAGCTGCTGCGATGTAAACTCGGTCCGTTTCTTGCGCTTCTTGGTTATTCCGCTATTCTGCGGTGAAATTGCAAACTCCATTTTGTCCAAAGCGTTTCCTGAAGTAGTCGCGTTTTGACCTTCGTCACTGGGAATTTCTACTCGTGCTATATCCATTTCGCTTCTGCAAATGATTCCTGATGTATGTGATTGACTCACAAGAATTGTTTATTTATAGAAGGAATAGGCCACACCCAGTAGTAGTTTTATTGGATAATGCGAACTGTTGATAGTCATTAGAGTGTTTCTTAAGCTGGTACAGCTACCTGCTTCAATGTACCACCTAATTGTCATTAATTGTCAATTAGATCTCATTCCTAAAACGACTTTTTGTAGGGCATAATTTATTTTGTTGTAATTTTTCTGGCTATTTATGTTGTTATTTCTGAAGACATTATTTGTATATAAATATTTCTGAAGTTATTTGTTATTAGTTCCGATTAAAAACAGCTCACGTAGGAAGGCCGAGTTGTGCATATTTTGTAGTCATGTGCAGAGAGGTACACAGAAAAGCGCAGTATTCTTAAATTTCATAATTTCTGTTAAATAGTGTCGAGTTAAATATAACCTCATAGGCGTCGTTATTTATGAATGATAATGCCATAACATGTCGCTATTTGGTCCTTGGTAAGTAATAAAATTAATAATTACGAGTAGGTTTATATAAAATTATTCATGCAATAGTTAAGACGCTCAATAACTCGCGCCATTGTCTAGTTAACATTTAAATAAAAAAATATGAAAATGCAACTAAAAAAAGTACAATTCGGAAAACTCAATTACGTGTGAAATTTCAACTGTCCGCTATTATTTTTTACCTAATTACTAACTAAAAGTAATGACCGAAAAATCAAAGCCCACAAAAGTTGAAAGAGAAGAAACAGACAAAACTAATTTTTCAAGACTGTTATTTTCGGGTTTTGAATTTCTTATTTGGATTGTGCAATAATTTTGGTAGACCTGTACTTTTGTGTAAGCTGCGATTTAATCCCTTTTATTGTTGGAATCCGTTTAATAATTCGAATAGCGAATAATTTTATGTCATTAATGGTCAATTAGATCTCATTCCTAGAACGAACTGTTGTAGGGCATAATATATTATGTTGTGATTTGCCTGGCTATTTATTTGTTATTAGTACCGATTAAAAACAGTTCACGTAGGAAAGCGGAGTGCTGCAGATATTGTAGTCATGTGCAGAGAAGTACACAGAAAAGTGCAGTATTCTTAAATTTCATAAATCCTGTTAAATAGTGTCGAGTTAAATATAACCTCATAGGCGTCGCTATTTGTCGCATAAAATATCGCTATTTGGTCATGGGTAAATAATAAAATTAATAATTACAATTATATTTATATTTCGTAAATAAAATAATTCATGCAATCATTAAGACGCTGAATAACTCGCGTCAGTGTCTAGTTGACATTTAAATTATAAAATACTAAACTATAATTATAAAATGTACAATTCTAAAAATCCAATTATAAACAAAATTCGTCTAAGGATATCAACGGAATCAGTTCAGGAACTGTTTCTATTAGAGGCACTGACTGTTCATACAAAGCATTGTATAATTCTTTTGTGTTGTTCCACGGCGAATACGAAAAATTGGGAGTTTCGTACATACAACTTGGAAGGCTTTGGTTGCTCGATATATATGGGCCGCCAGAAACTTCACATTCATCCCTCGGCTTTTTTGATTTATTCCCTGATTTTTGGTACGGTGCATGTAAAAGGTTATGCAGATCTTCAGACTTCCATTGTGTATCGCGATGTGAAAAATCTAGAGATTTTTCTTCATCCGATGAAGGGACAAAGTTTGAGAAATAATTTAGTTAAAAGAGAAGAAACAGACAAAACTAATTTTTCAAGACTGTTATTTTCGGGTTTTGAATTTCTTATTTGGATTGTGCAATAATTTTGGTAGACCTGTACTTTTGTGTAAGCTGCGATTTAATCCCTTTTATTTTTGGAATCCGTTTGCTAATTCGAATAGCGAATAATTTTATGTCATTAAATGTCATTTAGATCTCATTCCTAGAACGAACTGTTGTAGGGCATAATATATTATGTTGAGATTTGCCTGGCTATTTATTTGTTATTAGTACCAATTAAAAACAGCTCACGTAGGAAAGCGGAGTGCTGCAGATATTGTAGTCTTAAATTTCATAATTTCTGTTAAATAGTGTCGAGTTAAATATAACCTCATAGGCATCGTTATTTATGAATGTTAATGCCATAACATGTCGCTATTTGGTCATTGGTAAGTAATAAAATTAATAATTACGAGTAGGTTTATATAAAATTATTCATGCAATAGTTAAGACGCTCAATAACTCGCGCCATTGTCTAGTTAACATTTAAATAAAAAAATATGAAAATGCAACTAAAAAAAGTACAATTCGGAAAACTCAATTACGTGTGAAATTTCAACTGTCCGCTATTATTTTTTACCTAATTACTAACTAAAAGTAATGACCGAAAAATCAAAGCCCACAAAAGTTGAAAGAGAAGAAACAGACAAAACTAATTTTTCAAGACTGTTATTTTCGGGTTTTGAATTTCTTATTTGGATTGTGCAATAATTTTGGTAGACCTGTACTTTTGTGTAAGCTGCGATTTAATCCCTTTTATTGTTGGAATCCGTTTAATAATTCGAATAGCGAATAATTTTATGTCATTAATGGTCAATTAGATCTCATTCCTAGAACGAACTGTTGTAGGGCATAATATATTATGTTGTGATTTGCCTGGCTATTTATTTGTTATTAGTACCGATTAAAAACAGTTCACGTAGGAAAGCGGAGTGCTGCAGATATTGTAGTCATGTGCAGAGAAGTACACAGAAAAGTGCAGTATTCTTAAATTTCATAAATCCTGTTAAATAGTGTCGAGTTAAATATAACCTCATAGGCGTCGCTATTTGTCGCATAAAATATCGCTATTTGGTCATGGGTAAATAATAAAATTAATAATTACAATTATATTTATATTTCGTAAATAAAATAATTCATGCAATCATTAAGACGCTGAATAACTCGCGTCAGTGTCTAGTTGACATTTAAATTATAAAATACTAAACTATAATTATAAAATGTACAATTCTAAAAATCCAATTATAAACAAAATTCGTCTAAGGATATCAACGGAATCAGTTCAGGAACTGTTTCTATTAGAGGCACTGACTGTTCATACAAAGCATTGTATAATTCTTTTGTGTTGTTCCACGGCGAATACGAAAAATTGGGAGTTTCGTACATACAACTTGGAAGGCTTTGGTTGCTCGATATATATGGGCCGCCAGAAACTTCACATTCATCCCTCGGCTTTTTTGATTTATTCCCTGATTTTTGGTACGGTGCATGTAAAAGGTTATGCAGATCTTCAGACTTCCATTGTGTATCGCGATGTGAAAAATCTAGAGATTTTTCTTCATCCGATGAAGGGACAAAGTTTGAGAAATAATTTAGTTAAAAGAGAAGAAACAGACAAAACTAATTTTTCAAGACTGTTATTTTCGGGTTTTGAATTTCTTATTTGGATTGTGCAATAATTTTGGTAGACCTGTACTTTTGTGTAAGCTGCGATTTAATCCCTTTTATTTTTGGAATCCGTTTGCTAATTCGAATAGCGAATAATTTTATGTCATTAAATGTCATTTAGATCTCATTCCTAGAACGAACTGTTGTAGGGCATAATATATTATGTTGAGATTTGCCTGGCTATTTATTTGTTATTAGTACCAATTAAAAACAGCTCACGTAGGAAAGCGGAGTGCTGCAGATATTGTAGTCTTAAATTTCATAATTTCTGTTAAATAGTGTCGAGTTAAATATAACCTCATAGGCATCGTTATTTATGAATGTTAATGCCATAACATGTCGCTATTTGGTCATTGGTAAGTAATAAAATTAATAATTACGAGTAGGTTTATATAAAATTATTCATGCAATAGTTAAGACGCTCAATAACTCGCGCCATTGTCTAGTTAACATTTAAATAAAAAAATATGAAAATGCAACTAAAAAAAGTACAATTCGGAAAACTCAATTACGTGTGAAATTTCAACTGTCCGCTATTATTTTTTACCTAATTACTAACTATTGTGCAATAATTTTGGTAGACCTGTACTTTTGTGTAAGCTGCGATTTAATCCCTTTTATTTTTGGAATCCGTTTGCTAATTCGAATAGCGAATAATTTTATGTCATTAATTGTCATTTAGATCTCATTCCTAGAACGAACTGTTGTAGGGCATAATATATTATGTTGAGATTTGCCTGGCTATTTATTTGTTATTAGTACCAATTAAAAACAGCTCACGTAGGAAAGCGGAGTGCTGCAGATATTGTAGTCTTAAATTTCATAAATCCTGT
Organism: Cylas formicarius; assembly: GCF_029955315.1. Lineage (NCBI taxonomy): Eukaryota > Metazoa > Arthropoda > Insecta > Coleoptera > Brentidae > Cylas > Cylas formicarius. The sequence continues at coordinate 21,053,548 of NW_026844365.1, forward strand.
TAAATAGTGTCGAGTTAAATATAACCTCATAGGCGTCGCTATTTATCGCATAAAATATCGCTATTTGGTCATGGGTAAATAATAAAATTAATAATTACAATTATATTTATATTTCGTAAATAAAATAATTCATGCAATCATTAAGACGCTGAATAACTCGCGTCAGTGTCTAGTTGACATTTAAATTATAAAATACTAAACTATAATTATAAAATGTACAATTCTAAAAATCCAATTATAAACAAAATTCGTCTGGGGATATCAACGGAATCAGTTCAGGAACTGTTTCTATTAGAGGCACTGACTGTTCATACAAAGCATTGTATAATTCTTTTGTGTTGTTCCACGGCGAATACGAAAAATTGGGAGTTTCGTACATACAACTTGGAAGGCTTTGGTTGCTCGATATATATGGGCCGCCAGAAACTTCACATTCATCCCTCGGCTTTTTTGATTTATTCCCTGATTTTTGGTACGGTGCATGTAAAAGGTTATGTAGATCTTCAGACTTCCATTGTGTATCGCGATGTGAAAAATCTAGAGATTTTTCTTCATCCGATGAAGGGACAAAGTTTGAGAAATAATTTGCAATGTGAGCCGCCGAATGCTTTTGTATATCAGACTCGCAAGTACCTCTCAGCTGTTTTCTCTTCTCCTTCATTCGTCGATTTTGAAACCAAATTTTTATTGTTCTTTCTTCTATGCCGAATTGTACGGCTAGTAGTTTACGGTTGCTAGCTGCAATGAAGCGTTCCTTTTTGAAGTAGTTTTCAAACGTTAGTAGCTGCTGCGATGTAAACTCGGTCCGTTTCTTGCGCTTCTTGGTTATTCCGCTATTCTGCGGTGAAATTGCAAACTCCATTTTGTCCAAAGCGTTTCCTGAAGTAGACGCGTTTTGACCTTCGTCACTGGGAATTTCTACTCGTGCTATATCCATTTCGCTTCTGCAAATGATTCCTGACGAATGTGATTGACTCACAAGAATTGTTTATTTATAGAAGGAATAGGCCACACCCAGTAGTAGTTTTATTGGATAATGCGAACTATTGATAGTCATTAGAGTGTTTCTTAAGCTGGTACAGCTACCTGCTTCAATGTAGCACCTAATTGTCATTAATTGTCACTTAGATCTCATTCCTAAAACGACATTTTGTAGGGCATAATTTATTTTGTTGTAATTTTTCTGGCTATTTATGTTGTTATTTCTGAAAACATTATTTGTATATAAATATTTCTGAAGTTATTTGTTATTAGTACCGATTAAAAACAGCTCGGGTAGGAAGGCCGAGTTGTGCAGATTTTGTAGTCATGTGCAGAGAGGTACACAGAAAAGCGCAGTATTCTTAAATTTCATAAATTCTGTTAAATAGTGTCGAGTTAAATATATTCTCATAGGCGTCGTTATTTATGAATGTTAATGCCATAACATGTCGCTATTTGGTCATTGGTAAGTAATAAAATTAATAATTACGAGTAGGTTTATATAAAATTATTCATGCAATAGTTAAGACGCTCAATAACTCGCGCCATTGTCTAGTTAACATTTAAATAAAAAAATATGAAAATGCAACTAAAAAAAGTACAATTCGGAAAACTCAATTACGTGTGAAATTTCAACTGTCCGCTATTATTTTTTACCTAATTACTAACTAAAAGTAATGACCGAAAAATCAAAGCCCACAAAAGTTAAAAGAGAAGAAACAGACAAAACTAATTTTTCAAGACTGTTATTTTCGGGTTTTGAATTTCTTATTTGGATTGTGCAATAATTTTGGTAGACCTGTACTTTTGTGTAAGCTGCGATTTAATCCCTTTTATTTTTGGAATCCGTTTGCTAATTCGAATAGCGAATAATTTTATGTCATTAATTGTCATTTAGATCTCATTCCTAGAACGAACTGTTGTAGGGCATAATATATTATGTTGAGATTTGTCTGGCTATTTATTTGTTATTAGTACCAATTAAAAACAGCTCACGTAGGAAAGCGGAGTGCTGCAGATATTGTAGTAAATTTCATAAATCCTGTTAAATAGTGTTGAGTTAAATATAACCTCATAGGCGTCGCTATTTATCGCATAAAATATCGCTATTTGGTCATGGGTAAATAATAAAATTAATAATTACAATTATATTTATATTTCGTAAATAAAATAATTCATGCAATCATTAAGTCGCTGAATAACTCGCGTCAGTGTCTAGTTGACATTTAAATTATAAAATACTAAACTATAATTATAAAATGTACAATTCTAAAAATCCAATTATAAACAAAATTCGTCTGGGGATATCAACGGAATCAGTTCAGGAACTGTTTCTATTAGAGGCACTGACTGTTCATACAAAGCATTGTATAATTCTTTTGTGTTGTTCCACGGCGAATACGAAAAATTGGGAGTTTCGTACATACAACTTGGAAGGCTTTGGTTGCTCGATATATATGGGCCGCCAGAAACTTCACATTCATCCCTTGGCTTTTTTGATTTATTCCCTGATTTTTGGTACGGTGCATGTAAAAGGTTATGTAGATCTTCAGACTTCCATTGTGTATCGCGATGTGAAAAATCTAGAGATTTTTCTTCATCCGATGAAGGGACAAAGTTTGAGAAATAATTTGCAATGTGAGCCGCCGAATGCTTTTGTATATCAGACTCGCAAGTACCTCTCAGCTGTTTTCTCTTCTCCTTCATTCGTCGATTTTGAAACCAAATTTTTATTGTTCTTTCTTCTATGCCGAATTGTACGGCTAGTAGTTTACGGTTGCTAGCTGCAATGAAGCGTTCCTTTTTGAAGTAGTTTTCAAACGTTAGTAGCTGCTGCGATGTAAACTCGGTCCGTTTCTTGCGCTTCTTGGTTATTCCGCTATTCTGCGGTGAAATTGCAAACTCCATTTTGTCCAAAGCGTTTCCTGAAGTAGACGCGTTTTGACCTTCGTCACTGGGAATTTCTACTCGTGCTATATCCATTTCGCTTCTGCAAATGATTCCTGACGTATGTGATTGACTCACAAGAATTGTTTATTTATAGAAGGAATAGGCCACACCCAGTAGTAGTTTTATTGCATAATACGAACTATTGATAGTCATTACAGTGTTTCTTAAGCTGGTACAGCTACCTGCTTCAATGTAGCACCTAATTGTCATTAATTGTCACTTAGATCTCATTCCTAAAACGACATTTTGTAGGGCATAATTTATTTTGTTGTAATTTTTCTGGCTATTTATGTTGTTATTTCTGAAAACATTATTTGTATATAAATATTTCTGAAGTTATTTGTTATTAGTACCGATTAAAAACAGCTCGGGTAGGAAGGCCGAGTTGTGCAGATTTTGTAGTCATGTGCAGAGAGGTACACAGAAAAGCGCAGTATTCTTAAATTTCATAAATTCTGTTAAATAGTGTCGAGTTAAATATATCCTCATAGGCGTCGTTATTTATGAATGTTAATGCCATAACATGTCGCTATTTGGTCATTGGTAAGTAATAAAATTAATAATTACGAGTAGGTTTATATAAAATTATTCATGCAATAGTTAAGACGCTCAATAACTCGCGCCATTGTCTAGTTAACATTCAAATAAAAAAATATGAAAATGCAACTAAAAAAGTACAATTCGGAAAACTCAATTACGTGTGAAATTTCAAGTGTCCGCTATTATTTTTTACCTAATTACTAATTTCTAACTAAAAGTAATGACCGAAAAATCAAAGCCCACAAAAGTTGAAAGAGAAGAAACAGACAAAACTAATTTTTCAAGACTGTTATTTTCGGGTTTTGAATTTCTTATTTGGATTGTGCAATAATTTTGGTAGACCTGTACTTTTGTGTAAGCTGCGATTTAATCCCTTTTATTGTTGGAATCCGTTTAATAATTCGAATAGCGAATAATTTTATGTCATTAATGGTCAATTAGATCTCATTCCTAGAACGAACTGTTGTAGGGCATAATATATTATGTTGTGATTTGCCTGGCTATTTATTTGTTATTAGTACCGATTAAAAACAGTTCACGTAGGAAAGCGGAGTGCTGCAGATATTGTAGTCATGTGCAGAGAAGTACACAGAAAAGTGCAGTATTCTTAAATTTCATAAATCCTGTTAAATAGTGTCGAGTTAAATATAACCTCATAGGCGTCGCTATTTGTCGCATAAAATATCGCTATTTGGTCATGGGTAAATAATAAAATTAATAATTACAATTATATTTATATTTCGTAAATAAAATAATTCATGCAATCATTAAGACGCTGAATAACTCGCGTCAGTGTCTAGTTGACATTTAAATTATAAAATACTAAACTATAATTATAAAATGTACAATTCTAAAAATCCAATTATAAACAAAATTCGTCTAAGGATATCAACGGAATCAGTTCAGGAACTGTTTCTATTAGAGGCACTGACTGTTCATACAAAGCATTGTATAATTCTTTTGTGTTGTTCCACGGCGAATACGAAAAATTGGGAGTTTCGTACATACAACTTGGAAGGCTTTGGTTGCTCGATATATATGGGCCGCCAGAAACTTCACATTCATCCCTCGGCTTTTTTGATTTATTCCCTGATTTTTGGTACGGTGCATGTAAAAGGTTATGCAGATCTTCAGACTTCCATTGTGTATCGCGATGTGAAAAATCTAGAGATTTTTCTTCATCCGATGAAGGGACAAAGTTTGAGAAATAATTTAGTTAAAAGAGAAGAAACAGACAAAACTAATTTTTCAAGACTGTTATTTTCGGGTTTTGAATTTCTTATTTGGATTGTGCAATAATTTTGGTAGACCTGTACTTTTGTGTAAGCTGCGATTTAATCCCTTTTATTTTTGGAATCCGTTTGCTAATTCGAATAGCGAATAATTTTATGTCATTAATTGTCATTTAGATCTCATTCCTAGAACGAACTGTTGTAGGGCATAATATATTATGTTGAGATTTGTCTGGCTATTTATTTGTTATTAGTACCAATTAAAAACAGCTCACGTAGGAAAGCGGAGTGCTGCAGATATTGTAGTAAATTTCATAAATCCTGTTAAATAGTGTTGAGTTAAATATAACCTCATAGGCGTCGCTATTTATCGCATAAAATATCGCTATTTGGTCATGGGTAAATAATAAAATTAATAATTACAATTATATTTATATTTCGTAAATAAAATAATTCATGCAATCATTAAGTCGCTGAATAACTCGCGTCAGTGTCTAGTTGACATTTAAATTATAAAATACTAAACTATAATTATAAAATGTACAATTCTAAAAATCCAATTATAAACAAAATTCGTCTGGGGATATCAACGGAATCAGTTCAGGAACTGTTTCTATTAGAGGCACTGACTGTTCATACAAAGCATTGTATAATTCTTTTGTGTTGTTCCACGGCGAATACGAAAAATTGGGAGTTTCGTACATACAACTTGGAAGGCTTTGGTTGCTCGATATATATGGGCCGCCAGAAACTTCACATTCATCCCTTGGCTTTTTTGATTTATTCCCTGATTTTTGGTACGGTGCATGTAAAAGGTTATGTAGATCTTCAGACTTCCATTGTGTATCGCGATGTGAAAAATCTAGAGATTTTTCTTCATCCGATGAAGGGACAAAGTTTGAGAAATAATTTGCAATGTGAGCCGCCGAATGCTTTTGTATATCAGACTCGCAAGTACCTCTCAGCTGTTTTCTCTTCTCCTTCATTCGTCGATTTTGAAACCAAATTTTTATTGTTCTTTCTTCTATGCCGAATTGTACGGCTAGTAGTTTACGGTTGCTAGCTGCAATGAAGCGTTCCTTTTTGAAGTAGTTTTCAAACGTTAGTAGCTGCTGCGATGTAAACTCGGTCCGTTTCTTGCGCTTCTTGGTTATTCCGCTATTCTGCGGTGAAATTGCAAACTCCATTTTGTCCAAAGCGTTTCCTGAAGTAGACGCGTTTTGACCTTCGTCACTGGGAATTTCTACTCGTGCTATATCCATTTCGCTTCTGCAAATGATTCCTGACGTATGTGATTGACTCACAAGAATTGTTTATTTATAGAAGGAATAGGCCACACCCAGTAGTAGTTTTATTGGATAATGCGAACTATTGATAGTCATTAGAGTGTTTCTTAAGCTGGTACAGCTACCTGCTTCAATGTAGCACCTAATTGTCATTAATTGTCACTTAGATCTCATTCCTAAAACGACATTTTGTAGGGCATAATTTATTTTGTTGTAATTTTTCTGGCTATTTATGTTGTTATTTCTGAAAACATTATTTGTATATAAATATTTCTGAAGTTATTTGTTATTAGTACCGATTAAAAACAGCTCGGGTAGGAAGGCCGAGTTGTGCAGATTTTGTAGTCATGTGCAGAGAGGTACACAGAAAAGCGCAGTATTCTTAAATTTCATAAATTCTGTTAAATAGTGTCGAGTTAAATATATCCTCATAGGCGTCGTTATTTATGAATGTTAATGCCATAACATGTCGCTATTTGGTCATTGGTAAGTAATAAAATTAATAATTACGAGTAGGTTTATATAAAATTATTCATGCAATAGTTAAGACGCTCAATAACTCGCGCCATTGTCTAGTTAACATTCAAATAAAAAAATATGAAAATGCAACTAAAAAAGTACAATTCGGAAAACTCAATTACGTGTGAAATTTCAACTGTCCGCTATTATTTTTTACCTAATTACTAATTTCTAACTAAAAGTAATGACCGAAAAATCAAAGCCCACAAAAGTTGAAAGAGAAGAAACAGACAAAACTAATTTTTCAAGACTGTTATTTTCGGGTTTTGAATTTCTTATTTGGATTGTGCAATAATTTTGGTAGACCTGTACTTTTGTGTAAGCTGCGATTTAATCCCTTTTATTGTTGGAATCCGTTTAATAATTCGAATAGCGAATAATTTTATGTCATTAATGGTCAATTAGATCTCATTCCTAGAACGAACTGTTGTAGGGCATAATATATTATGTTGTGATTTGCCTGGCTATTTATTTGTTATTAGTACCGATTAAAAACAGTTCACGTAGGAAAGCGGAGTGCTGCAGATATTGTAGTCATGTGCAGAGAAGTACACAGAAAAGTGCAGTATTCTTAAATTTCATAAATCCTGTTAAATAGTGTCGAGTTAAATATAACCTCATAGGCGTCGCTATTTGTCGCATAAAATATCGCTATTTGGTCATGGGTAAATAATAAAATTAATAATTACAATTATATTTATATTTCGTAAATAAAATAATTCATGCAATCATTAAGACGCTGAATAACTCGCGTCAGTGTCTAGTTGACATTTAAATTATAAAATACTAAACTATAATTATAAAATGTACAATTCTAAAAATCCAATTATAAACAAAATTCGTCTAAGGATATCAACGGAATCAGTTCAGGAACTGTTTCTATTAGAGGCACTGACTGTTCATACAAAGCATTGTATAATTCTTTTGTGTTGTTCCACGGCGAATACGAAAAATTGGGAGTTTCGTACATACAACTTGGAAGGCTTTGGTTGCTCGATATATATGGGCCGCCAGAAACTTCACATTCATCCCTCGGCTTTTTTGATTTATTCCCTGATTTTTGGTACGGTGCATGTAAAAGGTTATGCAGATCTTCAGACTTCCATTGTGTATCGCGATGTGAAAAATCTAGAGATTTTTCTTCATCCGATGAAGGGACAAAGTTTGAGAAATAATTTAGTTAAAAGAGAAGAAACAGACAAAACTAATTTTTCAAGACTGTTATTTTCGGGTTTTGAATTTCTTATTTGGATTGTGCAATAATTTTGGTAGACCTGTACTTTTGTGTAAGCTGCGATTTAATCCCTTTTATTTTTGGAATCCGTTTGCTAATTCGAATAGCGAATAATTTTATGTCATTAATTGTCATTTAGATCTCATTCCTAGAACGAACTGTTGTAGGGCATAATATATTATGTTGAGATTTGCCTGGCTATTTATTTGTTATTAGTACCAATTAAAAACAGCTCACGTAGGAAAGCGGAGTGCTGCAGATATTGTAGTCTTAAATTTCATAAATCCTGTTAAATAGTGTCGAGTTAAATATAACCTCATAGGCGTCGCTATTTATCGCATAAAATATCGCTATTTGGTCATGGGTAAATAATAAAATTAATAATTACAATTATATTTATATTTCGTAAATAAAATAATTCATGCAATCATTAAGACGCTGAATAACTCGCGTCAGTGTCTAGTTGACATTTAAATTATAAAATACTAAACTATAATTATAAAATGTACAATTCTAAAAATCCAATTATAAACAAAATTCGTCTGGGGATATCAACGGAATCAGTTCAGGAACTGTTTCTATTAGAGGCACTGACTGTTCATACAAAGCATTGTATAATTCTTTTGTGTTGTTCCACGGCGAATACGAAAAATTGGGAGTTTCGTACATACAACTTGGAAGGCTTTGGTTGCTCGATATATATGGGCCGCCAGAAACTTCACATTCATCCCTCGGCTTTTTTGATTTATTCCCTGATTTTTGGTACGGTGCATGTAAAAGGTTATGTAGATCTTCAGACTTCCATTGTGTATCGCGATGTGAAAAATCTAGAGATTTTTCTTCATCCGATGAAGGGACAAAGTTTGAGAAATAATTTGCAATGTGAGCCGCCGAATGCTTTTGTATATCAGACTCGCAAGTACCTCTCAGCTGTTTTCTCTTCTCCTTCATTCGTCGATTTTGAAACCAAATTTTTATTGTTCTTTCTTCTATGCCGAATTGTACGGCTAGTAGTTTACGGTTGCTAGCTGCAATGAAGCGTTCCTTTTTGAAGTAGTTTTCAAACGTTAGTAGCTGCTGCGATGTAAACTCGGTCCGTTTCTTGCGCTTCTTGGTTATTCCGCTATTCTGCGGTGAAATTGCAAACTCCATTTTGTCCAAAGCGTTTCCTGAAGTAGACGCGTTTTGACCTTCGTCACTGGGAATTTCTACTCGTGCTATATCCATTTCGCTTCTGCAAATGATTCCTGACGTATGTGATTGACTCACAAGAATTGTTTATTTATAGAAGGAATAGGCCACACCCAGTAGTAGTTTTATTGGATAATGCGAACTATTGATAGTCATTAGAGTGTTTCTTAAGCTGGTACAGCTACCTGCTTCAATGTAGCACCTAATTGTCATTAATTGTCACTTAGATCTCATTCCTAAAACGACATTTTGTAGGGCATAATTTATTTTGTTGTAATTTTTCTGGCTATTTATGTTGTTATTTCTGAAAACATTATTTGTATATAAATATTTCTGAAGTTATTTGTTATTAGTACCGATTAAAAACAGCTCGGGTAGGAAGGCCGAGTTGTGCAGATTTTGTAGTCATGTGCAGAGAGGTACACAGAAAAGCGCAGTATTCTTAAATTTCATAAATTCTGTTAAATAGTGTCGAGTTAAATATATCCTCATAGGCGTCGTTATTTATGAATGTTAATGCCATAACATGTCGCTATTTGGTCATTGGTAAGTAATAAAATTAATAATTACGAGTAGGTTTATATAAAATTATTCATGCAATAGTTAAGACGCTCAATAACTCGCGCCATTGTCTAGTTAACATTTAAATAAAAAAATATGAAAATGCAACTAAAAAAAGTACAATTCGGAAAACTCAATTACGTGTGAAATTTCAACTGTCCGCTATTATTTTTTACCTAATTACTAACTAAAAGTAATGACCGAAAAATCAAAGCCCACAAAAGTTAAAAGAGAAGAAACAGACAAAACTAATTTTTCAAGACTGTTATTTTCGGGTTTTGAATTTCTTATTTGGATTGTGCAATAATTTTGGTAGACCTGTACTTTTGTGTAAGCTGCGATTTAATCCCTTTTATTTTTGGAATCCGTTTGCTAATTCGAATAGCGAATAATTTTATGTCATTAATTGTCATTTAGATCTCATTCCTAGAACGAACTGTTGTAGGGCATAATATATTATGTTGAGATTTGTCTGGCTATTTATTTGTTATTAGTACCAATTAAAAACAGCTCACGTAGGAAAGCGGAGTGCTGCAGATATTGTAGTAAATTTCATAAATCCTGTTAAATAGTGTTGAGTTAAATATAACCTCATAGGCGTCGCTATTTATCGCATAAAATATCGCTATTTGGTCATGGGTAAATAATAAAATTAATAATTACAATTATATTTATATTTCGTAAATAAAATAATTCATGCAATCATTAAGTCGCTGAATAACTCGCGTCAGTGTCTAGTTGACATTTAAATTATAAAATACTAAACTATAATTATAAAATGTACAATTCTAAAAATCCAATTATAAACAAAATTCGTCTGGGGATATCAACGGAATCAGTTCAGGAACTGTTTCTATTAGAGGCACTGACTGTTCATACAAAGCATTGTATAATTCTTTTGTGTTGTTCCACGGCGAATACGAAAAATTGGGAGTTTCGTACATACAACTTGGAAGGCTTTGGTTGCTCGATATATATGGGCCGCCAGAAACTTCACATTCATCCCTTGGCTTTTTTGATTTATTCCCTGATTTTTGGTACGGTGCATGTAAAAGGTTATGTAGATCTTCAGACTTCCATTGTGTATCGCGATGTGAAAAATCTAGAGATTTTTCTTCATCCGATGAAGGGACAAAGTTTGAGAAATAATTTGCAATGTGAGCCGCCGAATGCTTTTGTATATCAGACTCGCAAGTACCTCTCAGCTGTTTTCTCTTCTCCTTCATTCGTCGATTTTGAAACCAAATTTTTATTGTTCTTTCTTCTATGCCGAATTGTACGGCTAGTAGTTTACGGTTGCTAGCTGCAATGAAGCGTTCCTTTTTGAAGTAGTTTTCAAACGTTAGTAGCTGCTGCGATGTAAACTCGGTCCGTTTCTTGCGCTTCTTGGTTATTCCGCTATTCTGCGGTGAAATTGCAAACTCCATTTTGTCCAAAGCGTTTCCTGAAGTAGACGCGTTTTGACCTTCGTCACTGGGAATTTCTACTCGTGCTATATCCATTTCGCTTCTGCAAATGATTCCTGACGTATGTGATTGACTCACAAGAATTGTTTATTTAAAGAAGGAATAGGCCACACCCAGTAGTAGTTTTATTGGATAATGCGAACTATTGATAGTCATTAGAGTGTTTCTTAAGCTGGTACAGCTACCTGCTTCAATGTAGCACCTAATTGTCATTAATTGTCACTTAGATCTCATTCCTAAAACGACATTTTGTAGGGCATAATTTATTTTGTTGTAATTTTTCTGGCTATTTATGTTGTTATTTCTGAAAACATTATTTGTATATAAATATTTCTGAAGTTATTTGTTATTAGTACCGATTAAAAACAGCTCGGGTAGGAAGGCCGAGTTGTGCAGATTTTGTAGTCATGTGCAGAGAGGTACACAGAAAAGCGCAGTATTCTTAAATTTCATAAATTCTGTTAAATAGTGTCGAGTTAAATATATCCTCATAGGCGTCGTTATTTATGAATGTTAATGCCATAACATGTCGCTATTTGGTCATTGGTAAGTAATAAAATTAATAATTACGAGTAGGTTTATATAAAATTATTCATGCAATAGTTAAGACGCTCAATAACTCGCGCCATTGTCTAGTTAACATTCAAATAAAAAAATATGAAAATGCAACTAAAAAAGTACAATTCGGAAAACTCAATTACGTGTGAAATTTCAACTGTCCGCTATTATTTTTTACCTAATTACTAATTTCTAACTAAAAGTAATGACCGAAAAATCAAAGCCCACAAAAGTTGAAAGAGAAGAAACAGACAAAACTAATTTTTCAAGACTGTTAGTTTCGGGTTTTGAATTTCTTATTTGGATTGTGCAATAATTTTGGTAGCCCTGTACTTTTGTGTAAGCTGCGATTTAATCCCTTTTATTGTTGGAATCCGTTTAATAATTCGAATAGCGAATAATTTTATGTCATTAATGGTCAATTAGATCTCATTCCTAGAACGAACTGTTGTAGGGCATAATATATTATGTTGTGATTTGCCTGGCTATTTATTTGTTATTAGTACCGATTAAAAACAGTTCACGTAGGAAAGCGGAGTGCTGCAGATATTGTAGTCATGTGCAGAGAAGTACACAGAAAAGTGCAGTATTCTTAAATTTCATAAATCCTGTTAAATAGTGTCGAGTTAAATATAACCTCATAGGCGTCGCTATTTGTCGCATAAAATATCGCTATTTGGTCATGGGTAAATAATAAAATTAATAATTACAATTATATTTATATTTCGTAAATAAAATAATTCATGCAATCATTAAGACGCTGAATAACTCGCGTCAGTGTCTAGTTGACATTTAAATTATAAAATACTAAACTATAATTATAAAATGTACAATTCTAAAAATCCAATTATAAACAAAATTCGTCTAAGGATATCAACGGAATCAGTTCAGGAACTGTTTCTATTAGAGGCACTGACTGTTCATACAAAGCATTGTATAATTCTTTTGTGTTGTTCCACGGCGAATACGAAAAATTGGGAGTTTCGTACATACAACTTGGAAGGCTTTGGTTGCTCGATATATATGGGCCGCCAGAAACTTCACATTCATCCCTCGGCTTTTTTGATTTATTCCCTGATTTTTGGTATGGTGCATGTAAAAGGTTATGTAGATCTTCAGATTTACATTGTGTATCGCGATGTGAAAAATCTAGAGATTTTTCTACATCCGATGAAGGGACAAAGTTTGAGAAATAATTTGCAATGTGAGCCGCCGAATGCTTTTGTATATCAGACTCGCAAGTACCTCTCAGCTGTTTTCTCTTCTCCTTCATTCGTCGATTTTGAAACCAAATTTTTATTGTTCTTTCTTCTATGCCGAATTGTACGGCTAGTAGTTTACGGTTGCTAGCTGCAATGAAGCGTTCCTTTTTGAAGTAGTTTTCAAACGTTAGTAGCTGCTGCGATGTAAACTCGGTCCGTTTCTTGCGCTTCTTGGTTATTCCGCTATTCTGCGGTGAAATTGCAAACTCCATTTTGTCCAAAGCGTTTCCTGAAGTAGTCGCGTTTTGACCTTCGTCACTGGGAATTTCTACTCGTGCTATATCCATTTCGCTTCTGCAAATGATTCCTGATGTATGTGATTGACTCACAAGAATTGTTTATTTATAGAAGGAATAGGCCACACCCAGTAGTAGTTTTATTGGATAATGCGAACTGTTGATAGTCATTAGAGTGTTTCTTAAGCTGGTACAGCTACCTGCTTCAATGTACCACCTAATTGTCATTAATTGTCAATTAGATCTCATTCCTAAAACGACTTTTTGTAGGGCATAATTTATTTTGTTGTAATTTTTCTGGCTATTTATGTTGTTATTTCTGAAGACATTATTTGTATATAAATATTTCTGAAGTTATTTGTTATTAGTTCCGATTAAAAACAGCTCACGTAGGAAGGCCGAGTTGTGCATATTTTGTAGTCATGTGCAGAGAGGTACACAGAAAAGCGCAGTATTCTTAAATTTCATAATTTCTGTTAAATAGTGTCGAGTTAAATATAACCTCATAGGCGTCGTTATTTATGAATGTTAATGCCATAACATGTCGCTATTTGGTCATTGGTAAGTAATAAAATTAATAATTACGAGTAGGTTTATATAAAATTATTCATGCAATAGTTAAGACGCTCAATAACTCGCGCCATTGTCTAGTTAACATTTAAATAAAAAAATATGAAAATGCAACTAAAAAAAGTACAATTCGGAAAACTCAATTACGTGTGAAATTTCAACTGTCCGCTATTATTTTTTACCTAATTACTAACTAAAAGTAATGACCGAAAAATCAAAGCCCACAAAAGTTAAAAGAGAAGAAACAGACAAAACTAATTTTTCAAGACTGTTATTTTCGGGTTTTGAATTTCTTATTTGGATTGTGCAATAATTTTGGTAGACCTGTACTTTTGTGTAAGCTGCGATTTAATCCCTTTTATTTTTGGAATCCGTTTGCTAATTCGAATAGCGAATAATTTTATGTCATTAATTGTCATTTAGATCTCATTCCTAGAACGAACTGTTGTAGGGCATAATATATTATGTTGAGATTTGTCTGGCTATTTATTTGTTATTAGTACCAATTAAAAACAGCTCACGTAGGAAAGCGGAGTGCTGCAGATATTGTAGTAAATTTCATAAATCCTGTTAAATAGTGTTGAGTTAAATATAACCTCATAGGCGTCGCTATTTATCGCATAAAATATCGCTATTTGGTCATGGGTAAATAATAAAATTAATAATTACAATTATATTTATATTTCGTAAATAAAATAATTCATGCAATCATTAAGTCGCTGAATAACTCGCGTCAGTGTCTAGTTGACATTTAAATTATAAAATACTAAACTATAATTATAAAATGTACAATTCTAAAAATCCAATTATAAACAAAATTCGTCTGGGGATATCAACGGAATCAGTTCAGGAACTGTTTCTATTAGAGGCACTGACTGTTCATACAAAGCATTGTATAATTCTTTTGTGTTGTTCCACGGCGAATACGAAAAATTGGGAGTTTCGTACATACAACTTGGAAGGCTTTGGTTGCTCGATATATATGGGCCGCCAGAAACTTCACATTCATCCCTTGGCTTTTTTGATTTATTCCCTGATTTTTGGTACGGTGCATGTAAAAGGTTATGTAGATCTTCAGACTTCCATTGTGTATCGCGATGTGAAAAATCTAGAGATTTTTCTTCATCCGATGAAGGGACAAAGTTTGAGAAATAATTTGCAATGTGAGCCGCCGAATGCTTTTGTATATCAGACTCGCAAGTACCTCTCAGCTGTTTTCTCTTCTCCTTCATTCGTCGATTTTGAAACCAAATTTTTATTGTTCTTTCTTCTATGCCGAATTGTACGGCTAGTAGTTTACGGTTGCTAGCTGCAATGAAGCGTTCCTTTTTGAAGTAGTTTTCAAACGTTAGTAGCTGCTGCGATGTAAACTCGGTCCGTTTCTTGCGCTTCTTGGTTATTCCGCTATTCTGCGGTGAAATTGCAAACTCCATTTTGTCCAAAGCGTTTCCTGAAGTAGACGCGTTTTGACCTTCGTCACTGGGAATTTCTACTCGTGCTATATCCATTTCGCTTCTGCAAATGATTCCTGACGTATGTGATTGACTCACAAGAATTGTTTATTTATAGAAGGAATAGGCCACACCCAGTAGTAGTTTTATTGGATAATGCGAACTATTGATAGTCATTAGAGTGTTTCTTAAGCTGGTACAGCTACCTGCTTCAATGTAGCACCTAATTGTCATTAATTGTCACTTAGATCTCATTCCTAAAACGACATTTTGTAGGGCATAATTTATTTTGTTGTAATTTTTCTGGCTATTTATGTTGTTATTTCTGAAAACATTATTTGTATATAAATATTTCTGAAGTTATTTGTTATTAGTACCGATTAAAAACAGCTCGGGTAGGAAGGCCGAGTTGTGCAGATTTTGTAGTCATGTGCAGAGAGGTACACAGAAAAGCGCAGTATTCTTAAATTTCATAAATTCTGTTAAATAGTGTCGAGTTAAATATATCCTCATAGGCGTCGTTATTTATGAATGTTAATGCCATAACATGTCGCTATTTGGTCATTGGTAAGTAATAAAATTAATAATTACGAGTAGGTTTATATAAAATTATTCATGCAATAGTTAAGACGCTCAATAACTCGCGCCATTGTCTAGTTAACATTCAAATAAAAAAATATGAAAATGCAACTAAAAAAGTACAATTCGGAAAACTCAATTACGTGTGAAATTTCAACTGTCCGCTATTATTTTTTACCTAATTACTAATTTCTAACTAAAAGTAATGACCGAAAAATCAAAGCCCACAAAAGTTGAAAGAGAAGAAACAGACAAAACTAATTTTTCAAGACTGTTATTTTCGGGTTTTGAATTTCTTATTTGGATTGTGCAATAATTTTGGTAGACCTGTACTTTTGTGTAAGCTGCGATTTAATCCCTTTTATTGTTGGAATCCGTTTAATAATTCGAATAGCGAATAATTTTATGTCATTAATGGTCAATTAGATCTCATTCCTAGAACGAACTGTTGTAGGGCATAATATATTATGTTGTGATTTGCCTGGCTATTTATTTGTTATTAGTACCGATTAAAAACAGTTCACGTAGGAAAGCGGAGTGCTGCAGATATTGTAGTCATGTGCAGAGAAGTACACAGAAAAGTGCAGTATTCTTAAATTTCATAAATCCTGTTAAATAGTGTCGAGTTAAATATAACCTCATAGGCGTCGCTATTTGTCGCATAAAATATCGCTATTTGGTCATGGGTAAATAATAAAATTAATAATTACAATTATATTTATATTTCGTAAATAAAATAATTCATGCAATCATTAAGACGCTGAATAACTCGCGTCAGTGTCTAGTTGACATTTAAATTATAAAATACTAAACTATAATTATAAAATGTACAATTCTAAAAATCCAATTATAAACAAAATTCGTCTAAGGATATCAACGGAATCAGTTCAGGAACTGTTTCTATTAGAGGCACTGACTGTTCATACAAAGCATTGTATAATTCTTTTGTGTTGTTCCACGGCGAATACGAAAAATTGGGAGTTTCGTACATACAACTTGGAAGGCTTTGGTTGCTCGATATATATGGGCCGCCAGAAACTTCACATTCATCCCTCGGCTTTTTTGATTTATTCCCTGATTTTTGGTACGGTGCATGTAAAAGGTTATGCAGATCTTCAGACTTCCATTGTGTATCGCGATGTGAAAAATCTAGAGATTTTTCTTCATCCGATGAAGGGACAAAGTTTGAGAAATAATTTAGTTAAAAGAGAAGAAACAGACAAAACTAATTTTTCAAGACTGTTATTTTCGGGTTTTGAATTTCTTATTTGGATTGTGCAATAATTTTGGTAGACCTGTACTTTTGTGTAAGCTGCGATTTAATCCCTTTTATTTTTGGAATCCGTTTGCTAATTCGAATAGCGAATAATTTTATGTCATTAAATGTCATTTAGATCTCATTCCTAGAACGAACTGTTGTAGGGCATAATATATTATGTTGAGATTTGCCTGGCTATTTATTTGTTATTAGTACCAATTAAAAACAGCTCACGTAGGAAAGCGGAGTGCTGCAGATATTGTAGTCTTAAATTTCATAATTTCTGTTAAATAGTGTCGAGTTAAATATAACCTCATAGGCATCGTTATTTATGAATGTTAATGCCATAACATGTCGCTATTTGGTCATTGGTAAGTAATAAAATTAATAATTACGAGTAGGTTTATATAAAATTATTCATGCAATAGCTAAGACGCTCAATAACTCGCGCCATTGTCTAGTTAACATTTAAATAAAAAAATATGAAAATGCAACTAAAAAAAGTACAATTCGGAAAACTCAATTACGTGTGAAATTTCAACTGTCCGCTATTATTTTTTACCTAATTACTAACTATTGTGCAATAATTTTGGTAGACCTGTACTTTTGTGTAAGCTGCGATTTAATCCCTTTTATTTTTGGAATCCGTTTGCTAATTCGAATAGCGAATAATTTTATGTCATTAATTGTCATTTAGATCTCATTCCTAGAACGAACTGTTGTAGGGCATAATATATTATGTTGAGATTTGCCTGGCTATTTATTTGTTATTAGTACCAATTAAAAACAGCTCACGTAGGAAAGCGGAGTGCTGCAGATATTGTAGTCTTAAATTTCATAAATCCTGTTAAATAGTGTCGAGTTAAATATAACCTCATAGGCGTCGCTATTTATCGCATAAAATATCGCTATTTGGTCATGGGTAAATAATAAAATTAATAATTACAATTATATTTATATTTCGTAAATAAAATAATTCATGCAATCATTAAGACGCTGAATAACTCGCGTCAGTGTCTAGTTGACATTTAAATTATAAAATACTAAACTATAATTATAAAATGTACAATTCTAAAAATCCAATTATAAACAAAATTCGTCTGGGGATATCAACGGAATCAGTTCAGGAACTGTTTCTATTAGAGGCACTGACTGTTCATACAAAGCATTGTATAATTCTTTTGTGTTGTTCCACGGCGAATACGAAAAATTGGGAGTTTCGTACATACAACTTGGAAGGCTTTGGTTGCTCGATATATATGGGCCGCCAGAAACTTCACATTCATCCCTCGGCTTTTTTGATTTATTCCCTGATTTTTGGTACGGTGCATGTAAAAGGTTATGTAGATCTTCAGACTTCCATTGTGTATCGCGATGTGAAAAATCTAGAGATTTTTCTTCATCCGATGAAGGGACAAAGTTTGAGAAATAATTTGCAATGTGAGCCGCCGAATGCTTTTGTATATCAGACTCGCAAGTACCTCTCAGCTGTTTTCTCTTCTCCTTCATTCGTCGATTTTGAAACCAAATTTTTATTGTTCTTTCTTCTATGCCGAATTGTACGGCTAGTAGTTTACGGTTGCTAGCTGCAATGAAGCGTTCCTTTTTGAAGTAGTTTTCAAACGTTAGTAGCTGCTGCGATGTAAACTCGGTCCGTTTCTTGCGCTTCTTGGTTATTCCGCTATTCTGCGGTGAAATTGCAAACTCCATTTTGTCCAAAGCGTTTCCTGAAGTAGACGCGTTTTGACCTTCGTCACTGGGAATTTCTACTCGTGCTATATCCATTTCGCTTCTGCAAATGATTCCTGACGTATGTGATTGACTCACAAGAATTGTTTATTTATAGAAGGAATAGGCCACACCCAGTAGTAGTTTTATTGGATAATGCGAACTATTGATAGTCATTAGAGTGTTTCTTAAGCTGGTACAGCTACCTGCTTCAATGTAGCACCTAATTGTCATTAATTGTCACTTAGATCTCATTCCTAAAACGACATTTTGTAGGGCATAATTTATTTTGTTGTAATTTTTCTGGCTATTTATGTTGTTATTTCTGAAAACATTATTTGTATATAAATATTTCTGAAGTTATTTGTTATTAGTACCGATTAAAAACAGCTCGGGTAGGAAGGCCGAGTTGTGCAGATTTTGTAGTCATGTGCAGAGAGGTACACAGAAAAGCGCAGTATTCTTAAATTTCATAAATTCTGTTAAATAGTGTCGAGTTAAATATATCCTCATAGGCGTCGTTATTTATGAATGTTAATGCCATAACATGTCGCTATTTGGTCATTGGTAAGTAATAAAATTAATAATTACGAGTAGGTTTATATAAAATTATTCATGCAATAGTTAAGACGCTCAATAACTCGCGCCATTGTCTAGTTAACATTCAAATAAAAAAATATGAAAATGCAACTAAAAAAGTACAATTCGGAAAACTCAATTACGTGTGAAATTTCAACTGTCCGCTATTATTTTTTACCTAATTACTAATTTCTAACTAAAAGTAATGACCGAAAAATCAAAGCCCACAAAAGTTGAAAGAGAAGAAACAGACAAAACTAATTTTTCAAGACTGTTATTTTCGGGTTTTGAATTTCTTATTTGGATTGTGCAATAATTTTGGTAGACCTGTACTTTTGTGTAAGCTGCGATTTAATCCCTTTTATTGTTGGAATCCGTTTAATAATTCGAATAGCGAATAATTTTATGTCATTAATGGTCAATTAGATCTCATTCCTAGAACGAACTGTTGTAGGGCATAATATATTATGTTGTGATTTGCCTGGCTATTTATTTGTTATTAGTACCGATTAAAAACAGTTCACGTAGGAAAGCGGAGTGCTGCAGATATTGTAGTCATGTGCAGAGAAGTACACAGAAAAGTGCAGTATTCTTAAATTTCATAAATCCTGTTAAATAGTGTCGAGTTAAATATAACCTCATAGGCGTCGCTATTTGTCGCATAAAATATCGCTATTTGGTCATGGGTAAATAATAAAATTAATAATTACAATTATATTTATATTTCGTAAATAAAATAATTCATGCAATCATTAAGACGCTGAATAACTCGCGTCAGTGTCTAGTTGACATTTAAATTATAAAATACTAAACTATAATTATAAAATGTACAATTCTAAAAATCCAATTATAAACAAAATTCGTCTAAGGATATCAACGGAATCAGTTCAGGAACTGTTTCTATTAGAGGCACTGACTGTTCATACAAAGCATTGTATAATTCTTTTGTGTTGTTCCACGGCGAATACGAAAAATTGGGAGTTTCGTACATACAACTTGGAAGGCTTTGGTTGCTCGATATATATGGGCCGCCAGAAACTTCACATTCATCCCTCGGCTTTTTTGATTTATTCCCTGATTTTTGGTACGGTGCATGTAAAAGGTTATGCAGATCTTCAGACTTCCATTGTGTATCGCGATGTGAAAAATCTAGAGATTTTTCTTCATCCGATGAAGGGACAAAGTTTGAGAAATAATTTAGTTAAAAGAGAAGAAACAGACAAAACTAATTTTTCAAGACTGTTATTTTCGGGTTTTGAATTTCTTATTTGGATTGTGCAATAATTTTGGTAGACCTGTACTTTTGTGTAAGCTGCGATTTAATCCCTTTTATTTTTGGAATCCGTTTGCTAATTCGAATAGCGAATAATTTTATGTCATTAAATGTCATTTAGATCTCATTCCTAGAACGAACTGTTGTAGGGCATAATATATTATGTTGAGATTTGCCTGGCTATTTATTTGTTATTAGTACCAATTAAAAACAGCTCACGTAGGAAAGCGGAGTGCTGCAGATATTGTAGTCTTAAATTTCATAATTTCTGTTAAATAGTGTCGAGTTAAATATAACCTCATAGGCATCGTTATTTATGAATGTTAATGCCATAACATGTCGCTATTTGGTCATTGGTAAGTAATAAAATTAATAATTACGAGTAGGTTTATATAAAATTATTCATGCAATAGCTAAGACGCTCAATAACTCGCGCCATTGTCTAGTTAACATTTAAATAAAAAAATATGAAAATGCAACTAAAAAAAGTACAATTCGGAAAACTCAATTACGTGTGAAATTTCAACTGTCCGCTATTATTTTTTACCTAATTACTAACTATTGTGCAATAATTTTGGTAGACCTGTACTTTTGTGTAAGCTGCGATTTAATCCCTTTTATTTTTGGAATCCGTTTGCTAATTCGAATAGCGAATAATTTTATGTCATTAATTGTCATTTAGATCTCATTCCTAGAACGAACTGTTGTAGGGCATAATATATTATGTTGAGATTTGCCTGGCTATTTATTTGTTATTAGTACCAATTAAAAACAGCTCACGTAGGAAAGCGGAGTGCTGCAGATATTGTAGTCTTAAATTTCATAAATCCTGTTAAATAGTGTCGAGTTAAATATAACCTCATAGGCGTCGCTATTTATCGCATAAAATATCGCTATTTGGTCATGGGTAAATAATAAAATTAATAATTACAATTATATTTATATTTCGTAAATAAAATAATTCATGCAATCATTAAGACGCTGAATAACTCGCGTCAGTGTCTAGTTGACATTTAAATTATAAAATACTAAACTATAATTATAAAATGTACAATTCTAAAAATCCAATTATAAACAAAATTCGTCTGGGGATATCAACGGAATCAGTTCAGGAACTGTTTCTATTAGAGGCACTGACTGTTCATACAAAGCATTGTATAATTCTTTTGTGTTGTTCCACGGCGAATACGAAAAATTGGGAGTTTCGTACATACAACTTGGAAGGCTTTGGTTGCTCGATATATATGGGCCGCCAGAAACTTCACATTCATCCCTCGGCTTTTTTGATTTATTCCCTGATTTTTGGTACGGTGCATGTAAAAGGTTATGTAGATCTTCAGACTTCCATTGTGTATCGCGATGTGAAAAATCTAGAGATTTTTCTTCATCCGATGAAGGGACAAAGTTTGAGAAATAATTTGCAATGTGAGCCGCCGAATGCTTTTGTATATCAGACTCGCAAGTACCTCTCAGCTGTTTTCTCTTCTCCTTCATTCGTCGATTTTGAAACCAAATTTTTATTGTTCTTTCTTCTATGCCGAATTGTACGGCTAGTAGTTTACGGTTGCTAGCTGCAATGAAGCGTTCCTTTTTGAAGTAGTTTTCAAACGTTAGTAGCTGCTGCGATGTAAACTCGGTCCGTTTCTTGCGCTTCTTGGTTATTCCGCTATTCTGCGGTGAAATTGCAAACTCCATTTTGTCCAAAGCGTTTCCTGAAGTAGACGCGTTTTGACCTTCGTCACTGGGAATTTCTACTCGTGCTATATCCATTTCGCTTCTGCAAATGATTCCTGACGTATGTGATTGACTCACAAGAATTGTTTATTTATAGAAGGAATAGGCCACACCCAGTAGTAGTTTTATTGGATAATGCGAACTATTGATAGTCATTAGAGTGTTTCTTAAGCTGGTACAGCTACCTGCTTCAATGTAGCACCTAATTGTCATTAATTGTCACTTAGATCTCATTCCTAAAACGACATTTTGTAGGGCTTAATTTATTTTGTTGTAATTTTTCTGGCTATTTATGTTGTTATTTCTGAAAACATTATTTGTATATAAATATTTCTGAAGTTATTTGTTATTAGTACCGATTAAAAACAGCTCGGGTAGGAAGGCCGAGTTGTGCAGATTTTGTAGTCATGTGCAGAGAGGTACACAGAAAAGCGCAGTATTCTTAAATTTCATAAATTCTGTTAAATAGTGTCGAGTTAAATATATCCTCATAGGCGTCGTTATTTATGAATGTTAATGCCATAACATGTCGCTATTTGGTCATTGGTAAGTAATAAAATTAATAATTACGAGTAGGTTTATATAAAATTATTCATGCAATAGTTAAGACGCTCAATAACTCGCGCCATTGTCTAGTTAACATTTAAATAAAAAAATATGAAAATGCAACTAAAAAAAGTACAATTCGGAAAACTCAATTACGTGTGAAATTTCAACTGTCCGCTATTATTTTTTACCTAATTACTAACTAAAAGTAATGACCGAAAAATCAAAGCCCACAAAAGTTAAAAGAGAAGAAACAGACAAAACTAATTTTTCAAGACTGTTATTTTCGGGTTTTGAATTTCTTATTTGGATTGTGCAATAATTTTGGTAGACCTGTACTTTTGTGTAAGCTGCGATTTAATCCCTTTTATTTTTGGAATCCGTTTGCTAATTCGAATAGCGAATAATTTTATGTCATTAATTGTCATTTAGATCTCATTCCTAGAACGAACTGTTGTAGGGCATAATATATTATGTTGAGATTTGTCTGGCTATTTATTTGTTATTAGTACCAATTAAAAACAGCTCACGTAGGAAAGCGGAGTGCTGCAGATATTGTAGTAAATTTCATAAATCCTGTTAAATAGTGTTGAGTTAAATATAACCTCATAGGCGTCGCTATTTATCGCATAAAATATCGCTATTTGGTCATGGGTAAATAATAAAATTAATAATTACAATTATATTTATATTTCGTAAATAAAATAATTCATGCAATCATTAAGTCGCTGAATAACTCGCGTCAGTGTCTAGTTGACATTTAAATTATAAAATACTAAACTATAATTATAAAATGTACAATTCTAAAAATCCAATTATAAACAAAATTCGTCTGGGGATATCAACGGAATCAGTTCAGGAACTGTTTCTATTAGAGGCACTGACTGTTCATACAAAGCATTGTATAATTCTTTTGTGTTGTTCCACGGCGAATACGAAAAATTGGGAGTTTCGTACATACAACTTGGAAGGCTTTGGTTGCTCGATATATATGGGCCGCCAGAAACTTCACATTCATCCCTTGGCTTTTTTGATTTATTCCCTGATTTTTGGTACGGTGCATGTAAAAGGTTATGTAGATCTTCAGACTTCCATTGTGTATCGCGATGTGAAAAATCTAGAGATTTTTCTTCATCCGATGAAGGGACAAAGTTTGAGAAATAATTTGCAATGTGAGCCGCCGAATGCTTTTGTATATCAGACTCGCAAGTACCTCTCAGCTGTTTTCTCTTCTCCTTCATTCGTCGATTTTGAAACCAAATTTTTATTGTTCTTTCTTCTATGCCGAATTGTACGGCTAGTAGTTTACGGTTGCTAGCTGCAATGAAGCGTTCCTTTTTGAAGTAGTTTTCAAACGTTAGTAGCTGCTGCGATGTAAACTCGGTCCGTTTCTTGCGCTTCTTGGTTATTCCGCTATTCTGCGGTGAAATTGCAAACTCCATTTTGTCCAAAGCGTTTCCTGAAGTAGACGCGTTTTGACCTTCGTCACTGGGAATTTCTACTCGTGCTATATCCATTTCGCTTCTGCAAATGATTCCTGACGTATGTGATTGACTCACAAGAATTGTTTATTTATAGAAGGAATAGGCCACACCCAGTAGTAGTTTTATTGGATAATGCGAACTATTGATAGTCATTAGAGTGTTTCTTAAGCTGGTACAGTTACCTGCTTCAATGTAGCACCTAATTGTCATTAATTGTCACTTAGATCTCATTCCTAAAACGACATTTTGTAGGGCATAATTTATTTTGTTGTAATTTTTCTGGCTATTTATGTTGTTATTTCTGAAAACATTATTTGTATATAAATATTTCTGAAGTTATTTGTTATTAGTACCGATTAAAAACAGCTCGGGTAGGAAGGCCGAGTTGTGCAGATTTTGTAGTCATGTGCAGAGAGGTACACAGAAAAGCGCAGTATTCTTAAATTTCATAAATTCTGTTAAATAGTGTCGAGTTAAATATATCCTCATAGGCGTCGTTATTTATGAATGTTAATGCCATAACATGTCGCTATTTGGTCATTGGTAAGTAATAAAATTAATAATTACGAGTAGGTTTATATAAAATTATTCATGCAATAGTTAAGACGCTCAATAACTCGCGCCATTGTCTAGTTAACATTCAAATAAAAAAATATGAAAATGCAACTAAAAAAGTACAATTCGGAAAACTCAATTACGTGTGAAATTTCAACTGTCCGCTATTATTTTTTACCTAATTACTAATTTCTAACTAAAAGTAATGACCGAAAAATCAAAGCCCACAAAAGTTGAAAGAGAAGAAACAGACAAAACTAATTTTTCAAGACTGTTATTTTCGGGTTTTGAATTTCTTATTTGGATTGTGCAATAATTTTGGTAGACCTGTACTTTTGTGTAAGCTGCGATTTAATCCCTTTTATTGTTGGAATCCGTTTAATAATTCGAATAGCGAATAATTTTATGTCATTAATGGTCAATTAGATCTCATTCCTAGAACGAACTGTTGTAGGGCATAATATATTATGTTGTGATTTGCCTGGCTATTTATTTGTTATTAGTACCGATTAAAAACAGTTCACGTAGGAAAGCGGAGTGCTGCAGATATTGTAGTCATGTGCAGAGAAGTACACAGAAAAGTGCAGTATTCTTAAATTTCATAAATCCTGTTAAATAGTGTCGAGTTAAATATAACCTCATAGGCGTCGCTATTTATCGCATAAAATATCGCTATTTGGTCATGGGTAAATAATAAAATTAATAATTACAATTATATTTATATTTCGTAAATAAAATAATTCATGCAATCATTAAGACGCTGAATAACTCGCGTCAGTGTCTAGTTGACATTTAAATTATAAAATACTAAACTATAATTATAAAATGTACAATTCTAAAAATCCAATTATAAACAAAATTCGTCTAAGGATATCAACGGAATCAGTTCAGGAACTGTTTCTATTAGAGGCACTGACTGTTCATACAAAGCATTGTATAATTCTTTTGTGTTGTTCCACGGCGAATACGAAAAATTGGGAGTTTCGTACATACAACTTGGAAGGCTTTGGTTGCTCGATATATATGGGCCGCCAGAAACTTCACATTCATCCCTCGGCTTTTTTGATTTATTCCCTGATTTTTGGTACGGTGCATGTAAAAGGTTATGCAGATCTTCAGACTTCCATTGTGTATCGCGATGTGAAAAATCTAGAGATTTTTCTTCATCCGATGAAGGGACAAAGTTTGAGAAATAATTTAGTTAAAAGAGAAGAAACAGACAAAACTAATTTTTCAAGACTGTTATTTTCGGGTTTTGAATTTCTTATTTGGATTGTGCAATAATTTTGGTAGACCTGTACTTTTGTGTAAGCTGCGATTTAATCCCTTTTATTTTTGGAATCCGTTTGCTAATTCGAATAGCGAATAATTTTATGTCATTAAATGTCATTTAGATCTCATTCCTAGAACGAACTGTTGTAGGGCATAATATATTATGTTGAGATTTGCCTGGCTATTTATTTGTTATTAGTACCAATTAAAAACAGCTCACGTAGGAAAGCGGAGTGCTGCAGATATTGTAGTCTTAAATTTCATAATTTCTGTTAAATAGTGTCGAGTTAAATATAACCTCATAGGCATCGTTATTTATGAATGTTAATGCCATAACATGTCGCTATTTGGTCATTGGTAAGTAATAAAATTAATAATTACGAGTAGGTTTATATAAAATTATTCATGCAATAGTTAAGACGCTCAATAACTCGCGCCATTGTCTAGTTAACATTTAAATAAAAAAATATGAAAATGCAACTAAAAAAAGTACAATTCGGAAAACTCAATTACGTGTGAAATTTCAACTGTCCGCTATTATTTTTTACCTAATTACTAACTATTGTGCAATAATTTTGGTAGACCTGTACTTTTGTGTAAGCTGCGATTTAATCCCTTTTATTTTTGGAATCCGTTTGCTAATTCGAATAGCGAATAATTTTATGTCATTAATTGTCATTTAGATCTCATTCCTAGAACGAACTGTTGTAGGGCATAATATATTATGTTGAGATTTGCCTGGCTATTTATTTGTTATTAGTACCAATTAAAAACAGCTCACGTAGGAAAGCGGAGTGCTGCAGATATTGTAGTCTTAAATTTCATAAATCCTGTTAAATAGTGTCGAGTTAAATATAACCTCATAGGCGTCGCTATTTATCGCATAAAATATCGCTATTTGGTCATGGGTAAATAATAAAATTAATAATTACAATTATATTTATATTTCGTAAATAAAATAATTCATGCAATCATTAAGACGCTGAATAACTCGCGTCAGTGTCTAGTTGACATTTAAATTATAAAATACTAAACTATAATTATAAAATGTACAATTCTAAAAATTAAAATATAAACAAAATTCGTCTGGGGATATCAACGGAATCAGTTCAGGAACTGTTTCTATTAGAGGCACTGACTGTTCATACAAAGCATTGTATAATTCTTTTGTGTTGTTCCACGGCGAATACGAAAAATTGGGAGTTTCGTACATACAACTTGGAAGGCTTTGGTTGCTCGATATATATGGGCCGCCAGAAACTTCACATTCATCCCTCGGCTTTTATGATTTATTTCCTGATTTTTGGTACGGTGCATGTAAAAGGTTATGTAGATCTTCAGACTTCCATTGTGTATCGCGATGTGAAAAATCTAGAGATTTTTCTTCATCCGATGAAGGGACAAAGTTTGAGAAATAATTTGCAATGTGAGCCGCCGAATGCTTTTGTATATCAGACTCGCAAGTACCTCTCAGCTGTTTTCTCTTCTCCTTCATTCGTCGATTTTGAAACCAAATTTTTATTGTCCTTTCTTCTATGCCGAATTGTACGGCTAGTAGTTTACGGTTGCTAGCTGCAATGAAGCGTTCCTTTTTGAAGTAGTTTTCAAACGTTAGTAGCTGCTGCGATGTAAACTCGGTCCGTTTCTTGCGCTTCTTGGTTATTCCGCTATTCTGCGGTGAAATTGCATACTCCATTTTGTCCAAAGCGTTTCCTGAAGTAGTCGCGTTTTGACCTTCGTCACTGGGAATTTCTACTCGTGCTATATCCATTTCGCTTCTGCAAATGATTCCTGATGTATGTGATTGACTCACAAGAATTGTTTATTTATAGAAGGAATAGGCCACACAAAGTAGTAGTTTTATTGGATAATGCGAACTGTTGATAGTCATTAGAGTGTTTCTTAAGCTGGTACAGCTACCTGCTTCAATGTAGCACCTAATTGTCATTAATTGTCACTTAGATCTCATTCCTAAAACGACATTTTGTAGGGCATAATTTATTTTGTTGTAATTTTTCTGGCTATTTATGTTGTTATTTCTGAAAACATTATTTGTATATAAATATTTCTGAAGTTATTTGTTATTAGTACCGATTAAAAACAGCTCGGGTAGGAAGGCCGAGTTGTGCAGATTTTGTAGTCATGTGCAGAGAGGTACACAGAAAAGCGCAGTATTCTTAAATTTCATAAATTCTGTTAAATAGTGTCGAGTTAAATATATCCTCATAGGCGTCGTTATTTATGAATGTTAATGCCATAACATGTCGCTATTTGGTCATTGGTAAGTAATAAAATTAATAATTACGAGTAGGTTTATATAAAATTATTCATGCAATAGTTAAGACGCTCAATAACTCGCGCCATTGTCTAGTTAACATTCAAATAAAAAAATATGAAAATGCAACTAAAAAAGTACAATTCGGAAAACTCAATTACGTGTGAAATTTCAACTGTCCGCTATTATTTTTTACCTAATTACTAATTTCTAACTAAAAGTAATGACCGAAAAATCAAAGCCCACAAAAGTTGAAAGAGAAGAAACAGACAAAACTAATTTTTCAAGACTGTTATTTTCGGGTTTTGAATTTCTTATTTGGATTGTGCAATAATTTTGGTAGACCTGTACTTTTGTGTAAGCTGCGATTTAATCCCTTTTATTGTTGGAATCCGTTTAATAATTCGAATAGCGAATAATTTTATGTCATTAATGGTCAATTAGATCTCATTCCTAGAACGAACTGTTGTAGGGCATAATATATTATGTTGTGATTTGCCTGGCTATTTATTTGTTATTAGTACCGATTAAAAACAGTTCACGTAGGAAAGCGGAGTGCTGCAGATATTGTAGTCATGTGCAGAGAAGTACACAGAAAAGTGCAGTATTCTTAAATTTCATAAATCCTGTTAAATAGTGTCGAGTTAAATATAACCTCATAGGCGTCGCTATTTGTCGCATAAAATATCGCTATTTGGTCATGGGTAAATAATAAAATTAATAATTACAATTATATTTATATTTCGTAAATAAAATAATTCATGCAATCATTAAGACGCTGAATAACTCGCGTCAGTGTCTAGTTGACATTTAAATTATAAAATACTAAACTATAATTATAAAATGTACAATTCTAAAAATCCAATTATAAACAAAATTCGTCTAAGGATATCAACGGAATCAGTTCAGGAACTGTTTCTATTAGAGGCACTGACTGTTCATACAAAGCATTGTATAATTCTTTTGTGTTGTTCCACGGCGAATACGAAAAATTGGGAGTTTCGTACATACAACTTGGAAGGCTTTGGTTGCTCGATATATATGGGCCGCCAGAAACTTCACATTCATCCCTCGGCTTTTTTGATTTATTCCCTGATTTTTGGTACGGTGCATGTAAAAGGTTATGCAGATCTTCAGACTTCCATTGTGTATCGCGATGTGAAAAATCTAGAGATTTTTCTTCATCCGATGAAGGGACAAAGTTTGAGAAATAATTTAGTTAAAAGAGAAGAAACAGACAAAACTAATTTTTCAAGACTGTTATTTTCGGGTTTTGAATTTCTTATTTGGATTGTGCAATAATTTTGGTAGACCTGTACTTTTGTGTAAGCTGCGATTTAATCCCTTTTATTTTTGGAATCCGTTTGCTAATTCGAATAGCGAATAATTTTATGTCATTAAATGTCATTTAGATCTCATTCCTAGAACGAACTGTTGTAGGGCATAATATATTATGTTGAGATTTGCCTGGCTATTTATTTGTTATTAGTACCAATTAAAAACAGCTCACGTAGGAAAGCGGAGTGCTGCAGATATTGTAGTCTTAAATTTCATAATTTCTGTTAAATAGTGTCGAGTTAAATATAACCTCATAGGCATCGTTATTTATGAATGTTAATGCCATAACATGTCGCTATTTGGTCAT
Organism: Cylas formicarius; assembly: GCF_029955315.1. Taxonomy (NCBI): domain Eukaryota; kingdom Metazoa; phylum Arthropoda; class Insecta; order Coleoptera; family Brentidae; genus Cylas; species Cylas formicarius. The sequence continues at coordinate 21,083,513 of NW_026844365.1, forward strand.
TGGTAAGTAATAAAATTAATAATTACGAGTAGGTTTATATAAAATTATTCATGCAATAGTTAAGACGCTCAATAACTCGCGCCATTGTCTAGTTAACATTTAAATAAAAAAATATGAAAATGCAACTAAAAAAAGTACAATTCGGAAAACTCAATTACGTGTGAAATTTCAACTGTCCGCTATTATTTTTTACCTAATTACTAACTATTGTGCAATAATTTTGGTAGACCTGTACTTTTGTGTAAGCTGCGATTTAATCCCTTTTATTTTTGGAATCCGTTTGCTAATTCGAATAGCGAATAATTTTATGTCATTAATTGTCATTTAGATCTCATTCCTAGAACGAACTGTTGTAGGGCATAATATATTATGTTGAGATTTGCCTGGCTATTTATTTGTTATTAGTACCAATTAAAAACAGCTCACGTAGGAAAGCGGAGTGCTGCAGATATTGTAGTCTTAAATTTCATAAATCCTGTTAAATAGTGTCGAGTTAAATATAACCTCATAGGCGTCGCTATTTATCGCATAAAATATCGCTATTTGGTCATGGGTAAATAATAAAATTAATAATTACAATTATATTTATATTTCGTAAATAAAATAATTCATGCAATCATTAAGACGCTGAATAACTCGCGTCAGTGTCTAGTTGACATTTAAATTATAAAATACTAAACTATAATTATAAAATGTACAATTCTAAAAATTAAAATATAAACAAAATTCGTCTGGGGATATCAACGGAATCAGTTCAGGAACTGTTTCTATTAGAGGCACTGACTGTTCATACAAAGCATTGTATAATTCTTTTGTGTTGTTCCACGGCGAATACGAAAAATTGGGAGTTTCGTACATACAACTTGGAAGGCTTTGGTTGCTCGATATATATGGGCCGCCAGAAACTTCACATTCATCCCTCGGCTTTTATGATTTATTTCCTGATTTTTGGTACGGTGCATGTAAAAGGTTATGTAGATCTTCAGACTTCCATTGTGTATCGCGATGTGAAAAATCTAGAGATTTTTCTTCATCCGATGAAGGGACAAAGTTTGAGAAATAATTTGCAATGTGAGCCGCCGAATGCTTTTGTATATCAGACTCGCAAGTACCTCTCAGCTGTTTTCTCTTCTCCTTCATTCGTCGATTTTGAAACCAAATTTTTATTGTCCTTTCTTCTATGCCGAATTGTACGGCTAGTAGTTTACGGTTGCTAGCTGCAATGAAGCGTTCCTTTTTGAAGTAGTTTTCAAACGTTAGTAGCTGCTGCGATGTAAACTCGGTCCGTTTCTTGCGCTTCTTGGTTATTCCGCTATTCTGCGGTGAAATTGCATACTCCATTTTGTCCAAAGCGTTTCCTGAAGTAGTCGCGTTTTGACCTTCGTCACTGGGAATTTCTACTCGTGCTATATCCATTTCGCTTCTGCAAATGATTCCTGATGTATGTGATTGACTCACAAGAATTGTTTATTTATAGAAGGAATAGGCCACACAAAGTAGTAGTTTTATTGGATAATGCGAACTGTTGATAGTCATTAGAGTGTTTCTTAAGCTGGTACAGCTACCTGCTTCAATGTAGCACCTAATTGTCATTAATTGTCACTTAGATCTCATTCCTAAAACGACATTTTGTAGGGCATAATTTATTTTGTTGTAATTTTTCTGGCTATTTATGTTGTTATTTCTGAAAACATTATTTGTATATAAATATTTCTGAAGTTATTTGTTATTAGTACCGATTAAAAACAGCTCGGGTAGGAAGGCCGAGTTGTGCAGATTTTGTAGTCATGTGCAGAGAGGTACACAGAAAAGCGCAGTATTCTTAAATTTCATAAATTCTGTTAAATAGTGTCGAGTTAAATATATCCTCATAGGCGTCGTTATTTATGAATGTTAATGCCATAACATGTCGCTATTTGGTCATTGGTAAGTAATAAAATTAATAATTACGAGTAGGTTTATATAAAATTATTCATGCAATAGTTAAGACGCTCAATAACTCGCGCCATTGTCTAGTTAACATTCAAATAAAAAAATATGAAAATGCAACTAAAAAAGTACAATTCGGAAAACTCAATTACGTGTGAAATTTCAACTGTCCGCTATTATTTTTTACCTAATTACTAATTTCTAACTAAAAGTAATGACCGAAAAATCAAAGCCCACAAAAGTTGAAAGAGAAGAAACAGACAAAACTAATTTTTCAAGACTGTTATTTTCGGGTTTTGAATTTCTTATTTGGATTGTGCAATAATTTTGGTAGACCTGTACTTTTGTGTAAGCTGCGATTTAATCCCTTTTATTGTTGGAATCCGTTTAATAATTCGAATAGCGAATAATTTTATGTCATTAATGGTCAATTAGATCTCATTCCTAGAACGAACTGTTGTAGGGCATAATATATTATGTTGTGATTTGCCTGGCTATTTATTTGTTATTAGTACCGATTAAAAACAGTTCACGTAGGAAAGCGGAGTGCTGCAGATATTGTAGTCATGTGCAGAGAAGTACACAGAAAAGTGCAGTATTCTTAAATTTCATAAATCCTGTTAAATAGTGTCGAGTTAAATATAACCTCATAGGCGTCGCTATTTGTCGCATAAAATATCGCTATTTGGTCATGGGTAAATAATAAAATTAATAATTACAATTATATTTATATTTCGTAAATAAAATAATTCATGCAATCATTAAGACGCTGAATAACTCGCGTCAGTGTCTAGTTGACATTTAAATTATAAAATACTAAACTATAATTATAAAATGTACAATTCTAAAAATCCAATTATAAACAAAATTCGTCTAAGGATATCAACGGAATCAGTTCAGGAACTGTTTCTATTAGAGGCACTGACTGTTCATACAAAGCATTGTATAATTCTTTTGTGTTGTTCCACGGCGAATACGAAAAATTGGGAGTTTCGTACATACAACTTGGAAGGCTTTGGTTGCTCGATATATATGGGCCGCCAGAAACTTCACATTCATCCCTCGGCTTTTTTGATTTATTCCCTGATTTTTGGTACGGTGCATGTAAAAGGTTATGCAGATCTTCAGACTTCCATTGTGTATCGCGATGTGAAAAATCTAGAGATTTTTCTTCATCCGATGAAGGGACAAAGTTTGAGAAATAATTTAGTTAAAAGAGAAGAAACAGACAAAACTAATTTTTCAAGACTGTTATTTTCGGGTTTTGAATTTCTTATTTGGATTGTGCAATAATTTTGGTAGACCTGTACTTTTGTGTAAGCTGCGATTTAATCCCTTTTATTTTTGGAATCCGTTTGCTAATTCGAATAGCGAATAATTTTATGTCATTAAATGTCATTTAGATCTCATTCCTAGAACGAACTGTTGTAGGGCATAATATATTATGTTGAGATTTGCCTGGCTATTTATTTGTTATTAGTACCAATTAAAAACAGCTCACGTAGGAAAGCGGAGTGCTGCAGATATTGTAGTCTTAAATTTCATAATTTCTGTTAAATAGTGTCGAGTTAAATATAACCTCATAGGCATCGTTATTTATGAATGTTAATGCCATAACATGTCGCTATTTGGTCATTGGTAAGTAATAAAATTAATAATTACGAGTAGGTTTATATAAAATTATTCATGCAATAGCTAAGACGCTCAATAACTCGCGCCATTGTCTAGTTAACATTTAAATAAAAAAATATGAAAATGCAACTAAAAAAAGTACAATTCGGAAAACTCAATTACGTGTGAAATTTCAACTGTCCGCTATTATTTTTTACCTAATTACTAACTATTGTGCAATAATTTTGGTAGACCTGTACTTTTGTGTAAGCTGCGATTTAATCCCTTTTATTTTTGGAATCCGTTTGCTAATTCGAATAGCGAATAATTTTATGTCATTAATTGTCATTTAGATCTCATTCCTAGAACGAACTGTTGTAGGGCATAATATATTATGTTGAGATTTGCCTGGCTATTTATTTGTTATTAGTACCAATTAAAAACAGCTCACGTAGGAAAGCGGAGTGCTGCAGATATTGTAGTCTTAAATTTCATAAATCCTGTTAAATAGTGTCGAGTTAAATATAACCTCATAGGCGTCGCTATTTATCGCATAAAATATCGCTATTTGGTCATGGGTAAATAATAAAATTAATAATTACAATTATATTTATATTTCGTAAATAAAATAATTCATGCAATCATTAAGACGCTGAATAACTCGCGTCAGTGTCTAGTTGACATTTAAATTATAAAATACTAAACTATAATTATAAAATGTACAATTCTAAAAATCCAATTATAAACAAAATTCGTCTGGGGATATCAACGGAATCAGTTCAGGAACTGTTTCTATTAGAGGCACTGACTGTTCATACAAAGCATTGTATAATTCTTTTGTGTTGTTCCACGGCGAATACGAAAAATTGGGAGTTTCGTACATACAACTTGGAAGGCTTTGGTTGCTCGATATATATGGGCCGCCAGAAACTTCACATTCATCCCTCGGCTTTTTTGATTTATTCCCTGATTTTTGGTACGGTGCATGTAAAAGGTTATGTAGATCTTCAGACTTCCATTGTGTATCGCGATGTGAAAAATCTAGAGATTTTTCTTCATCCGATGAAGGGACAAAGTTTGAGAAATAATTTGCAATGTGAGCCGCCGAATGCTTTTGTATATCAGACTCGCAAGTACCTCTCAGCTGTTTTCTCTTCTCCTTCATTCGTCGATTTTGAAACCAAATTTTTATTGTTCTTTCTTCTATGCCGAATTGTACGGCTAGTAGTTTACGGTTGCTAGCTGCAATGAAGCGTTCCTTTTTGAAGTAGTTTTCAAACGTTAGTAGCTGCTGCGATGTAAACTCGGTCCGTTTCTTGCGCTTCTTGGTTATTCCGCTATTCTGCGGTGAAATTGCAAACTCCATTTTGTCCAAAGCGTTTCCTGAAGTAGACGCGTTTTGACCTTCGTCACTGGGAATTTCTACTCGTGCTATATCCATTTCGCTTCTGCAAATGATTCCTGACGTATGTGATTGACTCACAAGAATTGTTTATTTATAGAAGGAATAGGCCACACCCAGTAGTAGTTTTATTGGATAATGCGAACTATTGATAGTCATTAGAGTGTTTCTTAAGCTGGTACAGCTACCTGCTTCAATGTAGCACCTAATTGTCATTAATTGTCACTTAGATCTCATTCCTAAAACGACATTTTGTAGGGCATAATTTATTTTGTTGTAATTTTTCTGGCTATTTATGTTGTTATTTCTGAAAACATTATTTGTATATAAATATTTCTGAAGTTATTTGTTATTAGTACCGATTAAAAACAGCTCGGGTAGGAAGGCCGAGTTGTGCAGATTTTGTAGTCATGTGCAGAGAGGTACACAGAAAAGCGCAGTATTCTTAAATTTCATAAATTCTGTTAAATAGTGTCGAGTTAAATATATCCTCATAGGCGTCGTTATTTATGAATGTTAATGCCATAACATGTCGCTATTTGGTCATTGGTAAGTAATAAAATTAATAATTACGAGTAGGTTTATATAAAATTATTCATGCAATAGTTAAGACGCTCAATAACTCGCGCCATTGTCTAGTTAACATTCAAATAAAAAAATATGAAAATGCAACTAAAAAAGTACAATTCGGAAAACTCAATTACGTGTGAAATTTCAACTGTCCGCTATTATTTTTTACCTAATTACTAATTTCTAACTAAAAGTAATGACCGAAAAATCAAAGCCCACAAAAGTTGAAAGAGAAGAAACAGACAAAACTAATTTTTCAAGACTGTTATTTTCGGGTTTTGAATTTCTTATTTGGATTGTGCAATAATTTTGGTAGACCTGTACTTTTGTGTAAGCTGCGATTTAATCCCTTTTATTGTTGGAATCCGTTTAATAATTCGAATAGCGAATAATTTTATGTCATTAATGGTCAATTAGATCTCATTCCTAGAACGAACTGTTGTAGGGCATAATATATTATGTTGTGATTTGCCTGGCTATTTATTTGTTATTAGTACCGATTAAAAACAGTTCACGTAGGAAAGCGGAGTGCTGCAGATATTGTAGTCATGTGCAGAGAAGTACACAGAAAAGTGCAGTATTCTTAAATTTCATAAATCCTGTTAAATAGTGTCGAGTTAAATATAACCTCATAGGCGTCGCTATTTGTCGCATAAAATATCGCTATTTGGTCATGGGTAAATAATAAAATTAATAATTACAATTATATTTATATTTCGTAAATAAAATAATTCATGCAATCATTAAGACGCTGAATAACTCGCGTCAGTGTCTAGTTGACATTTAAATTATAAAATACTAAACTATAATTATAAAATGTACAATTCTAAAAATCCAATTATAAACAAAATTCGTCTAAGGATATCAACGGAATCAGTTCAGGAACTGTTTCTATTAGAGGCACTGACTGTTCATACAAAGCATTGTATAATTCTTTTGTGTTGTTCCACGGCGAATACGAAAAATTGGGAGTTTCGTACATACAACTTGGAAGGCTTTGGTTGCTCGATATATATGGGCCGCCAGAAACTTCACATTCATCCCTCGGCTTTTTTGATTTATTCCCTGATTTTTGGTACGGTGCATGTAAAAGGTTATGCAGATCTTCAGACTTCCATTGTGTATCGCGATGTGAAAAATCTAGAGATTTTTCTTCATCCGATGAAGGGACAAAGTTTGAGAAATAATTTAGTTAAAAGAGAAGAAACAGACAAAACTAATTTTTCAAGACTGTTATTTTCGGGTTTTGAATTTCTTATTTGGATTGTGCAATAATTTTGGTAGACCTGTACTTTTGTGTAAGCTGCGATTTAATCCCTTTTATTTTTGGAATCCGTTTGCTAATTCGAATAGCGAATAATTTTATGTCATTAAATGTCATTTAGATCTCATTCCTAGAACGAACTGTTGTAGGGCATAATATATTATGTTGAGATTTGCCTGGCTATTTATTTGTTATTAGTACCAATTAAAAACAGCTCACGTAGGAAAGCGGAGTGCTGCAGATATTGTAGTCTTAAATTTCATAATTTCTGTTAAATAGTGTCGAGTTAAATATAACCTCATAGGCATCGTTATTTATGAATGTTAATGCCATAACATGTCGCTATTTGGTCATTGGTAAGTAATAAAATTAATAATTACGAGTAGGTTTATATAAAATTATTCATGCAATAGCTAAGACGCTCAATAACTCGCGCCATTGTCTAGTTAACATTTAAATAAAAAAATATGAAAATGCAACTAAAAAAAGTACAATTCGGAAAACTCAATTACGTGTGAAATTTCAACTGTCCGCTATTATTTTTTACCTAATTACTAACTATTGTGCAATAATTTTGGTAGACCTGTACTTTTGTGTAAGCTGCGATTTAATCCCTTTTATTTTTGGAATCCGTTTGCTAATTCGAATAGCGAATAATTTTATGTCATTAATTGTCATTTAGATCTCATTCCTAGAACGAACTGTTGTAGGGCATAATATATTATGTTGAGATTTGCCTGGCTATTTATTTGTTATTAGTACCAATTAAAAACAGCTCACGTAGGAAAGCGGAGTGCTGCAGATATTGTAGTCTTAAATTTCATAAATCCTGTTAAATAGTGTCGAGTTAAATATAACCTCATAGGCGTCGCTATTTATCGCATAAAATATCGCTATTTGGTCATGGGTAAATAATAAAATTAATAATTACAATTATATTTATATTTCGTAAATAAAATAATTCATGCAATCATTAAGACGCTGAATAACTCGCGTCAGTGTCTAGTTGACATTTAAATTATAAAATACTAAACTATAATTATAAAATGTACAATTCTAAAAATCCAATTATAAACAAAATTCGTCTGGGGATATCAACGGAATCAGTTCAGGAACTGTTTCTATTAGAGGCACTGACTGTTCATACAAAGCATTGTATAATTCTTTTGTGTTGTTCCACGGCGAATACGAAAAATTGGGAGTTTCGTACATACAACTTGGAAGGCTTTGGTTGCTCGATATATATGGGCCGCCAGAAACTTCACATTCATCCCTCGGCTTTTTTGATTTATTCCCTGATTTTTGGTACGGTGCATGTAAAAGGTTATGTAGATCTTCAGACTTCCATTGTGTATCGCGATGTGAAAAATCTAGAGATTTTTCTTCATCCGATGAAGGGACAAAGTTTGAGAAATAATTTGCAATGTGAGCCGCCGAATGCTTTTGTATATCAGACTCGCAAGTACCTCTCAGCTGTTTTCTCTTCTCCTTCATTCGTCGATTTTGAAACCAAATTTTTATTGTTCTTTCTTCTATGCCGAATTGTACGGCTAGTAGTTTACGGTTGCTAGCTGCAATGAAGCGTTCCTTTTTGAAGTAGTTTTCAAACGTTAGTAGCTGCTGCGATGTAAACTCGGTCCGTTTCTTGCGCTTCTTGGTTATTCCGCTATTCTGCGGTGAAATTGCAAACTCCATTTTGTCCAAAGCGTTTCCTGAAGTAGACGCGTTTTGACCTTCGTCACTGGGAATTTCTACTCGTGCTATATCCATTTCGCTTCTGCAAATGATTCCTGACGTATGTGATTGACTCACAAGAATTGTTTATTTATAGAAGGAATAGGCCACACCCAGTAGTAGTTTTATTGGATAATGCGAACTATTGATAGTCATTAGAGTGTTTCTTAAGCTGGTACAGCTACCTGCTTCAATGTAGCACCTAATTGTCATTAATTGTCACTTAGATCTCATTCCTAAAACGACATTTTGTAGGGCTTAATTTATTTTGTTGTAATTTTTCTGGCTATTTATGTTGTTATTTCTGAAAACATTATTTGTATATAAATATTTCTGAAGTTATTTGTTATTAGTACCGATTAAAAACAGCTCGGGTAGGAAGGCCGAGTTGTGCAGATTTTGTAGTCATGTGCAGAGAGGTACACAGAAAAGCGCAGTATTCTTAAATTTCATAAATTCTGTTAAATAGTGTCGAGTTAAATATATCCTCATAGGCGTCGTTATTTATGAATGTTAATGCCATAACATGTCGCTATTTGGTCATTGGTAAGTAATAAAATTAATAATTACGAGTAGGTTTATATAAAATTATTCATGCAATAGTTAAGACGCTCAATAACTCGCGCCATTGTCTAGTTAACATTTAAATAAAAAAATATGAAAATGCAACTAAAAAAAGTACAATTCGGAAAACTCAATTACGTGTGAAATTTCAACTGTCCGCTATTATTTTTTACCTAATTACTAACTAAAAGTAATGACCGAAAAATCAAAGCCCACAAAAGTTAAAAGAGAAGAAACAGACAAAACTAATTTTTCAAGACTGTTATTTTCGGGTTTTGAATTTCTTATTTGGATTGTGCAATAATTTTGGTAGACCTGTACTTTTGTGTAAGCTGCGATTTAATCCCTTTTATTTTTGGAATCCGTTTGCTAATTCGAATAGCGAATAATTTTATGTCATTAATTGTCATTTAGATCTCATTCCTAGAACGAACTGTTGTAGGGCATAATATATTATGTTGAGATTTGTCTGGCTATTTATTTGTTATTAGTACCAATTAAAAACAGCTCACGTAGGAAAGCGGAGTGCTGCAGATATTGTAGTAAATTTCATAAATCCTGTTAAATAGTGTTGAGTTAAATATAACCTCATAGGCGTCGCTATTTATCGCATAAAATATCGCTATTTGGTCATGGGTAAATAATTAAATTAATAATTACAATTATATTTATATTTCGTAAATAAAATAATTCATGCAATCATTAAGTCGCTGAATAACTCGCGTCAGTGTCTAGTTGACATTTAAATTATAAAATACTAAACTATAATTATAAAATGTACAATTCTAAAAATCCAATTATAAACAAAATTCGTCTGGGGATATCAACGGAATCAGTTCAGGAACTGTTTCTATTAGAGGCACTGACTGTTCATACAAAGCATTGTATAATTCTTTTGTGTTGTTCCACGGCGAATACGAAAAATTGGGAGTTTCGTACATACAACTTGGAAGGCTTTGGTTGCTCGATATATATGGGCCGCCAGAAACTTCACATTCATCCCTTGGCTTTTTTGATTTATTCCCTGATTTTTGGTACGGTGCATGTAAAAGGTTATGTAGATCTTCAGACTTCCATTGTGTATCGCGATGTGAAAAATCTAGAGATTTTTCTTCATCCGATGAAGGGACAAAGTTTGAGAAATAATTTGCAATGTGAGCCGCCGAATGCTTTTGTATATCAGACTCGCAAGTACCTCTCAGCTGTTTTCTCTTCTCCTTCATTCGTCGATTTTGAAACCAAATTTTTATTGTTCTTTCTTCTATGCCGAATTGTACGGCTAGTAGTTTACGGTTGCTAGCTGCAATGAAGCGTTCCTTTTTGAAGTAGTTTTCAAACGTTAGTAGCTGCTGCGATGTAAACTCGGTCCGTTTCTTGCGCTTCTTGGTTATTCCGCTATTCTGCGGTGAAATTGCAAACTCCATTTTGTCCAAAGCGTTTCCTGAAGTAGACGCGTTTTGACCTTCGTCACTGGGAATTTCTACTCGTGCTATATCCATTTCGCTTCTGCAAATGATTCCTGACGTATGTGATTGACTCACAAGAATTGTTTATTTATAGAAGGAATAGGCCACACCCAGTAGTAGTTTTATTGGATAATGCGAACTATTGATAGTCATTAGAGTGTTTCTTAAGCTGGTACAGCTACCTGCTTCAATGTAGCACCTAATTGTCATTAATTGTCACTTAGATCTCATTCCTAAAACGACATTTTGTAGGGCATAATTTATTTTGTTGTAATTTTTCTGGCTATTTATGTTGTTATTTCTGAAAACATTATTTGTATATAAATATTTCTGAAGTTATTTGTTATTAGTACCGATTAAAAACAGCTCGGGTAGGAAGGCCGAGTTGTGCAGATTTTGTAGTCATGTGCAGAGAGGTACACAGAAAAGCGCAGTATTCTTAAATTTCATAAATTCCTGTTAAATAGTGTCGAGTTAAATATATCCTCATAGGCGTCGTTATTTATGAATGTTAATGCCATAACATGTCGCTATTTGGTCATTGGTAAGTAATAAAATTAATAATTACGAGTAGGTTTATATAAAATTATTCATGCAATAGTTAAGACGCTCAATAACTCGCGCCATTGTCTAGTTAACATTCAAATAAAAAAATATGAAAATGCAACTAAAAAAGTACAATTCGGAAAACTCAATTACGTGTGAAATTTCAACTGTCCGCTATTATTTTTTACCTAATTACTAATTTCTAACTAAAAGTAATGACCGAAAAATCAAAGCCCACAAAAGTTGAAAGAGAAGAAACAGACAAAACTAATTTTTCAAGACTGTTATTTTCGGGTTTTGAATTTCTTATTTGGATTGTGCAATAATTTTGGTAGACCTGTACTTTTGTGTAAGCTGCGATTTAATCCCTTTTATTGTTGGAATCCGTTTAATAATTCGAATAGCGAATAATTTTATGTCATTAATGGTCAATTAGATCTCATTCCTAGAACGAACTGTTGTAGGGCATAATATATTATGTTGTGATTTGCCTGGCTATTTATTTGTTATTAGTACCGATTAAAAACAGTTCACGTAGGAAAGCGGAGTGCTGCAGATATTGTAGTCATGTGCAGAGAAGTACACAGAAAAGTGCAGTATTCTTAAATTTCATAAATCCTGTTAAATAGTGTCGAGTTAAATATAACCTCATAGGCGTCGCTATTTATCGCATAAAATATCGCTATTTGGTCATGGGTAAATAATAAAATTAATAATTACAATTATATTTATATTTCGTAAATAAAATAATTCATGCAATCATTAAGACGCTGAATAACTCGCGTCAGTGTCTAGTTGACATTTAAATTATAAAATACTAAACTATAATTATAAAATGTACAATTCTAAAAATCCAATTATAAACAAAATTCGTCTAAGGATATCAACGGAATCAGTTCAGGAACTGTTTCTATTAGAGGCACTGACTGTTCATACAAAGCATTGTATAATTCTTTTGTGTTGTTCCACGGCGAATACGAAAAATTGGGAGTTTCGTACATACAACTTGGAAGGCTTTGGTTGCTCGATATATATGGGCCGCCAGAAACTTCACATTCATCCCTCGGCTTTTTTGATTTATTCCCTGATTTTTGGTACGGTGCATGTAAAAGGTTATGCAGATCTTCAGACTTCCATTGTGTATCGCGATGTGAAAAATCTAGAGATTTTTCTTCATCCGATGAAGGGACAAAGTTTGAGAAATAATTTAGTTAAAAGAGAAGAAACAGACAAAACTAATTTTTCAAGACTGTTATTTTCGGGTTTTGAATTTCTTATTTGGATTGTGCAATAATTTTGGTAGACCTGTACTTTTGTGTAAGCTGCGATTTAATCCCTTTTATTTTTGGAATCCGTTTGCTAATTCGAATAGCGAATAATTTTATGTCATTAAATGTCATTTAGATCTCATTCCTAGAACGAACTGTTGTAGGGCATAATATATTATGTTGAGATTTGCCTGGCTATTTATTTGTTATTAGTACCAATTAAAAACAGCTCACGTAGGAAAGCGGAGTGCTGCAGATATTGTAGTCTTAAATTTCATAATTTCTGTTAAATAGTGTCGAGTTAAATATAACCTCATAGGCATCGTTATTTATGAATGTTAATGCCATAACATGTCGCTATTTGGTCATTGGTAAGTAATAAAATTAATAATTACGAGTAGGTTTATATAAAATTATTCATGCAATAGTTAAGACGCTCAATAACTCGCGCCATTGTCTAGTTAACATTTAAATAAAAAAATATGAAAATGCAACTAAAAAAAGTACAATTCGGAAAACTCAATTACGTGTGAAATTTCAACTGTCCGCTATTATTTTTTACCTAATTACTAACTATTGTGCAATAATTTTGGTAGACCTGTACTTTTGTGTAAGCTGCGATTTAATCCCTTTTATTTTTGGAATCCGTTTGCTAATTCGAATAGCGAATAATTTTATGTCATTAATTGTCATTTAGATCTCATTCCTAGAACGAACTGTTGTAGGGCATAATATATTATGTTGAGATTTGCCTGGCTATTTATTTGTTATTAGTACCAATTAAAAACAGCTCACGTAGGAAAGCGGAGTGCTGCAGATATTGTAGTCTTAAATTTCATAAATCCTGTTAAATAGTGTCGAGTTAAATATAACCTCATAGGCGTCGCTATTTATCGCATAAAATATCGCTATTTGGTCATGGGTAAATAATAAAATTAATAATTACAATTATATTTATATTTCGTAAATAAAATAATTCATGCAATCATTAAGACGCTGAATAACTCGCGTCAGTGTCTAGTTGACATTTAAATTATAAAATACTAAACTATAATTATAAAATGTACAATTCTAAAAATTAAAATATAAACAAAATTCGTCTGGGGATATCAACGGAATCAGTTCAGGAACTGTTTCTATTAGAGGCACTGACTGTTCATACAAAGCATTGTATAATTCTTTTGTGTTGTTCCACGGCGAATACGAAAAATTGGGAGTTTCGTACATACAACTTGGAAGGCTTTGGTTGCTCGATATATATGGGCCGCCAGAAACTTCACATTCATCCCTCGGCTTTTATGATTTATTTCCTGATTTTTGGTACGGTGCATGTAAAAGGTTATGTAGATCTTCAGACTTCCATTGTGTATCGCGATGTGAAAAATCTAGAGATTTTTCTTCATCCGATGAAGGGACAAAGTTTGAGAAATAATTTGCAATGTGAGCCGCCGAATGCTTTTGTATATCAGACTCGCAAGTACCTCTCAGCTGTTTTCTCTTCTCCTTCATTCGTCGATTTTGAAACCAAATTTTTATTGTCCTTTCTTCTATGCCGAATTGTACGGCTAGTAGTTTACGGTTGCTAGCTGCAATGAAGCGTTCCTTTTTGAAGTAGTTTTCAAACGTTAGTAGCTGCTGCGATGTAAACTCGGTCCGTTTCTTGCGCTTCTTGGTTATTCCGCTATTCTGCGGTGAAATTGCATACTCCATTTTGTCCAAAGCGTTTCCTGAAGTAGTCGCGTTTTGACCTTCGTCACTGGGAATTTCTACTCGTGCTATATCCATTTCGCTTCTGCAAATGATTCCTGATGTATGTGATTGACTCACAAGAATTGTTTATTTATAGAAGGAATAGGCCACACAAAGTAGTAGTTTTATTGGATAATGCGAACTGTTGATAGTCATTAGAGTGTTTCTTAAGCTGGTACAGCTACCTGCTTCAATGTACCACCTAATTGTCATTAATTGTCAATTAGATCTCATTCCTAAAACGACTTTTTGTAGGGCATAATTTATTTTGTTGTAATTTTTCTGGCTATTTATGTTGTTATTTCTGAAAACATTATTTGTATATAAATATTTCTGAAGTTATTTGTTATTAGTTCCGATTAAAAACAGCTCACGTAGGAAGGCCGAGTTGTGCATATTTTGTAGTCATGTGCAGAGAGGTACACAGAAAAGCGCAGTATTCTTAAATTTCATAAATTCTGTTAAATAGTGTCGAGTTAAATATAACTTCATAGGCGTCGTTATTTATGAATGTTAATGAAATAACATGTCGCTATTTGGTCATTGGTAAGTAATAAAATTAATAATTACGAGTAGGTTTATATAAAATTATTCATGCAATAGTTAAGACGCTCAATAACTCGCGCCATTGTCTAGTTAACATTTAAATAAAAAAATATGAAAATGCAACTAAAAAAAGTACAATTCGGAAAACTCAATTACGTGTGAAATTTCAACTGTCCGCTATTATTTTTTACCTAATTACTAACTATTGTGCAATAATTTTGGTAGACCTGTACTTTTGTGTAAGCTGCGATTTTATCCCTTTTATTTTTGGAATCCGTTTGCTAATTCGAATAGCGAATAATTTTATGTCATTAATTGTCATTTAGATCTCATTCCTAGAACGAACTGTTGTAGGGCATAATATATTATGTTGAGATTTGCCTGGCTATTTATTTGTTATTAGTACCAATTAAAAACAGCTCACGTAGGAAAGCGGAGTGCTGCAGATATTGTAGTCTTAAATTTCATAAATCCTGTTAAATAGTGTCGAGTTAAATATAACCTCATAGGCGTCGCTATTTATCGCATAAAATATCGCTATTTGGTCATGGGTAAATAATAAAATTAATAATTACAATTATATTTATATTTCGTAAATAAAATAATTCATGCAATCATTAAGACGCTGAATAACTCGCGTCAGTGTCTAGTTGACATTTAAATTATAAAATACTAAACTATAATTATAAAATGTACAATTCTAAAAATCCAATTATAAACAAAATTCGTCTGGGGATATCAACGGAATCAGTTCAGGAACTGTTTCTATTAGAGGCACTGACTGTTCATACAAAGCATTGTATAATTCTTTTGTGTTGTTCCACGGCGAATACGAAAAATTGGGAGTTTCGTACATACAACTTGGAAGGCTTTGGTTGCTCGATATATATGGGCCGCCAGAAACTTCACATTCATCCCTCGGCTTTTTTGATTTATTCCCTGATTTTTGGTACGGTGCATGTAAAAGGTTATGTAGATCTTCAGACTTCCATTGTGTATCGCGATGTGAAAAATCTAGAGATTTTTCTTCATCCGATGAAGGGACAAAGTTTGAGAAATAATTTGCAATGTGAGCCGCCGAATGCTTTTGTATATCAGACTCGCAAGTACCTCTCAGCTGTTTTCTCTTCTCCTTCATTCGTCGATTTTGAAACCAAATTTTTATTGTTCTTTCTTCTATGCCGAATTGTACGGCTAGTAGTTTACGGTTGCTAGCTGCAATGAAGCGTTCCTTTTTGAAGTAGTTTTCAAACGTTAGTAGCTGCTGCGATGTAAACTCGGTCCGTTTCTTGCGCTTCTTGGTTATTCCGCTATTCTGCGGTGAAATTGCAAACTCCATTTTGTCCAAAGCGTTTCCTGAAGTAGACGCGTTTTGACCTTCGTCACTGGGAATTTCTACTCGTGCTATATCCATTTCGCTTCTGCAAATGATTCCTGACGTATGTGATTGGCTCACAAGAATTGTTTATTTATAGAAGGAATAGGCCACACCCAGTAGTAGTTTTATTGGATAATGCGAACTGTTGATAGTGATTAGAGTGTTTCCTAAGCTGGTACAGCTACCTGCTTCAATGTACCACCTAATTGTCATTAATTGTCAATTAGATCTCATTCCTAAAACGACTTTTTGTAGGGCATAATTTATTTTGTTGTAATTTTTCTGGCTATTTATGTTGTTATTTCTGAAGACATTATTTGTATATAAATATTTCTGAAGTTATTTGTTATTAGTTCCGATTAAAAACAGCTCACGTAGGAAGGCCGAGTTGTGCATATTTTGTAGTCATGTGCAGAGAGGTACACAGAAAAACGCAGTATTCTTAAATTTCATAAATTCTGTTAAATAGTGTCGAGTTAAATATAACCTCATAGGCGTCGTTATTTATGAATGTTAATGCCATAACATGTCGCTATTTGGTCATTGGTAAGTAATAAAATTAATAATTACGAGTAGGTTTATATAAAATTATTCATGCAATAGTTAAGACGCTCAATAACTCGCGCCATTGTCTAGTTAACATTTAAATAAAAAAATATGAAAATGCAACTAAAAAAAGTACAATTCGGAAAACTCAATTACGTGTGAAATTTCAACTGTCCGCTATTATTTTTTACCTAATTACTAACTATTGTGCAATAATTTTGGTAGACCTGTACTTTTGTGTAAGCTGCGATTTAATCCCTTTTATTTTTGGAATCCGTTTGCTAATTCGAATAGCGAATAATTTTATGTCATTAAT
The DNA here is from genome assembly GCF_029955315.1 of Cylas formicarius. Taxonomy (NCBI): domain Eukaryota; kingdom Metazoa; phylum Arthropoda; class Insecta; order Coleoptera; family Brentidae; genus Cylas; species Cylas formicarius. The sequence continues at coordinate 21,100,402 of NW_026844365.1, forward strand.
TGTCATTTAGATCTCATTCCTAGAACGAACTGTTGTAGGGCATAATATATTATGTTGAGATTTGCCTGGCTATTTATTTGTTATTAGTACCAATTAAAAACAGCTCACGTAGGAAAGCGGAGTGCTGCAGATATTGTAGTCTTAAATTTCATAAATCCTGTTAAATAGTGTCGAGTTAAATATAACCTCATAGGCGTCGCTATTTATCGCATAAAATATCGCTATTTGGTCATGGGTAAATAATAAAATTAATAATTACAATTATATTTATATTTTGTAAATAAAATAATTCATGCAATCATTAAGACGCTGAATAACTCGCGTCAGTGTCTAGTTGACATTTAAATTATAAAATACTAAACTATAATTATAAAATGTACAATTCTAAAAATCCAATTATAAACAAAATTCGTCTGGGGATATCAACGGAATCAGTTCAGGAACTGTTTCTATTAGAGGCACTGACTGTTCATACAAAGCATTGTATAATTCTTTTGTGTTGTTCCACGGCGAATACGAAAAATTGGGAGTTTCGTACATACAACTTGGAAGGCTTTGGTTGCTCGATATATATGGGCCGCCAGAAACTTCACATTCATCCCTCGGCTTTTTTGATTTATTCCCTGATTTTTGGTACGGTGCATGTAAAAGGTTATGTAGATCTTCAGACTTCCATTGTGTATCGCGATGTGAAAAATCTAGAGATTTTTCTTCATCCGATGAAGGGACAAAGTTTGAGAAATAATTTGCAATGTGAGCCGCCGAATGCTTTTGTATATCAGACTCGCAAGTACCTCTCAGCTGTTTTCTCTTCTCCTTCATTCGTCGATTTTGAAACCAAATTTTTATTGTTCTTTCTTCTATGCCGAATTGTACGGCTAGTAGTTTACGGTTGCTAGCTGCAATGAAGCGTTCCTTTTTGAAGTAGTTTTCAAACGTTAGTAGCTGCTGCGATGTAAACTCGGTCCGTTTCTTGCGCTTCTTGGTTATTCCGCTATTCTGCGGTGAAATTGCAAACTCCATTTTGTCCAAAGCGTTTCCTGAAGTAGTCGCGTTTTGACCTTCGTCACTGGGAATTTCTACTCGTGCTATATCCATTTCGCTTCTGCAAATGATTCCTGATGTATGTGATTGACTCACAAGAATTGTTTATTTATAGAAGGAATAGGCCACACCCAGTAGTAGTTTTATTGGATAATGCGAACTGTTGATAGTCATTAGAGTGTTTCTTAAGCTGGTACAGCTACCTGCTTCAATGTACCACCTAATTGTCATTAATTGTCAATTAGATCTCATTCCTAAAACGACTTTTTGTAGGGCATAATTTATTTTGTTGTAATTTTTCTGGCTATTTATGTTGTTATTTCTGAAGACATTATTTGTATATAAATATTTCTGAAGTTATTTGTTATTAGTTCCGATTAAAAACAGCTCACGTAGGAAGGCCGAGTTGTGCATATTTTGTAGTCATGTGCAGAGAGGTACACAGAAAAGCGCAGTATTCTTAAATTTCATAATTTCTGTTAAATAGTGTCGAGTTTAATATAACCTCATAGGCGTCGTTATTTATGAATGTTAATGCCATAACATGTCGCTATTTGGTCATTGGTAAGTAATAAAATTAATAATTACGAGTAGGTTTATATAAAATTATTCATGCAATAGTTAAGACGCTCAATAACTCGCGCCATTGTCTAGTTAACATTTAAATAAAAAAATATGAAAATGCAACTAAAAAAAGTACAATTCGGAAAACTCAATTACGTGTGAAATTTCAACTGTCCGCTATTATTTTTTACCTAATTACTAACTAAAAGTAATGACCGAAAGATCAAAGCCCACAAAAGTTAAAAGAGAAGAAACAGACAAAACTAATTTTTCAAGACTGTTATTTTCGGGTTTTGAATTTCTTATTTGGATTGTGCAATAATTTTGGTAGACCTGTACTTTTGTGTAAGCTGCGATTTAATCCCTTTTATTTTTGGAATCCGTTTGCTAATTCGAATAGCGAATAATTTTATGTCATTAATTGTCATTTAGATCTCATTCCTAGAACGAACTGTTGTAGGGCATAATATATTATGTTGAGATTTGCCTGGCTATTTATTTGTTATTAGTACCAATTAAAAACAGCTCACGTAGGAAAGCGGAGTGCTGCAGATATTGTAGTCTTAAATTTCATAAATCCTGTTAAATTGTGTCGAGTTAAATATAACCTCATAGGCGTCGCTATTTATCGCATAAAATATCGCTATTTGGTCATGGGTAAATAATAAAATTAATAATTTCAATTATATTTATATTTCGTAAATAAAATAATTCATGCAATCATTAAGACGCTGAATAACTCGCGTCAGTGTCTAGTTGACATTTAAATTATAAAATACTAAACTATAATTATAAAATGTACAATTCTAAAAATCCAATTATAAACAAAATTCGTCTGGGGATATCAACGGAATCAGTTCAGGAACTGTTTCTATTAGAGGCACTGACTGTTCATACAAAGCATTGTATAATTCTTTTGTGTTGTTCCACGGCGAATACGAAAAATTGGGAGTTTCGTACATACAACTTGGAAGGCTTTGGTTGCTCGATATATATGGGCCGCCAGAAACTTCACATTCATCCCTCGGCTTTTTTGATTTATTCCCTGATTTTTGGTACGGTGCATGTAAAAGGTTATGTAGATCTTCAGACTTCCATTGTGTATCGCGATGTGAAAAATCTAGAGATTTTTCTTCATCCGATGAAGGGACAAAGTTTGAGAAATAATTTGCAATGTGAGCCGCCGAATGCTTTTGTATATCAGACTCGCAAGTACCTCTCAGCTGTTTTCTCTTCTCCTTCATTCGTCGATTTTGAAACCAAATTTTTATTGTCCTTTCTTCTATGCCGAATTGTACGGCTAGTAGTTTACGGTTGCTAGCTGCAATGAAGCGTTCCTTTTTGAAGTAGTTTTCAAACGTTAGTAGCTGCTGCGATGTAAACTCGGTCCGTTTCTTGCGCTTCTTGGTTATTCCGCTATTCTGCGGTGAAATTGCAAACTCCATTTTGTCCAAAGCGTTTCCTGAAGTAGTCGCGTTTTGACCTTCGTCACTGGGAATTTCTACTCGTGCTATATCCATTTCGCTTCTGCAAATGATTCCTGATGTATGTGATTGACTCACAAGAATTGTTTATTTATAGAAGGAATAGGCCACACAAAGTAGTAGTTTTATTGGATAATGCGAACTGTTGATAGTCATTAGAGTGTTTCTTAAGCTGGTACAGCTACCTGATTCAATGTACCACCTAATTGTCATTAATTGTCAATTAGATCTCATTCCTAAAACGACTTTTTGTAGGGCATAATTTATTTTGTTGTAATTTTTCTGGCTATTTATGTTGTTATTTCTGAAAACATTATTTGTATATAAATATTTCTGAAGTTATTTGTTATTAGTTCCGATTAAAAACAGCTCACGTAGGAAGGCCGAGTTGTGCATATTTTGTAGTCATGTGCAGAGAGGTACACAGAAAAGCGCAGTATTCTTAAATTTCATAAATTCTGTTAAATAGTGTCGAGTTAAATATAACTTCATAGGCGTCGTTATTTATGAATGTTAATGCCATAACATGTCGCTATTTGGTCATTGGTAAGTAATAAAATTAATAATTACGAGTAGGTTTATATAAAATTATTCATGCAATAGTTAAGACGCTCAATAACTCGCGCCATTGTCTAGTTAACATTTAAATAAAAAAATATGAAAATGCAACTAAAAAAAGTACAATTCGGAAAACTCAATTACGTGTGAAATTTCAACTGTCCGCTATTATTTTTTACCTAATTACTAACTATTGTGCAATAATTTTGGTAGACCTGTACTTTTGTGTAAGCTGCGATTTTATCCCTTTTATTTTTGGAATCCGTTTGCTAATTCGAATAGCGAATAATTTTATGTCATTAATTGTCATTTAGATCTCATTCCTAGAACGAACTGTTGTAGGGCATAATATATTATGTTGAGATTTGCCTGGCTATTTATTTGTTATTAGTACCAATTAAAAACAGCTCACGTAGGAAAGCGGAGTGCTGCAGATATTGTAGTCTTAAATTTCATAAATCCTGTTAAATAGTGTCGAGTTAAATATAACCTCACAGGCGTCGCTATTTATCGCATAAAATATCGCTATTTGGTCATGGGTAAATAATAAAATTAATAATTACAATTATATTTATATTTCGTAAATAAAATAATTCATGCAATCATTAAGACGCTGAATAACTCGCGTCAGTGTCTAGTTGACATTTAAATTATAAAATACTAAACTATAATTATAAAATGTACAATTCTAAAAATCCAATTATAAACAAAATTCGTCTGGGGATATCAACGGAATCAGTTCAGGAACTGTTTCTATTAGAGGCACTGACTGTTCATACAAAGCATTGTATAATTCTTTTGTGTTGTTCCACGGCGAATACGAAAAATTGGGAGTTTCGTACATACAACTTGGAAGGCTTTGGTTGCTCGATATATATGGGCCGCCAGAAACTTCACATTCATCCCTCGGCTTTTTTGATTTATTCCCTGATTTTTGGTACGGTGCATGTAAAAGGTTATGTAGATCTTCAGACTTCCATTGTGTATCGCGATGTGAAAAATCTAGAGATTTTTCTTCATCCGATGAAGGGACAAAGTTTGAGAAATAATTTGCAATGTGAGCCGCCGAATGCTTTTGTATATCAGACTCGCAAGTACCTCTCAGCTGTTTTCTCTTCTCCTTCATTCGTCGATTTTGAAACCAAATTTTTATTGTTCTTTCTTCTATGCCGAATTGTACGGCTAGTAGTTTACGGTTGCTAGCTGCAATGAAGCGTTCCTTTTTGAAGTAGTTTTCAAACGTTAGTAGCTGCTGCGATGTAAACTCGGTCCGTTTCTTGCGCTTCTTGGTTATTCCGCTATTCTGCGGTGAAATTGCAAACTCCATTTTGTCCAAAGCGTTTCCTGAAGTAGACGCGTTTTGACCTTCGTCACTGGGAATTTCTACTCGTGCTATATCCATTTCGCTTCTGCAAATGATTCCTGACGTATGTGATTGGCTCACAAGAATTGTTTATTTATAGAAGGAATAGGCCACACCCAGTAGTAGTTTTATTGGATAATGCGAACTGTTGATAGTGATTAGAGTGTTTCCTAAGCTGGTACAGCTACCTGCTTCAATGTACCACCTAATTGTCATTAATTGTCAATTAGATCTCATTCCTAAAACGACTTTTTGTAGGGCATAATTTATTTTGTTGTAATTTTTCTGGCTATTTATGTTGTTATTTCTGAAGACATTATTTGTATATAAATATTTCTGAAGTTATTTGTTATTAGTTCCGATTAAAAACAGCTCACGTATTAATTCTGTTAAATAGTGTCGAGTTAAATATAACCTCATAGGCGTCGTTATTTATGAATGTTAATGCCATAACATGTCGCTATTTGGTCATTGGTAAGTAATAAAATTAATAATTACGAGTAGGTTTATATAAAATTATTCATGCAATAGTTAAGACGCTCAATAACTCGCGCCATTGTCTAGTTAACATTTAAATAAAAAAATATGAAAATGCAACTAAAAAAAGTACAATTCGGAAAACTCAATTACGTGTGAAATTTCAACTGTCCGCTATTATTTTTTACCTAATTACTAACTATTGTGCAATAATTTTGGTAGACCTGTACTTTTGTGTAAGCTGCGATTTAATCCCTTTTATTTTTGGAATCCGTTTGCTAATTCGAATAGCGAATAATTTTATGTCATTAATTGTCATTTAGATCTCATTCCTAGAACGAACTGTTGTAGGGCATAATATATTATGTTGAGATTTGCCTGGCTATTTATTTGTTATTAGTACCAATTAAAAACAGCTCACGTAGGAAAGCGGAGTGCTGCAGATATTGTAGTCTTAAATTTCATAAATCCTGTTAAATAGTATCGAGTTAAATATAACCTCATAGGCGTCGCTATTTATCGCATAAAATATCGCTATTTGGTCATGGGTAAATAATAAAATTAATAATTACAATTATATTTATATTTCGTAAATAAAATAATTCATGCAATCATTAAGACGCTGAATAACTCGCGTCAGTGTCTAGTTGACATTTAAATTATAAAATACTAAACTATAATTATAAAATGTACAATTCTAAAAATCCAATTATAAACAAAATTCGTCTGGGGATATCAACGGAATCAGTTCAGGAACTGTTTCTATTAGAGGCACTGACTGTTCATACAAAGCATTGTATAATTCTTTTGTGTTGTTCCACGGCGAATACGAAAAATTGGGAGTTTCGTACATACAACTTGGAAGGCTTTGGTTGCTCGATATATATGGGCCGCCAGAAACTTCACATTCATCCCTCGGCTTTTTTGATTTATTCCCTGATTTTTGGTACGGTGCATGTAAAAGGTTATGTAGATCTTCAGACTTCCATTGTGTATCGCGATGTGAAAAATCTAGAGATTTTTCTTCATCCGATGAAGGGACAAAGTTTGAGAAATAATTTGCAATGTGAGCCGCCGAATGCTTTTGTATATCAGACTCGCAAGTACCTCTCAGCTGTTTTCTCTTCTCCTTCATTCGTCGATTTTGAAACCAAATTTTTATTGTTCTTTCTTCTATGCCGAATTGTACGGCTAGTAGTTTACGGTTGCTAGCTGCAATGAAGCGTTCCTTTTTGAAGTAGTTTTCAAACGTTAGTAGCTGCTGCGATGTAAACTCGGTCCGTTTCTTGCGCTTCTTGGTTATTCCGCTATTCTGCGGTGAAATTGCAAACTCCATTTTGTCCAAAGCGTTTCCTGAAGTAGACGCGTTTTGACCTTCGTCACTGGGAATTTCTACTCGTGCTATATCCATTTCGCTTCTGCAAATGATTCCTGACGTATGTGATTGGCTCACAAGAATTGTTTATTTATAGAAGGAATAGGCCACACCCAGTAGTAGTTTTATTGGATAATGCGAACTGTTGATAGTGATTAGAGTGTTTCCTAAGCTGGTACAGCTACCTGCTTCAATGTACCACCTAATTGTCATTAATTGTCAATTAGATCTCATTCCTAAAACGACTTTTTGTAGGGCATAATTTATTTTGTTGTAATTTTTCTGGCTATTTATGTTGTTATTTCTGAAGACATTATTTGTATATAAATATTTCTGAAGTTATTTGTTATTAGTTCCGATTAAAAACAGCTCACGTATTAATTCTGTTAAATAGTGTCGAGTTAAATATAACCTCATAGGCGTCGTTATTTATGAATGTTAATGCCATAACATGTCGCTATTTGGTCATTGGTAAGTAATAAAATTAATAATTACGAGTAGGTTTATATAAAATTATTCATGCAATAGTTAAGACGCTCAATAACTCGCGCCATTGTCTAGTTAACATTTAAATAAAAAAATATGAAAATGCAACTAAAAAAAGTACAATTCGGAAAACTCAATTACGTGTGAAATTTCAACTGTCCGCTATTATTTTTTACCTAATTACTAACTATTGTGCAATAATTTTGGTAGACCTGTACTTTTGTGTAAGCTGCGATTTAATCCCTTTTATTTTTGGAATCCGTTTGCTAATTCGAATAGCGAATAATTTTATGTCATTAATTGTCATTTAGATCTCATTCCTAGAACGAACTGTTGTAGGGCATAATATATTATGTTGAGATTTGCCTGGCTATTTATTTGTTATTAGTACCAATTAAAAACAGCTCACGTAGGAAAGCGGAGTGCTGCAGATATTGTAGTCTTAAATTTCATAAATCCTGTTAAATAGTATCGAGTTAAATATAACCTCATAGGCGTCGCTATTTATCGCATAAAATATCGCTATTTGGTCATGGGTAAATAATAAAATTAATAATTACAATTATATTTATATTTCGTAAATAAAATAATTCATGCAATCATTAAGACGCTGAATAACTCGCGTCAGTGTCTAGTTGACATTTAAATTATAAAATACTAAACTATAATTATAAAATGTACAATTCTAAAAATCCAATTATAAACAAAATTCGTCTGGGGATATCAACGGAATCAGTTCAGGAACTGTTTCTATTAGAGGCACTGACTGTTCATACAAAGCATTGTATAATTCTTTTGTGTTGTTCCACGGCGAATACGAAAAATTGGGAGTTTCGTACATACAACTTGGAAGGCTTTGGTTGCTCGATATATATGGGCCGCCAGAAACTTCACATTCATCCCTCGGCTTTTTTGATTTATTCCCTGATTTTTGGTACGGTGCATGTAAAAGGTTATGTAGATCTTCAGACTTCCATTGTGTATCGCGATGTGAAAAATCTAGAGATTTTTCTTCATCCGATGAAGGGACAAAGTTTGAGAAATAATTTGCAATGTGAGCCGCCGAATGCTTTTGTATATCAGACTCGCAAGTACCTCTCAGCTGTTTTCTCTTCTCCTTCATTCGTCGATTTTGAAACCAAATTTTTATTGTTCTTTCTTCTATGCCGAATTGTACGGCTAGTAGTTTACGGTTGCTAGCTGCAATGAAGCGTTCCTTTTTGAAGTAGTTTTCAAACGTTAGTAGCTGCTGCGATGTAAACTCGGTCCGTTTCTTGCGCTTCTTGGTTATTCCGCTATTCTGCGGTGAAATTGCAAACTCCATTTTGTCCAAAGCGTTTCCTGAAGTAGACGCGTTTTGACCTTCGTCACTGGGAATTTCTACTCGTGCTATATCCATTTCGCTTCTGCAAATGATTCCTGACGTATGTGATTGGCTCACAAGAATTGTTTATTTATAGAAGGAATAGGCCACACCCAGTAGTAGTTTTATTGGATAATGCGAACTGTTGATAGTGATTAGAGTGTTTCCTAAGCTGGTACAGCTACCTGCTTCAATGTACCACCTAATTGTCATTAATTGTCAATTAGATCTCATTCCTAAAACGACTTTTTGTAGGGCATAATTTATTTTGTTGTAATTTTTCTGGCTATTTATGTTGTTATTTCTGAAGACATTATTTGTATATAAATATTTCTGAAGTTATTTGTTATTAGTTCCGATTAAAAACAGCTCACGTAGGAAGGCCGAGTTGTGCATATTTTGTAGTCATGTGCAGAGAGGTACACAGAAAAACGCAGTATTCTTAAATTTCATAAATTCTGTTAAATAGTGTCGAGTTAAATATAACCTCATAGGCGTCGTTATTTATGAATGTTAATGCCATAACATGTCGCTATTTGGTCATTGGTAAGTAATAAAATTAATAATTACGAGTAGGTTTATATAAAATTATTCATGCAATAGTTAAGACGCTCAATAACTCGCGCCATTGTCTAGTTAACATTTAAATAAAAAAATATGAAAATGCAACTAAAAAAAGTACAATTCGGAAAACTCAATTACGTGTGAAATTTCAACTGTCCGCTATTATTTTTTACCTAATTACTAACTATTGTGCAATAATTTTGGTAGACCTGTACTTTTGTGTAAGCTGCGATTTAATCCCTTTTATTTTTGGAATCCGTTTGCTAATTCGAATAGCGAATAATTTTATGTCATTAATTGTCATTTAGATCTCATTCCTAGAACGAACTGTTGTAGGGCATAATATATTATGTTGAGATTTGCCTGGCTATTTATTTGTTATTAGTACCAATTAAAAACAGCTCACGTAGGAAAGGGGAGTGCTGCAGATATTGTAGTCTTAAATTTCATAAATCCTGTTAAATAGTGTCGAGTTAAATATAACCTCATAGGCGTCGCTATTTATCGCATAAAATATCGCTATTTGGTCATGGGTAAATAATAAAATTAATAATTACAATTATATTTATATTTCGTAAATAAAATAATTCATGCAATCATTAAGACGCTGAATAACTCGCGTCAGTGTCTAGTTGACATTTAAATTATAAAATACTAAACTATAATTATAAAATGTACAATTCTAAAAATCCAATTATAAACAAAATTCGTCTGGGGATATCAACGGAATCAGTTCAGGAACTGTTTCTATTAGAGGCACTGACTGTTCATACAAAGCATTGTATAATTCTTTTGTGTTGTTCCACGGCGAATACGAAAAATTGGGAGTTTCGTACATACAACTTGGAAGGCTTTGGTTGCTCGATATATATGGGCCGCCAGAAACTTCACATTCATCCCTGATTTATTCCCTGATTTTTGGTACGGTGCATGTAAAAGGTTATGTAGATCTTCAGACTTCCATTGTGTATCGCGATGTGAAAAATCTAGAGATTTTTCTTCATCCGATGAAGGGACAAAGTTTGAGAAATAATTTGCAATGTGAGCCGCCGAATGCTTTTGTATATCAGACTCGCAAGTACCTCTCAGCTGTTTTCTCTTCTCCTTCATTCGTCGATTTTGAAACCAAATTTTTATTGTTCTTTCTTCTATGCCGAATTGTACGGCTAGTAGTTTACGGTTGCTAGCTGCAATGAAGCGTTCCTTTTTGAAGTAGTTTTCAAACGTTAGTAGCTGCTGCGATGTAAACTCGGTCCGTTTCTTGCGCTTCTTGGTTATTCCGCTATTCTGCGGTGAAATTGCAAACTCCATTTTGTCCAAAGCGTTTCCTGAAGTAGACGCGTTTTGACCTTCGTCACTGGGAATTTCTACTCGTGCTATATCCATTTCGCTTCTGCAAATGATTCCTGACGTATGTGATTGGCTCACAAGAATTGTTTATTTATAGAAGGAATAGGCCACACCCAGTAGTAGTTTTATTGGATAATGCGAACTGTTGATAGTGATTAGAGTGTTTCCTAAGCTGGTACAGCTACCTGCTTCAATGTACCACCTAATTGTCATTAATTGTCAATTAGATCTCATTCCTAAAACGACTTTTTGTAGGGCATAATTTATTTTGTTGTAATTTTTCTGGCTATTTATGTTGTTATTTCTGAAGACATTATTTGTATATAAATATTTCTGAAGTTATTTGTTATTAGTTCCGATTAAAAACAGCTCACGTATTAATTCTGTTAAATAGTGTCGAGTTAAATATAACCTCATAGGCGTCGTTATTTATGAATGTTAATGCCATAACATGTCGCTATTTGGTCATTGGTAAGTAATAAAATTAATAATTACGAGTAGGTTTATATAAAATTATTCATGCAATAGTTAAGACGCTCAATAACTCGCGCCATTGTCTAGTTAACATTTAAATAAAAAAATATGAAAATGCAACTAAAAAAAGTACAATTCGGAAAACTCAATTACGTGTGAAATTTCAACTGTCCGCTATTATTTTTTACCTAATTACTAACTATTGTGCAATAATTTTGGTAGACCTGTACTTTTGTGTAAGCTGCGATTTAATCCCTTTTATTTTTGGAATCCGTTTGCTAATTCGAATAGCGAATAATTTTATGTCATTAATTGTCATTTAGATCTCATTCCTAGAACGAACTGTTGTAGGGCATAATATATTATGTTGAGATTTGCCTGGCTATTTATTTGTTATTAGTACCAATTAAAAACAGCTCACGTAGGAAAGCGGAGTGCTGCAGATATTGTAGTCTTAAATTTCATAAATCCTGTTAAATAGTATCGAGTTAAATATAACCTCATAGGCGTCGCTATTTATCGCATAAAATATCGCTATTTGGTCATGGGTAAATAATAAAATTAATAATTACAATTATATTTATATTTCGTAAATAAAATAATTCATGCAATCATTAAGACGCTGAATAACTCGCGTCAGTGTCTAGTTGACATTTAAATTATAAAATACTAAACTATAATTATAAAATGTACAATTCTAAAAATCCAATTATAAACAAAATTCGTCTGGGGATATCAACGGAATCAGTTCAGGAACTGTTTCTATTAGAGGCACTGACTGTTCATACAAAGCATTGTATAATTCTTTTGTGTTGTTCCACGGCGAATACGAAAAATTGGGAGTTTCGTACATACAACTTGGAAGGCTTTGGTTGCTCGATATATATGGGCCGCCAGAAACTTCACATTCATCCCTCGGCTTTTTTGATTTATTCCCTGATTTTTGGTACGGTGCATGTAAAAGGTTATGTAGATCTTCAGACTTCCATTGTGTATCGCGATGTGAAAAATCTAGAGATTTTTCTTCATCCGATGAAGGGACAAAGTTTGAGAAATAATTTGCAATGTGAGCCGCCGAATGCTTTTGTATATCAGACTCGCAAGTACCTCTCAGCTGTTTTCTCTTCTCCTTCATTCGTCGATTTTGAAACCAAATTTTTATTGTTCTTTCTTCTATGCCGAATTGTACGGCTAGTAGTTTACGGTTGCTAGCTGCAATGAAGCGTTCCTTTTTGAAGTAGTTTTCAAACGTTAGTAGCTGCTGCGATGTAAACTCGGTCCGTTTCTTGCGCTTCTTGGTTATTCCGCTATTCTGCGGTGAAATTGCAAACTCCATTTTGTCCAAAGCGTTTCCTGAAGTAGACGCGTTTTGACCTTCGTCACTGGGAATTTCTACTCGTGCTATATCCATTTCGCTTCTGCAAATGATTCCTGACGTATGTGATTGGCTCACAAGAATTGTTTATTTATAGAAGGAATAGGCCACACCCAGTAGTAGTTTTATTGGATAATGCGAACTGTTGATAGTGATTAGAGTGTTTCCTAAGCTGGTACAGCTACCTGCTTCAATGTACCACCTAATTGTCATTAATTGTCAATTAGATCTCATTCCTAAAACGACTTTTTGTAGGGCATAATTTATTTTGTTGTAATTTTTCTGGCTATTTATGTTGTTATTTCTGAAGACATTATTTGTATATAAATATTTCTGAAGTTATTTGTTATTAGTTCCGATTAAAAACAGCTCACGTAGGAAGGCCGAGTTGTGCATATTTTGTAGTCATGTGCAGAGAGGTACACAGAAAAACGCAGTATTCTTAAATTTCATAAATTCTGTTAAATAGTGTCGAGTTAAATATAACCTCATAGGCGTCGTTATTTATGAATGTTAATGCCATAACATGTCGCTATTTGGTCATTGGTAAGTAATAAAATTAATAATTACGAGTAGGTTTATATAAAATTATTCATGCAATAGTTAAGACGCTCAATAACTCGCGCCATTGTCTAGTTAACATTTAAATAAAAAAATATGAAAATGCAACTAAAAAAAGTACAATTCGGAAAACTCAATTACGTGTGAAATTTCAACTGTCCGCTATTATTTTTTACCTAATTACTAACTATTGTGCAATAATTTTGGTAGACCTGTACTTTTGTGTAAGCTGCGATTTAATCCCTTTTATTTTTGGAATCCGTTTGCTAATTCGAATAGCGAATAATTTTATGTCATTAATTGTCATTTAGATCTCATTCCTAGAACGAACTGTTGTAGGGCATAATATATTATGTTGAGATTTGCCTGGCTATTTATTTGTTATTAGTACCAATTAAAAACAGCTCACGTAGGAAAGGGGAGTGCTGCAGATATTGTAGTCTTAAATTTCATAAATCCTGTTAAATAGTGTCGAGTTAAATATAACCTCATAGGCGTCGCTATTTATCGCATAAAATATCGCTATTTGGTCATGGGTAAATAATAAAATTAATAATTACAATTATATTTATATTTCGTAAATAAAATAATTCATGCAATCATTAAGACGCTGAATAACTCGCGTCAGTGTCTAGTTGACATTTAAATTATAAAATACTAAACTATAATTATAAAATGTACAATTCTAAAAATCCAATTATAAACAAAATTCGTCTGGGGATATCAACGGAATCAGTTCAGGAACTGTTTCTATTAGAGGCACTGACTGTTCATACAAAGCATTGTATAATTCTTTTGTGTTGTTCCACGGCGAATACGAAAAATTGGGAGTTTCGTACATACAACTTGGAAGGCTTTGGTTGCTCGATATATATGGGCCGCCAGAAACTTCACATTCATCCCTGATTTATTCCCTGATTTTTGGTACGGTGCATGTAAAAGGTTATGTAGATCTTCAGACTTCCATTGTGTATCGCGATGTGAAAAATCTAGAGATTTTTCTTCATCCGATGAAGGGACAAAGTTTGAGAAATAATTTGCAATGTGAGCCGCCGAATGCTTTTGTATATCAGACTCGCAAGTACCTCTCAGCTGTTTTCTCTTCTCCTTCATTCGTCGATTTTGAAACCAAATTTTTATTGTTCTTTCTTCTATGCCGAATTGTACGGCTAGTAGTTTACGGTTGCTAGCTGCAATGAAGCGTTCCTTTTTGAAGTAGTTTTCAAACGTTAGTAGCTGCTGCGATGTAAACTCGGTCCGTTTCTTGCGCTTCTTGGTTATTCCGCTATTCTGCGGTGAAATTGCAAACTCCATTTTGTCCAAAGCGTTTCCTGAAGTAGACGCGTTTTGACCTTCGTCACTGGGAATTTCTACTCGTGCTATATCCATTTCGCTTCTGCAAATGATTCCTGACGTATGTGATTGGCTCACAAGAATTGTTTATTTATAGAAGGAATAGGCCACACCCAGTAGTAGTTTTATTGGATAATGCGAACTGTTGATAGTGATTAGAGTGTTTCCTAAGCTGGTACAGCTACCTGCTTCAATGTACCACCTAATTGTCATTAATTGTCAATTAGATCTCATTCCTAAAACGACTTTTTGTAGGGCATAATTTATTTTGTTGTAATTTTTCTGGCTATTTATGTTGTTATTTCTGAAGACATTATTTGTATATAAATATTTCTGAAGTTATTTGTTATTAGTTCCGATTAAAAACAGCTCACGTAGGAAGGCCGAGTTGTGCATATTTTGTAGTCATGTGCAGAGAGGTACACAGAAAAACGCAGTATTCTTAAATTTCATAAATTCTGTTAAATAGTGTCGAGTTAAATATAACCTCATAGGCGTCGTTATTTATGAATGTTAATGCCATAACATGTCGCTATTTGGTCATTGGTAAGTAATAAAATTAATAATTACGAGTAGGTTTATATAAAATTATTCATGCAATAGTTAAGACGCTCAATAACTCGCGCCATTGTCTAGTTAACATTTAAATAAAAAAATATGAAAATGCAACTAAAAAAAGTACAATTCGGAAAACTCAATTACGTGTGAAATTTCAACTGTCCGCTATTATTTTTTACCTAATTACTAACTATTGTGCAATAATTTTGGTAGACCTGTACTTTTGTGTAAGCTGCGATTTAATCCCTTTTATTTTTGGAATCCGTTTGCTAATTCGAATAGCGAATAATTTTATGTCATTAATTGTCATTTAGATCTCATTCCTAGAACGAACTGTTGTAGGGCATAATATATTATGTTGAGATTTGCCTGGCTATTTATTTGTTATTAGTACCAATTAAAAACAGCTCACGTAGGAAAGGGGAGTGCTGCAGATATTGTAGTCTTAAATTTCATAAATCCTGTTAAATAGTGTCGAGTTAAATATAACCTCATAGGCGTCGCTATTTATCGCATAAAATATCGCTATTTGGTCATGGGTAAATAATAAAATTAATAATTACAATTATATTTATATTTCGTAAATAAAATAATTCATGCAATCATTAAGACGCTGAATAACTCGCGTCAGTGTCTAGTTGACATTTAAATTATAAAATACTAAACTATAATTATAAAATGTACAATTCTAAAAATCCAATTATAAACAAAATTCGTCTGGGGATATCAACGGAATCAGTTCAGGAACTGTTTCTATTAGAGGCACTGACTGTTCATACAAAGCATTGTATAATTCTTTTGTGTTGTTCCACGGCGAATACGAAAAATTGGGAGTTTCGTACATACAACTTGGAAGGCTTTGGTTGCTCGATATATATGGGCCGCCAGAAACTTCACATTCATCCCTCGGCTTTTTTGATTTATTCCCTGATTTTTGGTACGGTGCATGTAAAAGGTTATGTAGATCTTCAGACTTCCATTGTGTATCGCGATGTGAAAAATCTAGAGATTTTTCTTCATCCGATGAAGGGACAAAGTTTGAGAAATAATTTGCAATGTGAGCCGCCGAATGCTTTTGTATATCAGACTCGCAAGTACCTCTCAGCTGTTTTCTCTTCTCCTTCATTCGTCGATTTTGAAACCAAATTTTTATTGTTCTTTCTTCTATGCCGAATTGTACGGCTAGTAGTTTACGGTTGCTAGCTGCAATGAAGCGTTCCTTTTTGAAGTAGTTTTCAAACGTTAGTAGCTGCTGCGATGTAAACTCGGTCCGTTTCTTGCGCTTCTTGGTTATTCCGCTATTCTGCGGTGAAATTGCAAACTCCATTTTGTCCAAAGCGTTTCCTGAAGTAGTCGCGTTTTGACCTTCGTCACTGGGAATTTCTACTCGTGCTATATCCATTTCGCTTCTGCAAATGATTCCTGATGTATGTGATTGACTCACAAGAATTGTTTATTTATAGAAGGAATAGGCCACACCCAGTAGTAGTTTTATTGGATAATGCGAACTGTTGATAGTCATTAGAGTGTTTCTTAAGCTGGTACAGCTACCTGCTTCAATGTACCACCTAATTGTCATTAATTGTCAATTAGATCTCATTCCTAAAACGACTTTTTGTAGGGCATAATTTATTTTGTTGTAATTTTTCTGGCTATTTATGTTGTTATTTCTGAAGACATTATTTGTATATAAATATTTCTGAAGTTATTTGTTATTAGTTCCGATTAAAAACAGCTCACGTAGGAAGGCCGAGTTGTGCATATTTTGTAGTCATGTGCAGAGAGGTACACAGAAAAGCGCAGTATTCTTAAATTTCATAATTTCTGTTAAATAGTGTCGAGTTAAATATAACCTCATAGGCGTCGTTATTTATGAATGTTAATGCCATAACATGTCGCTATTTGGTCATTGGTAAGTAATAAAATTAATAATTACGAGTAGGTTTATATAAAATTATTCATGCAATAGTTAAGACGCTCAATAACTCGCGCCATTGTCTAGTTAACATTTAAATAAAAAAATATGAAAATGCAACTAAAAAAAGTACAATTCGGAAAACTCAATTACGTGTGAAATTTCAACTGTCCGCTATTATTTTTTACCTAATTACTAACTAAAAGTAATGACCGAAAGATCAAAGCCCACAAAAGTTAAAAGAGAAGAAACAGACAAAACTAATTTTTCAAGACTGTTATTTTCGGGTTTTGAATTTCTTATTTGGATTGTGCAATAATTTTGGTAGACCTGTACTTTTGTGTAAGCTGCGATTTAATCCCTTTTATTTTTGGAATCCGTTTGCTAATTCGAATAGCGAATAATTTTATGTCATTAATTGTCATTTAGATCTCATTCCTAG
Source organism: Cylas formicarius (assembly GCF_029955315.1). Taxonomy (NCBI): domain Eukaryota; kingdom Metazoa; phylum Arthropoda; class Insecta; order Coleoptera; family Brentidae; genus Cylas; species Cylas formicarius. The sequence goes on from NW_026844365.1 coordinate 21,117,708, forward strand.
AACGAACTGTTGTAGGGCATAATATATTATGTTGAGATTTGCCTGGCTATTTATTTGTTATTAGTACCAATTAAAAACAGCTCACGTAGGAAAGCGGAGTGCTGCAGATATTGTAGTCTTAAATTTCATAAATCCTGTTAAATAGTGTCGAGTTAAATATAACCTCATAGGCGTCGCTATTTATCGCATAAAATATCGCTATTTGGTCATGGGTAAATAATAAAATTAATAATTACAATTATATTTATATTTCGTAAATAAAATAATTCATGCAATCATTAAGACGCTGAATAACTCGCGTCAGTGTCTAGTTGACATTTAAATTATAAAATACTAAACTATAATTATAAAATGTACAATTCTAAAAATCCAATTATAAACAAAATTCGTCTGGGGATATCAACGGAATCAGTTCAGGAACTGTTTCTATTAGAGGCACTGACTGTTCATACAAAGCATTGTATAATTCTTTTGTGTTGTTCCACGGCGAATACGAAAAATTGGGAGTTTCGTACATACAACTTGGAAGGCTTTGGTTGCTCGATATATATGGGCCGCCAGAAACTTCACATTCATCCCTCGGCTTTTTTGATTTATTCCCTGATTTTTGGTACGGTGCATGTAAAAGGTTATGTAGATCTTCAGACTTCCATTGTGTATCGCGATGTGAAAAATCTAGAGATTTTTCTTCATCCGATGAAGGGACAAAGTTTGAGAAATAATTTGCAATGTGAGCCGCCGAATGCTTTTGTATATCAGACTCGCAAGTACCTCTCAGCTGTTTTCTCTTCTCCTTCATTCGTCGATTTTGAAACCAAATTTTTATTGTCCTTTCTTCTATGCCGAATTGTACGGCTAGTAGTTTACGGTTGCTAGCTGCAATGAAGCGTTCCTTTTTGAAGTAGTTTTCAAACGTTAGTAGCTGCTGCGATGTAAACTCGGTCCGTTTCTTGCGCTTCTTGGTTATTCCGCTATTCTGCGGTGAAATTGCAAACTCCATTTTGTCCAAAGCGTTTCCTGAAGTAGTCGCGTTTTGACCTTCGTCACTGGGAATTTCTACTCGTGCTATATCCATTTCGCTTCTGCAAATGATTCCTGATGTATGTGATTGACTCACAAGAATAGTTTATTTATAGAAGGAATAGGCCACACAAAGTAGTAGTTTTATTGGATAATGCGAACTGTTGATAGTCATTAGAGTGTTTCTTAAGCTGGTACAGCTACCTGATTCAATGTACCACCTAATTGTCATTAATTGTCAATTAGATCTCATTCCTAAAACGACTTTTTGTAGGGCATAATTTATTTTGTTGTAATTTTTCTGGCTATTTATGTTGTTATTTCTGAAAACATTATTTGTATATAAATATTTCTGAAGTTATTTGTTATTAGTTCCGATTAAAAACAGCTCACGTAGGAAGGCCGAGTTGTGCATATTTTGTAGTCATGTGCAGAGAGGTACACAGAAAAGCGCAGTATTCTTAAATTTCATAAATTCTGTTAAATAGTGTCGAGTTAAATATAACTTCATAGGCGTCGTTATTTATGAATGTTAATGCCATAACATGTCGCTATTTGGTCATTGGTAAGTAATAAAATTAATAATTACGAGTAGGTTTATATAAAATTATTCATGCAATAGTTAAGACGCTCAATAACTCGCGCCATTGTCTAGTTAACATTTAAATAAAAAAATATGAAAATGCAACTAAAAAAAGTACAATTCGGAAAACTCAATTACGTGTGAAATTTCAACTGTCCGCTATTATTTTTTACCTAATTACTAACTATTGTGCAATAATTTTGGTAGACCTGTACTTTTGTGTAAGCTGCGATTTTATCCCTTTTATTTTTGGAATCCGTTTGCTAATTCGAATAGCGAATAATTTTATGTCATTAATTGTCATTTAGATCTCATTCCTAGAACGAACTGTTGTAGGGCATAATATATTATGTTGAGATTTGCCTGGCTATTTATTTGTTATTAGTACCAATTAAAAACAGCTCACGTAGGAAAGCGGAGTGCTGCAGATATTGTAGTCTTAAATTTCATAAATCCTGTTAAATAGTGTCGAGTTAAATATAACCTCATAGGCGTCGCTATTTATCGCATAAAATATCGCTATTTGGTCATGGGTAAATAATAAAATTAATAATTACAATTATATTTATATTTCGTAAATAAAATAATTCATGCAATCATTAAGACGCTGAATAACTCGCGTCAGTGTCTAGTTGACATTTAAATTATAAAATACTAAACTATAATTATAAAATGTACAATTCTAAAAATCCAATTATAAACAAAATTCGTCTGGGGATATCAACGGAATCAGTTCAGGAACTGTTTCTATTAGAGGCACTGACTGTTCATACAAAGCATTGTATAATTCTTTTGTGTTGTTCCACGGCGAATACGAAAAATTGGGAGTTTCGTACATACAACTTGGAAGGCTTTGGTTGCTCGATATATATGGGCCGCCAGAAACTTCACATTCATCCCTCGGCTTTTTTGATTTATTCCCTGATTTTTGGTACGGTGCATGTAAAAGGTTATGTAGATCTTCAGACTTCCATTGTGTATCGCGATGTGAAAAATCTAGAGATTTTTCTTCATCCGATGAAGGGACAAAGTTTGAGAAATAATTTGCAATGTGAGCCGCCGAATGCTTTTGTATATCAGACTCGCAAGTACCTCTCAGCTGTTTTCTCTTCTCCTTCATTCGTCGATTTTGAAACCAAATTTTTATTGTTCTTTCTTCTATGCCGAATTGTACGGCTAGTAGTTTACGGTTGCTAGCTGCAATGAAGCGTTCCTTTTTGAAGTAGTTTTCAAACGTTAGTAGCTGCTGCGATGTAAACTCGGTCCGTTTCTTGCGCTTCTTGGTTATTCCGCTATTCTGCGGTGAAATTGCAAACTCCATTTTGTCCAAAGCGTTTCCTGAAGTAGACGCGTTTTGACCTTCGTCACTGGGAATTTCTACTCGTGCTATATCCATTTCGCTTCTGCAAATGATTCCTGACGTATGTGATTGGCTCACAAGAATTGTTTATTTATAGAAGGAATAGGCCACACCCAGTAGTAGTTTTATTGGATAATGCGAACTGTTGATAGTGATTAGAGTGTTTCCTAAGCTGGTACAGCTACCTGCTTCAATGTACCACCTAATTGTCATTAATTGTCAATTAGATCTCATTCCTAAAACGACTTTTTGTAGGGCATAATTTATTTTGTTGTAATTTTTCTGGCTATTTATGTTGTTATTTCTGAAGACATTATTTGTATATAAATATTTCTGAAGTTATTTGTTATTAGTTCCGATTAAAAACAGCTCACGTATTAATTCTGTTAAATAGTGTCGAGTTAAATATAACCTCATAGGCGTCGTTATTTATGAATGTTAATGCCATAACATGTCGCTATTTGGTCATTGGTAAGTAATAAAATTAATAATTACGAGTAGGTTTATATAAAATTATTCATGCAATAGTTAAGACGCTCAATAACTCGCGCCATTGTCTAGTTAACATTTAAATAAAAAAATATGAAAATGCAACTAAAAAAAGTACAATTCGGAAAACTCAATTACGTGTGAAATTTCAACTGTCCGCTATTATTTTTTACCTAATTACTAACTATTGTGCAATAATTTTGGTAGACCTGTACTTTTGTGTAAGCTGCGATTTAATCCCTTTTATTTTTGGAATCCGTTTGCTAATTCGAATAGCGAATAATTTTATGTCATTAATTGTCATTTAGATCTCATTCCTAGAACGAACTGTTGTAGGGCATAATATATTATGTTGAGATTTGCCTGGCTATTTATTTGTTATTAGTACCAATTAAAAACAGCTCACGTAGGAAAGCGGAGTGCTGCAGATATTGTAGTCTTAAATTTCATAAATCCTGTTAAATAGTGTCGAGTTAAATATAACCTCATAGGCGTCGCTATTTATCGCATAAAATATCGCTATTTGGTCATGGGTAAATAATAAAATTAATAATTACAATTATATTTATATTTCGTAAATAAAATAATTCATGCAATCATTAAGACGCTGAATAACTCGCGTCAGTGTCTAGTTGACATTTAAATTATAAAATACTAAACTATAATTATAAAATGTACAATTCTAAAAATCCAATTATAAACAAAATTCGTCTGGGGATATCAACGGAATCAGTTCAGGAACTGTTTCTATTAGAGGCACTGACTGTTCATACAAAGCATTGTATAATTCTTTTGTGTTGTTCCACGGCGAATACGAAAAATTGGGAGTTTCGTACATACAACTTGGAAGGCTTTGGTTGCTCGATATATATGGGCCGCCAGAAACTTCACATTCATCCCTCGGCTTTTTTGATTTATTCCCTGATTTTTGGTACGGTGCATGTAAAAGGTTATGTAGATCTTCAGGCTTCCATTGTGTATCGCGATGTGAAAAATCTAGAGATTTTTCTTCATCCGATGAAGGGACAAAGTTTGAGAAATAATTTGCAATGTGAGCCGCCGAATGCTTTTGTATATCAGACTCGCAAGTACCTCTCAGCTGTTTTCTCTTCTCCTTCATTCGTCGATTTTGAAACCAAATTTTTATTGTTCTTTCTTCTATGCCGAATTGTACGGCTAGTAGTTTACGGTTGCTAGCTGCAATGAAGCGTTCCTTTTTGAAGTAGTTTTCAAACGTTAGTAGCTGCTGCGATGTAAACTCGGTCCGTTTCTTGCGCTTCTTGGTTATTCCGCTATTCTGCGGTGAAATTGCAAACTCCATTTTGTCCAAAGCGTTTCCTGAAGTAGACGCGTTTTGACCTTCGTCACTGGGAATTTCTACTCGTGCTATATCCATTTCGCTTCTGCAAATGATTCCTGACGTATGTGATTGGCTCACAAGAATTGTTTATTTATAGAAGGAATAGGCCACACCCAGTAGTAGTTTTATTGGATAATGCGAACTGTTGATAGTGATTAGAGTGTTTCCTAAGCTGGTACAGCTACCTGCTTCAATGTACCACCTAATTGTCATTAATTGTCAATTAGATCTCATTCCTAAAACGACTTTTTGTAGGGCATAATTTATTTTGTTGTAATTTTTCTGGCTATTTATGTTGTTATTTCTGAAGACATTATTTGTATATAAATATTTCTGAAGTTATTTGTTATTAGTTCCGATTAAAAACAGCTCACGTAGGAAGGCCGAGTTGTGCATATTTTGTAGTCATGTGCAGAGAGGTACACAGAAAAACGCAGTATTCTTAAATTTCATAAATTCTGTTAAATAGTGTCGAGTTAAATATAACCTCATAGGCGTCGTTATTTATGAATGTTAATGCCATAACATGTCGCTATTTGGTCATTGGTAAGTAATAAAATTAATAATTACGAGTAGGTTTATATAAAATTATTCATGCAATAGTTAAGACGCTCAATAACTCGCGCCATTGTCTAGTTAACATTTAAATAAAAAAATATGAAAATGCAACTAAAAAAAGTACAATTCGGAAAACTCAATTACGTGTGAAATTTCAACTGTCCGCTATTATTTTTTACCTAATTACTAACTATTGTGCAATAATTTTGGTAGACCTGTACTTTTGTGTAAGCTGCGATTTAATCCCTTTTATTTTTGGAATCCGTTTGCTAATTCGAATAGCGAATAATTTTATGTCATTAATTGTCATTTAGATCTCATTCCTAGAACGAACTGTTGTAGGGCATAATATATTATGTTGAGATTTGCCTGGCTATTTATTTGTTATTAGTACCAATTAAAAACAGCTCACGTAGGAAAGGGGAGTGCTGCAGATATTGTAGTCTTAAATTTCATAAATCCTGTTAAATAGTGTCGAGTTAAATATAACCTCATAGGCGTCGCTATTTATCGCATAAAATATCGCTATTTGGTCATGGGTAAATAATAAAATTAATAATTACAATTATATTTATATTTCGTAAATAAAATAATTCATGCAATCATTAAGACGCTGAATAACTCGCGTCAGTGTCTAGTTGACATTTAAATTATAAAATACTAAACTATAATTATAAAATGTACAATTCTAAAAATCCAATTATAAACAAAATTCGTCTGGGGATATCAACGGAATCAGTTCAGGAACTGTTTCTATTAGAGGCACTGACTGTTCATACAAAGCATTGTATAATTCTTTTGTGTTGTTCCACGGCGAATACGAAAAATTGGGAGTTTCGTACATACAACTTGGAAGGCTTTGGTTGCTCGATATATATGGGCCGCCAGAAACTTCACATTCATCCCTCGGCTTTTTTGATTTATTCCCTGATTTTTGGTACGGTGCATGTAAAAGGTTATGTAGATCTTCAGACTTCCATTGTGTATCGCGATGTGAAAAATCTAGAGATTTTTCTTCATCCGATGAAGGGACAAAGTTTGAGAAATAATTTGCAATGTGAGCCGCCGAATGCTTTTGTATATCAGACTCGCAAGTACCTCTCAGCTGTTTTCTCTTCTCCTTCATTCGTCGATTTTGAAACCAAATTTTTATTGTTCTTTCTTCTATGCCGAATTGTACGGCTAGTAGTTTACGGTTGCTAGCTGCAATGAAGCGTTCCTTTTTGAAGTAGTTTTCAAACGTTAGTAGCTGCTGCGATGTAAACTCGGTCCGTTTCTTGCGCTTCTTGGTTATTCCGCTATTCTGCGGTGAAATTGCAAACTCCATTTTGTCCAAAGCGTTTCCTGAAGTAGTCGCGTTTTGACCTTCGTCACTGGGAATTTCTACTCGTGCTATATCCATTTCGCTTCTGCAAATGATTCCTGATGTATGTGATTGACTCACAAGAATTGTTTATTTATAGAAGGAATAGGCCACACCCAGTAGTAGTTTTATTGGATAATGCGAACTGTTGATAGTCATTAGAGTGTTTCTTAAGCTGGTACAGCTACCTGCTTCAATGTACCACCTAATTGTCATTAATTGTCAATTAGATCTCATTCCTAAAACGACTTTTTGTAGGGCATAATTTATTTTGTTGTAATTTTTCTGGCTATTTATGTTGTTATTTCTGAAGACATTATTTGTATATAAATATTTCTGAAGTTATTTGTTATTAGTTCCGATTAAAAACAGCTCACGTAGGAAGGCCGAGTTGTGCATATTTTGTAGTCATGTGCAGAGAGGTACACAGAAAAGCGCAGTATTCTTAAATTTCATAATTTCTGTTAAATAGTGTCGAGTTAAATATAACCTCATAGGCGTCGTTATTTATGAATGTTAATGCCATAACATGTCGCTATTTGGTCATTGGTAAGTAATAAAATTAATAATTACGAGTAGGTTTATATAAAATTATTCATGCAATAGTTAAGACGCTCAATAACTCGCGCCATTGTCTAGTTAACATTTAAATAAAAAAATATGAAAATGCAACTAAAAAAAGTACAATTCGGAAAACTCAATTACGTGTGAAATTTCAACTGTCCGCTATTATTTTTTACCTAATTACTAACTATTGTGCAATAATTTTGGTAGACCTGTACTTTTGTGTAAGCTGCGATTTAATCCCTTTTATTTTTGGAATCCGTTTGCTAATTCGAATAGCGAATAATTTTATGTCATTAATTGTCATTTAGATCTCATTCCTAGAACGAACTGTTGTAGGGCATAATATATTATGTTGAGATTTGCCTGGCTATTTATTTGTTATTAGTACCAATTAAAAACAGCTCACGTAGGAAAGGGGAGTGCTGCAGATATTGTAGTCTTAAATTTCATAAATCCTGTTAAATAGTGTCGAGTTAAATATAACCTCATAGGCGTCGCTATTTATCGCATAAAATATCGCTATTTGGTCATGGGTAAATAATAAAATTAATAATTACAATTATATTTATATTTCGTAAATAAAATAATTCATGCAATCATTAAGACGCTGAATAACTCGCGTCAGTGTCTAGTTGACATTTAAATTATAAAATACTAAACTATAATTATAAAATGTACAATTCTAAAAATCCAATTATAAACAAAATTCGTCTGGGGATATCAACGGAATCAGTTCAGGAACTGTTTCTATTAGAGGCACTGACTGTTCATACAAAGCATTGTATAATTCTTTTGTGTTGTTCCACGGCGAATACGAAAAATTGGGAGTTTCGTACATACAACTTGGAAGGCTTTGGTTGCTCGATATATATGGGCCGCCAGAAACTTCACATTCATCCCTCGGCTTTTTTGATTTATTCCCTGATTTTTGGTACGGTGCATGTAAAAGGTTATGTAGATCTTCAGACTTCCATTGTGTATCGCGATGTGAAAAATCTAGAGATTTTTCTTCATCCGATGAAGGGACAAAGTTTGAGAAATAATTTGCAATGTGAGCCGCCGAATGCTTTTGTATATCAGACTCGCAAGTACCTCTCAGCTGTTTTCTCTTCTCCTTCATTCGTCGATTTTGAAACCAAATTTTTATTGTTCTTTCTTCTATGCCGAATTGTACGGCTAGTAGTTTACGGTTGCTAGCTGCAATGAAGCGTTCCTTTTTGAAGTAGTTTTCAAACGTTAGTAGCTGCTGCGATGTAAACTCGGTCCGTTTCTTGCGCTTCTTGGTTATTCCGCTATTCTGCGGTGAAATTGCAAACTCCATTTTGTCCAAAGCGTTTCCTGAAGTAGTCGCGTTTTGACCTTCGTCACTGGGAATTTCTACTCGTGCTATATCCATTTCGCTTCTGCAAATGATTCCTGATGTATGTGATTGACTCACAAGAATTGTTTATTTATAGAAGGAATAGGCCACACCCAGTAGTAGTTTTATTGGATAATGCGAACTGTTGATAGTCATTAGAGTGTTTCTTAAGCTGGTACAGCTACCTGCTTCAATGTACCACCTAATTGTCATTAATTGTCAATTAGATCTCATTCCTAAAACGACTTTTTGTAGGGCATAATTTATTTTGTTGTAATTTTTCTGGCTATTTATGTTGTTATTTCTGAAGACATTATTTGTATATAAATATTTCTGAAGTTATTTGTTATTAGTTCCGATTAAAAACAGCTCACGTAGGAAGGCCGAGTTGTGCATATTTTGTAGTCATGTGCAGAGAGGTACACAGAAAAGCGCAGTATTCTTAAATTTCATAATTTCTGTTAAATAGTGTCGAGTTAAATATAACCTCATAGGCGTCGTTATTTATGAATGTTAATGCCATAACATGTCGCTATTTGGTCATTGGTAAGTAATAAAATTAATAATTACGAGTAGGTTTATATAAAATTATTCATGCAATAGTTAAGACGCTCAATAACTCGCGCCATTGTCTAGTTAACATTTAAATAAAAAAATATGAAAATGCAACTAAAAAAAGTACAATTCGGAAAACTCAATTACGTGTGAAATTTCAACTGTCCGCTATTATTTTTTACCTAATTACTAACTAAAAGTAATGACCGAAAGATCAAAGCCCACAAAAGTTAAAAGAGAAGAAACAGACAAAACTAATTTTTCAAGACTGTTATTTTCGGGTTTTGAATTTCTTATTTGGATTGTGCAATAATTTTGGTAGACCTGTACTTTTGTGTAAGCTGCGATTTAATCCCTTTTATTTTTGGAATCCGTTTGCTAATTCGAATAGCGAATAATTTTATGTCATTAATTGTCATTTAGATCTCATTCCTAGAACGAACTGTTGTAGGGCATAATATATTATGTTGAGATTTGCCTGGCTATTTATTTGTTATTAGTACCAATTAAAAACAGCTCACGTAGGAAAGCGGAGTGCTGCAGATATTGTAGTCTTAAATTTCATAAATCCTGTTAAATAGTGTCGAGTTAAATATAACCTCATAGGCGTCGCTATTTATCGCATAAAATATCGCTATTTGGTCATGGGTAAATAATAAAATTAATAATTACAATTATATTTATATTTCGTAAATAAAATAATTCATGCAATCATTAAGACGCTGAATAACTCGCGTCAGTGTCTAGTTGACATTTAAATTATAAAATACTAAACTATAATTATAAAATGTACAATTCTAAAAATCCAATTATAAACAAAATTCGTCTGGGGATATCAACGGAATCAGTTCAGGAACTGTTTCTATTAGAGGCACTGACTGTTCATACAAAGCATTGTATAATTCTTTTGTGTTGTTCCACGGCGAATACGAAAAATTGGGAGTTTCGTACATACAACTTGGAAGGCTTTGGTTGCTCGATATATATGGGCCGCCAGAAACTTCACATTCATCCCTCGGCTTTTTTGATTTATTCCCTGATTTTTGGTACGGTGCATGTAAAAGGTTATGTAGATCTTCAGACTTCCATTGTGTATCGCGATGTGAAAAATCTAGAGATTTTTCTTCATCCGATGAAGGGACAAAGTTTGAGAAATAATTTGCAATGTGAGCCGCCGAATGCTTTTGTATATCAGACTCGCAAGTACCTCTCAGCTGTTTTCTCTTCTCCTTCATTCGTCGATTTTGAAACCAAATTTTTATTGTCCTTTCTTCTATGCCGAATTGTACGGCTAGTAGTTTACGGTTGCTAGCTGCAATGAAGCGTTCCTTTTTGAAGTAGTTTTCAAACGTTAGTAGCTGCTGCGATGTAAACTCGGTCCGTTTCTTGCGCTTCTTGGTTATTCCGCTATTCTGCGGTGAAATTGCAAACTCCATTTTGTCCAAAGCGTTTCCTGAAGTAGTCGCGTTTTGACCTTCGTCACTGGGAATTTCTACTCGTGCTATATCCATTTCGCTTCTGCAAATGATTCCTGATGTATGTGATTGACTCACAAGAATAGTTTATTTATAGAAGGAATAGGCCACACAAAGTAGTAGTTTTATTGGATAATGCGAACTGTTGATAGTCATTAGAGTGTTTCTTAAGCTGGTACAGCTACCTGATTCAATGTACCACCTAATTGTCATTAATTGTCAATTAGATCTCATTCCTAAAACGACTTTTTGTAGGGCATAATTTATTTTGTTGTAATTTTTCTGGCTATTTATGTTGTTATTTCTGAAAACATTATTTGTATATAAATATTTCTGAAGTTATTTGTTATTAGTTCCGATTAAAAACAGCTCACGTAGGAAGGCCGAGTTGTGCATATTTTGTAGTCATGTGCAGAGAGGTACACAGAAAAGCGCAGTATTCTTAAATTTCATAAATTCTGTTAAATAGTGTCGAGTTAAATATAACTTCATAGGCGTCGTTATTTATGAATGTTAATGCCATAACATGTCGCTATTTGGTCATTGGTAAGTAATAAAATTAATAATTACGAGTAGGTTTATATAAAATTATTCATGCAATAGTTAAGACGCTCAATAACTCGCGCCATTGTCTAGTTAACATTTAAATAAAAAAATATGAAAATGCAACTAAAAAAAGTACAATTCGGAAAACTCAATTACGTGTGAAATTTCAACTGTCCGCTATTATTTTTTACCTAATTACTAACTATTGTGCAATAATTTTGGTAGACCTGTACTTTTGTGTAAGCTGCGATTTTATCCCTTTTATTTTTGGAATCCGTTTGCTAATTCGAATAGCGAATAATTTTATGTCATTAATTGTCATTTAGATCTCATTCCTAGAACGAACTGTTGTAGGGCATAATATATTATGTTGAGATTTGCCTGGCTATTTATTTGTTATTAGTACCAATTAAAAACAGCTCACGTAGGAAAGCGGAGTGCTGCAGATATTGTAGTCTTAAATTTCATAAATCCTGTTAAATAGTGTCGAGTTAAATATAACCTCATAGGCGTCGCTATTTATCGCATAAAATATCGCTATTTGGTCATGGGTAAATAATAAAATTAATAATTACAATTATATTTATATTTCGTAAATAAAATAATTCATGCAATCATTAAGACGCTGAATAACTCGCGTCAGTGTCTAGTTGACATTTAAATTATAAAATACTAAACTATAATTATAAAATGTACAATTCTAAAAATCCAATTATAAACAAAATTCGTCTGGGGATATCAACGGAATCAGTTCAGGAACTGTTTCTATTAGAGGCACTGACTGTTCATACAAAGCATTGTATAATTCTTTTGTGTTGTTCCACGGCGAATACGAAAAATTGGGAGTTTCGTACATACAACTTGGAAGGCTTTGGTTGCTCGATATATATGGGCCGCCAGAAACTTCACATTCATCCCTCGGCTTTTTTGATTTATTCCCTGATTTTTGGTACGGTGCATGTAAAAGGTTATGTAGATCTTCAGACTTCCATTGTGTATCGCGATGTGAAAAATCTAGAGATTTTTCTTCATCCGATGAAGGGACAAAGTTTGAGAAATAATTTGCAATGTGAGCCGCCGAATGCTTTTGTATATCAGACTCGCAAGTACCTCTCAGCTGTTTTCTCTTCTCCTTCATTCGTCGATTTTGAAACCAAATTTTTATTGTTCTTTCTTCTATGCCGAATTGTACGGCTAGTAGTTTACGGTTGCTAGCTGCAATGAAGCGTTCCTTTTTGAAGTAGTTTTCAAACGTTAGTAGCTGCTGCGATGTAAACTCGGTCCGTTTCTTGCGCTTCTTGGTTATTCCGCTATTCTGCGGTGAAATTGCAAACTCCATTTTGTCCAAAGCGTTTCCTGAAGTAGACGCGTTTTGACCTTCGTCACTGGGAATTTCTACTCGTGCTATATCCATTTCGCTTCTGCAAATGATTCCTGACGTATGTGATTGGCTCACAAGAATTGTTTATTTATAGAAGGAATAGGCCACACCCAGTAGTAGTTTTATTGGATAATGCGAACTGTTGATAGTGATTAGAGTGTTTCCTAAGCTGGTACAGCTACCTGCTTCAATGTACCACCTAATTGTCATTAATTGTCAATTAGATCTCATTCCTAAAACGACTTTTTGTAGGGCATAATTTATTTTGTTGTAATTTTTCTGGCTATTTATGTTGTTATTTCTGAAGACATTATTTGTATATAAATATTTCTGAAGTTATTTGTTATTAGTTCCGATTAAAAACAGCTCACGTATTAATTCTGTTAAATAGTGTCGAGTTAAATATAACCTCATAGGCGTCGTTATTTATGAATGTTAATGCCATAACATGTCGCTATTTGGTCATTGGTAAGTAATAAAATTAATAATTACGAGTAGGTTTATATAAAATTATTCATGCAATAGTTAAGACGCTCAATAACTCGCGCCATTGTCTAGTTAACATTTAAATAAAAAAATATGAAAATGCAACTAAAAAAAGTACAATTCGGAAAACTCAATTACGTGTGAAATTTCAACTGTCCGCTATTATTTTTTACCTAATTACTAACTATTGTGCAATAATTTTGGTAGACCTGTACTTTTGTGTAAGCTGCGATTTAATCCCTTTTATTTTTGGAATCCGTTTGCTAATTCGAATAGCGAATAATTTTATGTCATTAATTGTCATTTAGATCTCATTCCTAGAACGAACTGTTGTAGGGCATAATATATTATGTTGAGATTTGCCTGGCTATTTATTTGTTATTAGTACCAATTAAAAACAGCTCACGTAGGAAAGGGGAGTGCTGCAGATATTGTAGTCTTAAATTTCATAAATCCTGTTAAATAGTGTCGAGTTAAATATAACCTCATAGGCGTCGCTATTTATCGCATAAAATATCGCTATTTGGTCATGGGTAAATAATAAAATTAATAATTACAATTATATTTATATTTCGTAAATAAAATAATTCATGCAATCATTAAGACGCTGAATAACTCGCGTCAGTGTCTAGTTGACATTTAAATTATAAAATACTAAACTATAATTATAAAATGTACAATTCTAAAAATCCAATTATAAACAAAATTCGTCTGGGGATATCAACGGAATCAGTTCAGGAACTGTTTCTATTAGAGGCACTGACTGTTCATACAAAGCATTGTATAATTCTTTTGTGTTGTTCCACGGCGAATACGAAAAATTGGGAGTTTCGTACATACAACTTGGAAGGCTTTGGTTGCTCGATATATATGGGCCGCCAGAAACTTCACATTCATCCCTCGGCTTTTTTGATTTATTCCCTGATTTTTGGTACGGTGCATGTAAAAGGTTATGTAGATCTTCAGACTTCCATTGTGTATCGCGATGTGAAAAATCTAGAGATTTTTCTTCATCCGATGAAGGGACAAAGTTTGAGAAATAATTTGCAATGTGAGCCGCCGAATGCTTTTGTATATCAGACTCGCAAGTACCTCTCAGCTGTTTTCTCTTCTCCTTCATTCGTCGATTTTGAAACCAAATTTTTATTGTTCTTTCTTCTATGCCGAATTGTACGGCTAGTAGTTTACGGTTGCTAGCTGCAATGAAGCGTTCCTTTTTGAAGTAGTTTTCAAACGTTAGTAGCTGCTGCGATGTAAACTCGGTCCGTTTCTTGCGCTTCTTGGTTATTCCGCTATTCTGCGGTGAAATTGCAAACTCCATTTTGTCCAAAGCGTTTCCTGAAGTAGTCGCGTTTTGACCTTCGTCACTGGGAATTTCTACTCGTGCTATATCCATTTCGCTTCTGCAAATGATTCCTGATGTATGTGATTGACTCACAAGAATTGTTTATTTATAGAAGGAATAGGCCACACCCAGTAGTAGTTTTATTGGATAATGCGAACTGTTGATAGTCATTAGAGTGTTTCTTAAGCTGGTACAGCTACCTGCTTCAATGTACCACCTAATTGTCATTAATTGTCAATTAGATCTCATTCCTAAAACGACTTTTTGTAGGGCATAATTTATTTTGTTGTAATTTTTCTGGCTATTTATGTTGTTATTTCTGAAGACATTATTTGTATATAAATATTTCTGAAGTTATTTGTTATTAGTTCCGATTAAAAACAGCTCACGTAGGAAGGCCGAGTTGTGCATATTTTGTAGTCATGTGCAGAGAGGTACACAGAAAAGCGCAGTATTCTTAAATTTCATAATTTCTGTTAAATAGTGTCGAGTTAAATATAACCTCATAGGCGTCGTTATTTATGAATGTTAATGCCATAACATGTCGCTATTTGGTCATTGGTAAGTAATAAAATTAATAATTACGAGTAGGTTTATATAAAATTATTCATGCAATAGTTAAGACGCTCAATAACTCGCGCCATTGTCTAGTTAACATTTAAATAAAAAAATATGAAAATGCAACTAAAAAAAGTACAATTCGGAAAACTCAATTACGTGTGAAATTTCAACTGTCCGCTATTATTTTTTACCTAATTACTAACTAAAAGTAATGACCGAAAGATCAAAGCCCACAAAAGTTAAAAGAGAAGAAACAGACAAAACTAATTTTTCAAGACTGTTATTTTCGGGTTTTGAATTTCTTATTTGGATTGTGCAATAATTTTGGTAGACCTGTACTTTTGTGTAAGCTGCGATTTAATCCCTTTTATTTTTGGAATCCGTTTGCTAATTCGAATAGCGAATAATTTTATGTCATTAATTGTCATTTAGATCTCATTCCTAGAACGAACTGTTGTAGGGCATAATATATTATGTTGAGATTTGCCTGGCTATTTATTTGTTATTAGTACCAATTAAAAACAGCTCACGTAGGAAAGCGGAGTGCTGCAGATATTGTAGTCTTAAATTTCATAAATCCTGTTAAATAGTGTCGAGTTAAATATAACCTCATAGGCGTCGCTATTTATCGCATAAAATATCGCTATTTGGTCATGGGTAAATAATAAAATTAATAATTACAATTATATTTATATTTCGTAAATAAAATAATTCATGCAATCATTAAGACGCTGAATAACTCGCGTCAGTGTCTAGTTGACATTTAAATTATAAAATACTAAACTATAATTATAAAATGTACAATTCTAAAAATCCAATTATAAACAAAATTCGTCTGGGGATATCAACGGAATCAGTTCAGGAACTGTTTCTATTAGAGGCACTGACTGTTCATACAAAGCATTGTATAATTCTTTTGTGTTGTTCCACGGCGAATACGAAAAATTGGGAGTTTCGTACATACAACTTGGAAGGCTTTGGTTGCTCGATATATATGGGCCGCCAGAAACTTCACATTCATCCCTCGGCTTTTTTGATTTATTCCCTGATTTTTGGTACGGTGCATGTAAAAGGTTATGTAGATCTTCAGACTTCCATTGTGTATCGCGATGTGAAAAATCTAGAGATTTTTCTTCATCCGATGAAGGGACAAAGTTTGAGAAATAATTTGCAATGTGAGCCGCCGAATGCTTTTGTATATCAGACTCGCAAGTACCTCTCAGCTGTTTTCTCTTCTCCTTCATTCGTCGATTTTGAAACCAAATTTTTATTGTCCTTTCTTCTATGCCGAATTGTACGGCTAGTAGTTTACGGTTGCTAGCTGCAATGAAGCGTTCCTTTTTGAAGTAGTTTTCAAACGTTAGTAGCTGCTGCGATGTAAACTCGGTCCGTTTCTTGCGCTTCTTGGTTATTCCGCTATTCTGCGGTGAAATTGCAAACTCCATTTTGTCCAAAGCGTTTCCTGAAGTAGTCGCGTTTTGACCTTCGTCACTGGGAATTTCTACTCGTGCTATATCCATTTCGCTTCTGCAAATGATTCCTGATGTATGTGATTGACTCACAAGAATAGTTTATTTATAGAAGGAATAGGCCACACAAAGTAGTAGTTTTATTGGATAATGCGAACTGTTGATAGTCATTAGAGTGTTTCTTAAGCTGGTACAGCTACCTGATTCAATGTACCACCTAATTGTCATTAATTGTCAATTAGATCTCATTCCTAAAACGACTTTTTGTAGGGCATAATTTATTTTGTTGTAATTTTTCTGGCTATTTATGTTGTTATTTCTGAAAACATTATTTGTATATAAATATTTCTGAAGTTATTTGTTATTAGTTCCGATTAAAAACAGCTCACGTAGGAAGGCCGAGTTGTGCATATTTTGTAGTCATGTGCAGAGAGGTACACAGAAAAGCGCAGTATTCTTAAATTTCATAAATTCTGTTAAATAGTGTCGAGTTAAATATAACTTCATAGGCGTCGTTATTTATGAATGTTAATGCCATAACATGTCGCTATTTGGTCATTGGTAAGTAATAAAATTAATAATTACGAGTAGGTTTATATAAAATTATTCATGCAATAGTTAAGACGCTCAATAACTCGCGCCATTGTCTAGTTAACATTTAAATAAAAAAATATGAAAATGCAACTAAAAAAAGTACAATTCGGAAAACTCAATTACGTGTGAAATTTCAACTGTCCGCTATTATTTTTTACCTAATTACTAACTATTGTGCAATAATTTTGGTAGACCTGTACTTTTGTGTAAGCTGCGATTTTATCCCTTTTATTTTTGGAATCCGTTTGCTAATTCGAATAGCGAATAATTTTATGTCATTAATTGTCATTTAGATCTCATTCCTAGAACGAACTGTTGTAGGGCATAATATATTATGTTGAGATTTGCCTGGCTATTTATTTGTTATTAGTACCAATTAAAAACAGCTCACGTAGGAAAGCGGAGTGCTGCAGATATTGTAGTCTTAAATTTCATAAATCCTGTTAAATAGTGTCGAGTTAAATATAACCTCATAGGCGTCGCTATTTATCGCATAAAATATCGCTATTTGGTCATGGGTAAATAATAAAATTAATAATTACAATTATATTTATATTTCGTAAATAAAATAATTCATGCAATCATTAAGACGCTGAATAACTCGCGTCAGTGTCTAGTTGACATTTAAATTATAAAATACTAAACTATAATTATAAAATGTACAATTCTAAAAATCCAATTATAAACAAAATTCGTCTGGGGATATCAACGGAATCAGTTCAGGAACTGTTTCTATTAGAGGCACTGACTGTTCATACAAAGCATTGTATAATTCTTTTGTGTTGTTCCACGGCGAATACGAAAAATTGGGAGTTTCGTACATACAACTTGGAAGGCTTTGGTTGCTCGATATATATGGGCCGCCAGAAACTTCACATTCATCCCTCGGCTTTTTTGATTTATTCCCTGATTTTTGGTACGGTGCATGTAAAAGGTTATGTAGATCTTCAGACTTCCATTGTGTATCGCGATGTGAAAAATCTAGAGATTTTTCTTCATCCGATGAAGGGACAAAGTTTGAGAAATAATTTGCAATGTGAGCCGCCGAATGCTTTTGTATATCAGACTCGCAAGTACCTCTCAGCTGTTTTCTCTTCTCCTTCATTCGTCGATTTTGAAACCAAATTTTTATTGTTCTTTCTTCTATGCCGAATTGTACGGCTAGTAGTTTACGGTTGCTAGCTGCAATGAAGCGTTCCTTTTTGAAGTAGTTTTCAAACGTTAGTAGCTGCTGCGATGTAAACTCGGTCCGTTTCTTGCGCTTCTTGGTTATTCCGCTATTCTGCGGTGAAATTGCAAGCTCCATTTTGTCCAAAGCGTTTCCTGAAGTAGACGCGTTTTGACCTTCGTCACTGGGAATTTCTACTCGTGCTATATCCATTTCGCTTCTGCAAATGATTCCTGACGTATGTGATTGGCTCACAAGAATTGTTTATTTATAGAAGGAATAGGCCACACCCAGTAGTAGTTTTATTGGATAATGCGAACTGTTGATAGTGATTAGAGTGTTTCTTAAGCTGGTACAGCTACCTGCTTCAATGTACCACCTAATTGTCATTAATTGTCAATTAGATCTCATTCCTAAAACGACTTTTTGTAGGGCATAATTTATTTTGTTGTAATTTTTCTGGCTATTTATGTTGTTATTTCTGAAGACATTATTTGTATATAAATATTTCTGAAGTTATTTGTTATTAGTTCCGATTAAAAACAGCTCACGTAGGATGGCCGAGTTGTGCATATTTTGTAGTCATGTGCAAAGAGGTACACAGAAAAACGCAGTATTCTTAAATTTCATAAATTCTGTTAAATAGTGTCGAGTTAAATATAACCTCATAGGCGTCGTTATTTATGAATGTTAATGCCATAACATGTCGCTATTTGGTCATTGGTAAGTAATAAAATTAATAATTACGAGTAGGTTTATATAAAATTATTCATGCAATAGTTAAGACGCTCAATAACTCGCGCCATTGTCTAGTTAACATTTAAATAAAAAAATATGAAAATGCAACTAAAAAAAGTACAATTCGGAAAACTCAATTACGTGTGAAATTTCAACTGTCCGCTATTATTTTTTACCTAATTACTAACTAAAAGTAATGACCGAAAAATCAAAGCCCACAAAAGTTAAAAGAGAAGAAACAGACAAAACTAATTTTTCAAGACTGTTATTTTCGGGTTTTGAATTTCTTATTTGGATTGTGCAATAATTTTGGTAGACCTGTACTTTTGTGTAAGCTGCGATTTAATCCCTTTTATTTTTGGAATCCGTTTGCTAATTCGAATAGCGAATAATTTTATGTCATTAATTGTCATTTAGATCTCATTCCTAGAACGAACTGTTGTAGGGCATAATATATTATGTTGAGATTTGCCTGGCTATTTATTTGTTATTAGTACCAATTAAAAACAGCTCACGTAGGAAAGCGGAGTGCTGCAGATATTGTAGTCTTAAATTTCATAAATCCTGTTAAATAGTGTTGAGTTAAATATAACCTCATAGGCGTCGCTATTTATCGCATAAAATATCGCTATTTGGTCATGGGTAAATAATAAAATTAATAATTACAATTATATTTATATTTCGTAAATAAAATAATTCATGCAATCATTAAGACGCTGAATAACTCGCGTCAGTGTCTAGTTGACATTTAAATTATAAAATACTACACTATAATTATAAAATGTACAATTCTAAAAATCCAATTATAAACAAAATTCGTCTGGGGATATCAACGGAATCAGTTCAGGAACTGTTTCTATTAGAGGCACTGACTGTTCATACAAAGCATTGTATAATTCTTTTGTGTTGTTCCACGGCGAATACGAAAAATTGGGAGTTTCGTACATACAACTTGGAAGGCTTTGGTTGCTCGATATATATGGGCCGCCAGAAACTTCACATTCATCCCTCGGCTTTTTTGATTTATTCCCTGAATTTTGGTAAGGTGCATGTAAAAGGTTATGTAGATCTTCAGATTTACATTGTGTATCGCGATGTGAAAAATCTAGAGATTTTTCTTCATCCGATGAAGGGACAAAGTTTGAGAAATAATTTGCAATGTGAGCCGCCGAATGCTTTTGTATATCAGACTCGCAAGTACCTCTCAGCTGTTTTCTCTTCTCCTTCATTCGTCGATTTTGAAACCAAATTTTTATTGTCCTTTCTTCTATGCCGAATTGTACGGCTAGTAGTTTACGGTTGCTAGCTGCAATGAAGCGTTCCTTTTTGAAGTAGTTTTCAAACGTTAGTAGCTGCTGCGATGTAAACTCGGTCCGTTTCTTGCGCTTCTTGGTTATTCCGCTATTCTGCGGTGAAATTGCATACTCCATTTTGTCCAAAGCGTTTCCTGAAGTAGTCGCGTTTTGACCTTCGTCACTGGGAATTTCTACTCGTGCTATATCCATTTCGCTTCTGCAAATGATTCCTGATGTATGTGATTGACTCACAAGAATTGTTTATTTATAGAAGGAATAGGCCACACAAAGTAGTAGTTTTATTGGATAATGCGAACTGTTGATAGTCATTAGAGTGTTTCTTAAGCTGGTACAGCTACCTGCTTCAATGTACCACCTAATTGTCATTAATTGTCAATTAGATCTCATTCCTAAAACGACTTTTTGTAGGGCATAATTTATTTTGTTGTAATTTTTCTGGCTATTTATGTTGTTATTTCTGAAAACATTATTTGTATATAAATATTTCTGAAGTTATTTGTTATTAGTTCCGATTAAAAACAGCTCACGTAGGAAGGCCGAGTTGTGCATATTTTGTAGTCATGTGCAGAGAGGTACACAGAAAAGCGCAGTATTCTTAAATTTCATAAATTCTGTTAAATAGTGTCGAGTTAAATATAACTTCATAGGCGTCGTTATTTATGAATGTTAATGCCATAACATGTCGCTATTTGGTCATTGGTAAGTAATAAAATTAATAATTACGAGTAGGTTTATATAAAATTATTCATGCAATAGTTAAGACGCTCAATAACTCGCGCCATTGTCTAGTTAACATTTAAATAAAAAAATATGAAAATGCAACTAAAAAAAGTACAATTCGGAAAACTCAATTACGTGTGAAATTTCAACTGTCCGCTATTATTTTTTACCTAATTACTAACTATTGTGCAATAATTTTGGTAGACCTGTACTTTTGTGTAAGCTGCGATTTAATCCCTTTTATTTTTGGAATCCGTTTGCTAATTCGAATAGCGAATAATTTTATGTCATTAATTGTCATTTAGATCTCATTCCTAGAACGAACTGTTGTAGGGCATAATATATTATGTTGAGATTTGCCTGGCTATTTATTTGTTATTAGTACCAATTAAAAACAGCTCACGTAGGAAAGCGGAGTGCTGCAGATATTGTAGTCTTAAATTTCATAAATCCTGTTAAATAGTGTCGAGTTAAATATAACCTCATAGGCGTCGCTATTTATCGCATAAAATATCGCTATTTGGTCATGGGTAAATAATAAAATTAATAATTACAATTATATTTATATTTCGTAAATAAAATAATTCATGCAATCATTAAGACGCTGAATAACTCGCGTCAGTGTCTAGTTGACATTTAAATTATAAAATACTAAACTATAATTATAAAATGTACAATTCTAAAAATCCAATTATAAACAAAATTCGTCTGGGGATATCAACGGAATCAGTTCAGGAACTGTTTCTATTAGAGGCACTGACTGTTCATACAAAGCATTGTATAATTCTTTTGTGTTGTTCCACGGCGAATACGAAAAATTGGGAGTTTCGTACATACAACTTGGAAGGCTTTGGTTGCTCGATATATATGGGCCGCCAGAAACTTCACATTCATCCCTCGGCTTTTTTGATTTATTCCCTGATTTTTGGTACGGTGCATGTAAAAGGTTATGTAGATCTTCAGACTTCCATTGTGTATCGCGATGTGAAAAATCTAGAGATTTTTCTTCATCCGATGAAGGGACAAAGTTTGAGAAATAATTTGCAATGTGAGCCGCCGAATGCTTTTGTATATCAGACTCGCAAGTACCTCTCAGCTGTTTTCTCTTCTCCTTCATTCGTCGATTTTGAAACCAAATTTTTATTGTTCTTTCTTCTATGCCGAATTGTACGGCTAGTAGTTTACGGTTGCTAGCTGCAATGAAGCGTTCCTTTTTGAAGTAGTTTTCAAACGTTAGTAGCTGCTGCGATGTAAACTCGGTCCGTTTCTTGCGCTTCTTGGTTATTCCGCTATTCTGCGGTGAAATTGCAAACTCCATTTTGTCCAAAGCGTTTCCTGAAGTAGTCGCGTTTTGACCTTCGTCACTGGGAATTTCTACTCGTGCTATATCCATTTCGCTTCTGCAAATGATTCCTGATGTATGTGATTGACTCACAAGAATTGTTTATTTATAGAAGGAATAGGCCACACCCAGTAGTAGTTTTATTGGATAATGCGAACTGTTGATAGTCATTAGAGTGTTTCTTAAGCTGGTACAGCTACCTGCTTCAATGTACCACCTAATTGTCATTAATTGACAATTAGATCTCATTCCTAAAACGACTTTTTGTAGGGCATAATTTATTTTGTTGTAATTTTTCTGGCTATTTATGTTGTTATTTCTGAAGACATTATTTGTATATAAATATTTCTGAAGTTATTTGTTATTAGTTCCGATTAAAAACAGCTCACGTAGGAAGGCCGAGTTGTGCATATTTTGTAGTCATGTGCAGAGAGGTACACAGAAAAGCGCAGTATTCTTAAATTTCATAATTTCTGTTAAATAGTGTCGAGTTAAATATAACCTCATAGGCGTCGTTATTTATGAATGTTAATGCCATAACATGTCGCTATTTGGTCATTGGTAAGTAATAAAATTAATAATTACGAGTAGGTTTATATAAAATTATTCATGCAATAGTTAAGACGCTCAATAACTCGCGCCATTGTCTAGTTAACATTTAAATAAAAAAATATGAAAATGCAACTAAAAAAAGTACAATTCGGAAAACTCAATTACGTGTGAAATTTCAACTGTCCGCTATTATTTTTTACCTAATTACTAACTAAAAGTAATGACCGAAAAATCAAAGCCCACAAAAGTTAAAAGAGAAGAAACAGACAAAACTAATTTTTCAAGACTGTTATTTTCGGGTTTTGAATTTCTTATTTGGATTGTGCAATAATTTTGGTAGACCTGTACTTTTGTGTAAGCTGCGATTTAATCCCTTTTATTTTTGGAATCCGTTTGCTAATTCGAATAGCGAATAATTTTATGTCATTAATTGTCATTTAGATCTCATTCCTAGAACGAACTGTTGTAGGGCATAATATATTATGTTGAGATTTGCCTGGCTATTTATTTGTTATTAGTACCAATTAAAAACAGCTCACGTAGGAAAGCGGAGTGCTGCAGATATTGTAGTCTTAAATTTCATAAATCCTGTTAAATAGTGTTGAGTTAAATATAACCTCATAGGCGTCGCTATTTATCGCATAAAATATCGCTATTTGGTCATGGGTAAATAATAAAATTAATAATTACAATTATATTTATATTTCGTAAATAAAATAATTCATGCAATCATTAAGACGCTGAATAACTCGCGTCAGTGTCTAGTTGACATTTAAATTATAAAATACTAAACTATAATTATAAAATGTACAATTCTAAAAATCCAATTATAAACAAAATTCGTCTGGGGATATCAACGGAATCAGTTCAGGAACTGTTTCTATTAGAGGCACTGACTGTTCATACAAAGCATTGTATAATTCTTTTGTGTTGTTCCACGGCGAATACGAAAAATTGGGAGTTTCGTACATACAACTTGGAAGGCTTTGGTTGCTCGATATATATGGGCCGCCAGAAACTTCACATTCATCCCTCGGCTTTTTTGATTTATTCCCTGATTTTTGGTAAGGTGCATGTAAAAGGTTATGTAGATCTTCAGATTTACATTGTGTATCGCGATGTGAAAAATCTAGAGATTTTTCTTCATCCGATGAAGGGACAAAGTTTGAGAAATAATTTGCAATGTGAGCCGCCGAATGCTTTTGTATATCAGACTCGCAAGTACCTCTCAGCTGTTTTCTCTTCTCCTTCATTCGTCGATTTTGAAACCAAATTTTTATTGTCCTTTCTTCTATGCCGAATTGTACGGCTAGTAATTTACGGTTGCTAGCTGCAATGAAGCGTTCCTTTTTGAAGTAGTTTTCAAACGTTAGTAGCTGCTGCGATGTAAACTCGGTCCGTTTCTTGCGCTTCTTGGTTATTCCGCTATTCTGCGGTGAAATTGCATACTCCATTTTGTCCAAAGCGTATCCTGAAGTAGTCGCGTTTTGACCTTCGTCACTGGGAATTTCTACTCGTGCTATATCCATTTCGCTTCTGCAAATGATTCCTGATGTATGTGATTGACTCACAAGAATTGTTTATTTATAGAAGGAATAGGCCACACAAAGTAGTAGTTTTATTGGATAATGCGAACTGTTGATAGTCATTAGAGTGTTTCTTAAGCTGGTACAGCTACCTGCTTCAATGTACCACCTAATTGTCATTAATTGTCAATTAGATCTCATTCCTAAAACGACTTTTTGTAGGGCATAATTTATTTTGTTGTAATTTTTCTGGCTATTTATGTTGTTATTTCTGAAAACATTATTTGTATATAAATATTTCTGAAGTTATTTGTTATTAGTTCCGATTAAAAACAGCTCACGTAGGAAGGCCGAGTTGTGCATATTTTGTAGTCATGTGCAGAGAGGTACACAGAAAAGCGCAGTATTCTTAAATTTCATAAATTCTGTTAAATAGTGTCGAGTTAAATATAACTTCATAGGCGTCGTTATTTATGAATGTTAATGCCATAACATGTCGCTATTTGGTCATTGGTAAGTAATAAAATTAATAATTACGAGTAGGTTTATATAAAATTATTCATGCAATAGTTAAGACGCTCAATAACTCGCGCCATTGTCTAGTTAACATTTAAATAAAAAAATATGAAAATGCAACTAAAAAAAGTACAATTCGGAAAACTCAATTACGTGTGAAATTTCAACTGTCCGCTATTATTTTTTACCTAATTACTAATTTCTAACTAAAAGTAATGACCGAAAAATCAAAGCCCACAAAAGTTGAAAGAGAAGAAACAGACAAAACTAATTTTTCAAACTGTTATTTTCGGGTTTTGAATTTCTTATTTGGATTGTGCAATAATTTTGGTAGACCTGTACTTTTGTGTAAGCTGCGATTTAATCCCTTTTATTGTTGGAATCCGTTTAATAATTCGAATAGCGAATAATTTTATGTCATTAATTGTCAATTAGATCTCATTCCTAGAACGAACTGTTGTAGGGCATAATATATTATGTTGTGATTTGCCTGGCTATTTATTTGTTATCAGTACCGATTAAAAACAGCTCACGTAGGAAAGCGGAGTGCTGCAGATTTTGTAGTCATGTGCAGAGAGGTACACAGAAAAGTGCAGTATTCTTAAATTTCATAAATCCTGTTAAATAGTGTCGAGTTAAATATAACCTCATAGGCGTCGCTATTTGTCGCATAAAATATCGCTATTTGGTCATGGGTAAATAATAAAATTAATAATTACAATTATATTTATATCTCGTAAATAAAATAATTCATGCAATCATTAAGACGCTGAATAACTCGCGTCAGTGTCTAGTTGACATTTAAATTATAAAATACTAAACTATAATGTACAATTCTAAAAATCCAATTATAAACAAAATTCGTCTGAGGATATCAACGGAATCAGTTCAGGAACTGTTTCTATTAGAGGCACTGACTGTTCATACAAAGCATTGTATAATTCTTTTGTGTTGTTCCACGGCGAATACGAAAAATTGGGAGTTTCGTACATACAACTTGGAAGGCTTTGGTTGCTCGATATATATGGGCCGCCAGAAACTTCACATTCATCCCTCGGCTTTTTTGATTTATTCCCTGATTTTTGGTAAGGTGCATGTAAAAGGTTATGTAGATCTTCAGATTTACATTGTGTATCGCGATGTGAAAAATCTAAAGATTTTTCTTCATCCGATGAAGGGACAAAGTTTGAGAAATAATTTGCAATGTGAGCCGCCGAATGCTTTTGTATATCAGACTCGCAAGTACCTCTCAGCTGTTTTCTCTTCTCCTTCATTCGTCGATTTTGAAACCAAATTTTTATTGTTCTTTCTTCTATGCCGAATTGTACGGCTAGTAGTTTACGGTTGCTAGCTGCAATGAAGCGTTCCTTTTTGAAGTAGTTTTCAAACGTTAGTAGCTGCTGCGATGTAAACTCGGTCCGTTTCTTGCGCTTCTTGGTTATTCCGCGATTCTGCGGTGAAATTGCAAACTCCATTTTGTCCAAAGCGTTTCCTGAAGTAGTCGCGTTTTGACCTTCGTCACTGGGAATTTCTACTCGTGCTATATCCATTTCGCTTCTGCAAATGATTCCTGATGTATGTGATTGACTCACAAGAATTGTTTATTTATAGAAGGAATAGGCCACACCCAGTAGTAGTTTTATTGGATAATGCGAACTGTTGATAGTCATTAGAGTGTTTCTTAAGCTGGTACAGCTACCTGCTTCAATGTACCACCTAATTGTCATTAATTGTCAATTAGATCTCATTCCTAAAACGACTTTTTGTAGGGCATAATTTATTTTGTTGTAATTTTTCTGGCTATTTATGTTGTTATTTCTGAAAACATTATTTGTATATAAATATTTCTGAAGTTATTTGTTATTAGTTCCGATTAAAAACAGCTCACGTAGGAAGGCCGAGTTGTTCATATTTTGTAGTCATGTGCAGAGAGGTACACAGAAAAGCGCAGTATTCTTAAATTTCATAAATTCTGTTAAATAGTGTCGAGTTAAATATAACCTCATAGGCGTCGATATTTATGAATGTTAATGCCATAACATGTCGCTATTTGGTCATTGGTAAGTAATAAAATTAATAATTACGAGTAGGTTTATATAAAATTATTCATGCAATAGTTAAGACGCTCAATAACTCGCGCCATTGTCTAGTTAACATTCAAATAAAAAAATATGAAAATGCAACTAAAAAAAGTACAATTCGGAAAACTCAATTTCGTGTGAAATTTCAACTGTCCGCTATTATTTTTTACCTAATTACTAATTTCTAACTAAAAGTAATGACCGAAAAATCAAAGCCCACAAAAGTTGAAAGAGAAGAAACAGACAAAACTAATTTTTCAAACTGTTATTTTCGGGTTTTGAATTTCTTATTTGGATTGTGCAATAATTTTGGTAGACCTGTACTTTTGTGTAAGCTGCGATTTAATCCCTTTTATTGATGGAATCCGTTTAATAATTCGAATAGCGAATAATTTTATGTCATTAATTGTCAATTAGATCTCATTCCTAGAACGAACTGTTGTAGGGCATAATATATTATGTTGTGATTTGCCTGGCTATTTATTTGTTATTAGTACCGATTAAAAACAGCTCACGTAGGAAAGCGGAGTGCTGCAGATTTTGTAGTCATGTGCAGAGAGGTACACAGAAAAGTGCAGTATTCTTAAATTTCATAAATCCTGTTAAATAGTGTCGAGTTAAATATAACCTCATAGGCGTCGCTATTTGTCGCATAAAATATCGCTATTTGGTCATGGGTAAATAATAAAATTAATAATTACAATTATATTTATATCTCGTAAATAAAATAATTCATGCAATCATTAAGACGCTGAATAACTCGCGTCAGTGTCTAGTTGACATTTAAATTATAAAATACTAAACTATAATGTACAATTCTAAAAATCCAATTATAAACAAAATTCGTCTGAGGATATCAACGGAATCAGTTCAGGAACTGTTTCTATTAGAGGCACTGACTGTTCATACAAAGCATTGTATAATTCTTTTGTGTTGTTCCACGGCGAATACGAAAAATTGGGAGTTTCGTACATACAACTTGGAAGGCTTTGGTTGCTCGATATATATGGGCCGCCAGAAACTTCACATTCATCCCTCGGCTTTTTTGATTTATTCCCTGATTTTTGGTAAGGTGCATGTAAAAGGTTATGTAGATCTTCAGATTTACATTGTGTATCGCGATGTGAAAAATCTAGAGATTTTTCTTCATCCGATGAAGGGACAAAGTTTGAGAAATAATTTGCAATGTGAGCCGCCGAATGCTTTTGTATATCAGACTCGCAAGTACCTCTCAGCTGTTTTCTCTTCTCCTTCATTCGTCGATTTTGAAACCAAATTTTTATTGTTCTTTCTTCTATGCCGAATTGTACGGCTAGTAGTTTACGGTTGCTAGCTGCAATGAAGCGTTCCTTTTTGAAGTAGTTTTCAAACGTTAGTAGCTGCTGCGATGTAAACTCGGTCCGTTTCTTGCGCTTCTTGGTTATTCCGCGATTCTGCGGTGAAATTGCAAACTCCATTTTGTCCAAAGCGTTTCCTGAAGTAGTCGCGTTTTGACCTTCGTCACTGGGAATTTCTACTCGTGCTATATCCATTTCGCTTCTGCAAATGATTCCTGATGTATGTGATTGACTCACAAGAATTGTTTATTTATAGAAGGAATAGGCCACACCCAGTAGTAGTTTTATTGGATAATGCGAACTGTTGATAGTCATTAGAGTGTTTCTTAAGCTGGTACAGCTACCTGCTTCAATGTACCACCTAATTGTCATTAATTGTCAATTAGATCTCATTCCTAAAACGACTTTTTGTAGGGCATAATTTATTTTGTTGTAATTTTTCTGGCTATTTATGTTGTTATTTCTGAAAACATTATTTGTATATAAATATTTCTGAAGTTATTTGTTATTAGTTCCGATTAAAAACAGCTCACGTAGGAAGGCCGAGTTGTGCATATTTTGTAGTCATGTGCAGAGAGGTACACAGAAAAGCGCAGTATTCTTAAATTTCATAAATTCTGTTAAATAGTGTCGAGTTAAATATAACCTCATAGGCGTCGTTATTTATGAATGTTAATGCCATAACATGTCGCTATTTGGTCATTGGTAAGTAATAAAATTAATAATTACGAGTAGGTTTATATAAAATTATTCATGCAATAGTTAAGACGCTCAATAACTCGCGCCATTGTCTAGTTAACATTCAAATAAAAAAATATGAAAATGCAACTAAAAAAAGTACAATTCGGAAAACTCAATTTCGTGTGAAATTTCAACTGTCCGCTATTATTTTTTACCTAATTACTAATTTCTAACTAAAAGTAATGACCGAAAAATCAAAGCCCACAAAAGTTGAAAGAGAAGAAACAGACAAAACTAATTTTTCAAACTGTTATTTTCGGGTTTTGAATTTCTTATTTGGATTGTGCAATAATTTTGGTAGACCTGTACTTTTGTGTAAGCTGCGATTTAATCCCTTTTATTGATGGAATCCGTTTAATAATTCGAATAGCGAATAATTTTATGTCATTAATTGTCAATTAGATCTCATTCCTAGAACGAACTGTTGTAGGGCATAATATATTATGTTGTGATTTGCCTGGCTATTTATTTGTTATTAGTACCGATTAAAAACAGCTCACGTAGGAAAGCGGAGTGCTGCAGATTTTGTAGTCATGTGCAGAGAGGTACACAGAAAAGTGCAGTATTCTTAAATTTCATAAATCCTGTTAAATAGTGTCGAGTTAAATATAACCTCATAGGCGTCGCTATTTGTCGCATAAAATATCGCTATTTGGTCATGGGTAAATCCAATTATAACCAATTATAAACAAAATTCGTCTGAGGATATCAACGGAATCAGTTCAGGAACTGTTTCTATTAGAGGCACTGACTGTTCATACAAAGCATTGTATAATTCTTTTGTGTTGTTCCACGGCGAATACGAAAAATTGGGAGTTTCGTACATACAACTTGGAAGGCTTTGGTTGCTCGATATATATGGGCCGCCAGAAACTTTACATTCATCCCTCGGCATTTTTGATTTATTCCCTGATTTTTGGTAAGGTGCATGTAAAAGGTTATGTAGATCTTCAGATTTACATTGTGTATCGCGATGTGAAAAATCTAGAGATTTTTCTTCATCCGATGAAGGGACAAAGTTTGAGAAATAATTTGCAATGTGAGCCGCCGAATGCTTTTGTATATCAGACTCGCAAGTACCTCTCAGCTGTTTTCTCTTCTCCTTCATTCGTCGATTTTGAAACCAAATTTTTATTGTTCTTTCTTCTATGCCGAATTGTACGGCTAGTAGTTTACGGTTGCTAGCTGCAATGAAGCGTTCCTTTTTGAAGTAGTTTTCAAACGTTAGTAGCTGCTGCGATGTAAACTCGGTCCGTTTCTTGCGCTTCTTGGTTATTCCGCGATTCTGCGGTGAAATTGCAAACTCCATTTTGTCCAAAGCGTTTCCTGAAGTAGTCGCGTTTTGACCTTCGTCACTGGGAATTTCTACTCGTGCTATATCCATTTCGCTTCTGCAAATGATTCCTGATGTATGTGATTGACTCACAAGAATTGTTTATTTATAGAAGGAATAGGCCACACCCAGTAGTAGTTTTATTGGATAATGCGAACTGTTGATAGTCATTAGAGTGTTTCTTAAGCTGGTACAGCTACCTGCTTCAATGTACCACCTAATTGTCATTAATTGTCAATTAGATCTCATTCCTAAAACGACTTTTTGTAGGGCATAATTTATTTTGTTGTAATTTTTCTGGCTATTTATGTTGTTATTTCTGAAAACATTATTTGTATATAAATATTTCTGAAGTTATTTGTTATTAGTTCCGATTAAAAACAGCTCACGTAGGAAGGCCGAGTTGTTCATATTTTGTAGTCATGTGCAGAGAGGTACACAGAAAAGCGCAGTATTCTTAAATTTCATAAATTCTGTTAAATAGTGTCGAGTTAAATATAACCTCATAGGCGTCGTTATTTATGAATGTTAATGCCATAACATGTCGCTATTTGGTCATTGGTAAGTAATAAAATTAATAATTACGAGTAGGTTTATATAAAATTATTCATGCAATAGTTAAGACGCTCAATAACTCGCGCCATTGTCTAGTTAACATTCAAATAAAAAAATATGAAAATGCAACTAAAAAAAGTACAATTCGGAAAACTCAATTTCGTGTGAAATTTCAACTGTCCGCTATTATTTTTTACCTAATTACTAATTTCTAACTAAAAGTAATGACCGAAAAATCAAAGCCCACAAAAGTTGAAAGAGAAGAAACAGACAAAACTAATTTTTCAAACTGTTATTTTCGGGTTTTGAATTTCTTATTTGGATTGTGCAATAATTTTGGTAGACCTGTACTTTTGTGTAAGCTGCGATTTAATCCCTTTTATTGATGGAATCCGTTTAATAATTCGAATAGCGAATAATTTTATGTCATTAATTGTCAATTAGATCTCATTCCTAGAACGAACTGTTGTAGGGCATAATATATTATGTTGTGATTTGCCTGGCTATTTATTTGTTATTAGTACCGATTAAAAACAGCTCACGTAGGAAAGCGGAGTGCTGCAGATTTTGTAGTCATGTGCAGAGAGGTACACAGAAAAGTGCAGTATTCTTAAATTTCATAAATCCTGTTAAATAGTGTCGAGTTAAATATAACCTCATAGGCGTCGCTATTTGTCGCATAAAATATCGCTATTTGGTCATGGGTAAATAATAAAATTAATAATTACAATTATATTTATATCTCGTAAATAAAATAATTCATGCAATCATTAAGACGCTGAATAACTCGCGTCAGTGTCTAGTTGACATTTAAATTATAAAATACTAAACTATAATGTACAATTCTAAAAATCCAATTATAAACAAAATTCGTCTGAGGATATCAACGGAATCAGTTCAGGAACTGTTTCTATTAGAGGCACTGACTGTTCATACAAAGCATTGTATAATTCTTTTGTGTTGTTCCACGGCGAATACGAAAAATTGGGAGTTTCGTACATACAACTTGGAAGGCTTTGGTTGCTCGATATATATGGGCCGCCAGAAACTTCACATTCATCCCTCGGCTTTTTTGATTTATTCCCTGATTTTTGGTAAGGTGCATGTAAAAGGTTATGTAGATCTTCAGATTTACATTGTGTATCGCGATGTGAAAAATCTAGAGATTTTTCTTCATCCGATGAAGGGACAAAGTTTGAGAAATAATTTGCAATGTGAGCCGCCGAATGCTTTTGTATATCAGACTCGCAAGTACCTCTCAGCTGTTTTCTCTTCTCCTTCATTCGTCGATTTTGAAACCAAATTTTTATTGTTCTTTCTTCTATGCCGAATTGTACGGCTAGTAGTTTACGGTTGCTAGCTGCAATGAAGCGTTCCTTTTTGAAGTAGTTTTCAAACGTTAGTAGCTGCTGCGATGTAAACTCGGTCCGTTTCTTGCGCTTCTTGGTTATTCCGCGATTCTGCGGTGAAATTGCAAACTCCATTTTGTCCAAAGCGTTTCCTGAAGTAGTCGCGTTTTGACCTTCGTCACTGGGAATTTCTACTCGTGCTATATCCATTTCGCTTCTGCAAATGATTCCTGATGTATGTGATTGACTCACAAGAATTGTTTATTTATAGAAGGAATAGGCCACACCCAGTAGTAGTTTTATTGGATAATGCGAACTGTTGATAGTCATTAGAGTGTTTCTTAAGCTGGTACAGCTACCTGCTTCAATGTACCACCTAATTGTCATTAATTGTCAATTAGATCTCATTCCTAAAACGACTTTTTGTAGGGCATAATTTATTTTGTTGTAATTTTTCTGGCTATTTATGTTGTTATTTCTGAAAACATTATTTGTATATAAATATTTCTGAAGTTATTTGTTATTAGTTCCGATTAAAAACAGCTCACGTAGGAAGGCCGAGTTGTTCATATTTTGTAGTCATGTGCAGAGAGGTACACAGAAAAGCGCAGTATTCTTAAATTTCATAAATTCTGTTAAATAGTGTCGAGTTAAATATAACCTCATAGGCGTCGTTATTTATGAATGTTAATGCCATAACATGTCGCTATTTGGTCATTGGTAAGTAATAAAATTAATAATTACGAGTAGGTTTATATAAAATTATTCATGCAATAGTTAAGACGCTCAATAACTCGCGCCATTGTCTAGTTAACATTCAAATAAAAAAATATGAAAATGCAACTAAAAAAAGTACAATTCGGAAAACTCAATTTCGTGTGAAATTTCAACTGTCCGCTATTATTTTTTACCTAATTACTAATTTCTAACTAAAAGTAATGACCGAAAAATCAAAGCCCACAAAAGTTGAAAGAGAAGAAACAGACAAAACTAATTTTTCAAACTGTTATTTTCGGGTTTTGAATTTCTTATTTGGATTGTGCAATAATTTTGGTAGACCTGTACTTTTGTGTAAGCTGCGATTTAATCCCTTTTATTGATGGAATCCGTTTAATAATTCGAATAGCGAATAATTTTATGTCATTAATTGTCAATTAGATCTCATTCCTAGAACGAACTGTTGTAGGGCATAATATATTATGTTGTGATTTGCCTGGCTATTTATTTGTTATTAGTACCGATTAAAAACAGCTCACGTAGGAAAGCGGAGTGCTGCAGATTTTGTAGTCATGTGCAGAGAGGTACACAGAAAAGTGCAGTATTCCCTGATTTTTGGTAAGGTGCATGTAAAAGGTTATGTAGATCTTAAGATTTACATTGTGTATCGCGATGTGAAAAATCTAGAGATTTTTCTTCATCCGATGAAGGGACAAAGTTTGAGAAATAATTTGCAATGTGAGCCGCCGAATGCTTTTGTATATCAGACTCGCAAGTACCTCTCAGCTGTTTTCTCTTCTCCTTCATTCGTCGATTTTGAAACCAAATTTTTATTGTTCTTTCTTCTATGCCGAATTGTACGGCTAGTAGTTTACGGTTGCTAGCTGCAATGAAGCGTTCCTTTTTGAAGTAGTTTTCAAACGTTAGTAGCTGCTGCGATGTAAACTCGGTCCGTTTCTTGCGCTTCTTGGTTATTCCGCGATTCTGCGGTGAAATTGCAAACTCCATTTTGTCCAAAGCGTTTCCTGAAGTAGTCGCGTTTTGACCTTCGTCACTGGGAATTTCTACTCGTGCTATATCCATTTCGCTTCTGCAAATGATTCCTGATGTATGTGATTGACTCACAAGAATTGTTTATTTATAGAAGGAATAGGCCACACCCAGTAGTAGTTTTATTGGATAATGCGAACTGTTGATAGTCATTAGAGTGTTTCTTAAGCTGGTACAGCTACCTGCTTCAATGTACCACCTAATTGTCATTAATTGTCAATTAGATCTCATTCCTAAAACGACTTTTTGTAGGGCATAATTTATTTTGTTGTAATTTTTCTGGCTATTTATGTTGTTATTTCTGAAAACATTATTTGTATATAAATATTTCTGAAGTTATTTGTTATTAGTTCCGATTAAAAACAGCTCACGTAGGAAGGCCGAGTTGTGCATATTTTGTAGTCATGTGCAGAGAGGTACACAGAAAAGCGCAGTATTCTTAAATTTCATAAATTCTGTTAAATAGTGTCGAGTTAAATATAACCTCATAGGCGTCGTTATTTATGAATGTTAATGCCATAACATGTCGCTATTTGGTCATTGGTAAGTAATAAAATTAATAATTACGAGTAGGTTTATATAAAATTATTCATGCAATAGTTAAGACGCTCAATAACTCGCGCCATTGTCTAGTTAACATTCAAATAAAAAAATATGAAAATGCAACTAAAAAAAGTACAATTCGGAAAACTCAATTTCGTGTGAAATTTCAACTGTCCGCTATTATTTTTTACCTAATTACTAATTTCTAACTAAAAGTAATGACCGAAAAATCAAAGCCCACAAAAGTTGAAAGAGAAGAAACAGACAAAACTAATTTTTCAAACTGTTATTTTCGGGTTTTGAATTTCTTATTTGGATTGTGCAATAATTTTGGTAGACCTGTACTTTTGTGTAAGCTGCGATTTAATCCCTTTTATTGATGGAATCCGTTTAATAATTCGAATAGCGAATAATTTTATGTCATTAATTGTCAATTAGATCTCATTCCTAGAACGAACTGTTGTAGGGCATAATATATTATGTTGTGATTTGCCTGGCTATTTATTTGTTATTAGTACCGATTAAAAACAGCTCACGTAGGAAAGCGGAGTGCTGCAGATTTTGTAGTCATGTGCAGAGAGGTACACAGAAAAGTGCAGTATTCTTAAATTTCATAAATCCTGTTAAATAGTGTCGAGTTAAATATAACCTCATAGGCGTCGCTATTTGTCGCATAAAATATCGCTATTTGGTCATGGGTAAATAATAAAATTAATAATTACAATTATATTTATATCTCGTAAATAAAATAATTCATGCAATCATTAAGACGCTGAATAACTCGCGTCAGTGTCTAGTTGACATTTAAATTATAAAATACTAAACTATAATGTACAATTCTAAAAATCCAATTATAAACAAAATTCGTCTGAGGATATCAACGGAATCAGTTCAGGAACTGTTTCTATTAGAGGCACTGACTGTTCATACAAAGCATTGTATAATTCTTTTGTGTTGTTCCACGGCGAATACGAAAAATTGGGAGTTTCGTACATACAACTTGGAAGGCTTTGGTTGCTCGATATATATGGGCCGCCAGAAACTTCACATTCATCCCTCGGCTTTTTTGATTTATTCCCTGATTTTTGGTAAGGTGCATGTAAAAGGTTATGTAGATCTTCAGATTTACATTGTGTATCGCGATGTGAAAAATCTAGAGATTTTTCTTCATCCGATGAAGGGACAAAGTTTGAGAAATAATTTGCAATGTGAGCCGCCGAATGCTTTTGTATATCAGACTCGCAAGTACCTCTCAGCTGTTTTCTCTTCTCCTTCATTCGTCGATTTTGAAACCAAATTTTTATTGTTCTTTCTTCTATGCCGAATTGTACGGCTAGTAGTTTACGGTTGCTAGCTGCAATGAAGCGTTCCTTTTTGAAGTAGTTTTCAAACGTTAGTAGCTGCTGCGATGTAAACTCGGTCCGTTTCTTGCGCTTCTTGGTTATTCCGCGATTCTGCGGTGAAATTGCAAACTCCATTTTGTCCAAAGCGTTTCCTGAAGTAGTCGCGTTTTGACCTTCGTCACTGGGAATTTCTACTCGTGCTATATCCATTTCGCTTCTGCAAATGATTCCTGATGTATGTGATTGACTCACAAGAATTGTTTATTTATAGAAGGAATAGGCCACACCCAGTAGTAGTTTTATTGGATAATGCGAACTGTTGATAGTCATTAGAGTGTTTCTTAAGCTGGTACAGCTACCTGCTTCAATGTACCACCTAATTGTCATTAATTGTCAATTAGATCTCATTCCTAAAACGACTTTTTGTAGGGCATAATTTATTTTGTTGTAATTTTTCTGGCTATTTATGTTGTTATTTCTGAAAACAATATTTGTATATAAATATTTCTGAAGTTATTTGTTATTAGTTCCGATTAAAAACAGCTCACGTAGGAAGGCCGAGTTGTGCATATTTTGTAGTCATGTGCAGAGAGGTACACAGAAAAGCGCAGTATTCTTAAATTTCATAAATTCTGTTAAATAGTGTCGAGTTAAATATAACCTCATAGGCGTCGTTATTTATGAATGTTAATGCCATAACATGTCGCTATTTGGTCATTGGTAAGTAATAAAATTAATAATTACGAGTAGGTTTATATAAAATTATTCATGCAATAG
Source organism: Cylas formicarius (assembly GCF_029955315.1). Classification (NCBI taxonomy): domain Eukaryota; kingdom Metazoa; phylum Arthropoda; class Insecta; order Coleoptera; family Brentidae; genus Cylas; species Cylas formicarius. The sequence continues at coordinate 21,154,484 of NW_026844365.1, forward strand.
TTAAGACGCTCAATAACTCGCGCCATTGTCTAGTTAACATTCAAATAAAAAAATATGAAAATGCAACTAAAAAAAGTACAATTCGGAAAACTCAATTTCGTGTGAAATTTCAACTGTCCGCTATTATTTTTTACCTAATTACTAATTTCTAACTAAAAGTAATGACCGAAAAATCAAAGCCCACAAAAGTTGAAAGAGAAGAAACAGACAAAACTAATTTTTCAAACTGTTATTTTCGGGTTTTGAATTTCTTATTTGGATTGTGCAATAATTTTGGTAGACCTGTACTTTTGTGTAAGCTGCGATTTAATCCCTTTTATTGATGGAATCCGTTTAATAATTCGAATAGCGAATAATTTTATGTCATTAATTGTCAATTAGATCTCATTCCTAGAACGAACTGTTGTAGGGCATAATATATTATGTTGTGATTTGCCTGGCTATTTATTTGTTATTAGTACCGATTAAAAACAGCTCACGTAGGAAAGCGGAGTGCTGCAGATTTTGTAGTCATGTGCAGAGAGGTACACAGAAAAGTGCAGTATTCTTAAATTTCATAAATCCTGTTAAATAGTGTCGAGTTAAATATAACCTCATAGGCGTCGCTATTTGTCGCATAAAATATCGCTATTTGGTCATGGGTAAATCCAATTATAACCAATTATAAACAAAATTCGTCTGAGGATATCAACGGAATCAGTTCAGGAACTGTTTCTATTAGAGGCACTGACTGTTCATACAAAGCATTGTATAATTCTTTTGTGTTGTTCCACGGCGAATACGAAAAATTGGGAGTTTCGTACATACAACTTGGAAGGCTTTGGTTGCTCGATATATATGGGCCGCCAGAAACTTTACATTCATCCCTCGGCATTTTTGATTTATTCCCTGATTTTTGGTAAGGTGCATGTAAAAGGTTATGTAGATCTTCAGATTTACATTGTGTATCGCGATGTGAAAAATCTAGAGATTTTTCTTCATCCGATGAAGGGACAAAGTTTGAGAAATAATTTGCAATGTGAGCCGCCGAATGCTTTTGTATATCAGACTCGCAAGTACCTCTCAGCTGTTTTCTCTTCTCCTTCATTCGTCGATTTTGAAACCAAATTTTTATTGTTCTTTCTTCTATGCCGAATTGTACGGCTAGTAGTTTACGGTTGCTAGCTGCAATGAAGCGTTCCTTTTTGAAGTAGTTTTCAAATGTTAGTAGCTGCTGCGATGTAAACTCGGTCCGTTTCTTGCGCTTCTTGGTTATTCCGCTATTCTGCGGTGAAATTGCAAACTCCATTTTGTCCAAAGCGTTTCCTGAAGTAGTCGCGTTTTGACCTTCGTCACTGGGAATTTCTACTCGTGCTATATCCATTTCGCTTCTGCAAATGATTCCTGATGTATGTGATTGACTCACAAGAATTGTTTATTTATAGAAGGAATAGGCCACACCCAGTAGTAGTTTTATTGGATAATGCGAACTGTTGATAGTCATTAGAGTGTTTCTTAAGCTGGTACAGCTACCTGCTTCAATGTACCACCTAATTGTCATTAATTGTCAATTAGATCTCATTCCTAAAACGACTTTTTGTAGGGCATAATTTATTTTGTTGTAATTTTTCTGGCTATTTATGTTGTTATTTCTGAAAACATTATTTGTATATAAATATTTCTGAAGTTATTTGTTATTAGTTCCGATTAAAAACAGCTCACGTAGGAAGGCCGAGTTGTGCATATTTTGTAGTCATGTGCAGAGAGGTACACAGAAAGGCGCAGTATTCTTAAATTTCATAAATTCTGTTAAATAGTGTCGAGTTAAATATAACCTCATAGGCGTCGTTATTTATGAATGTTAATGCCATAACATGTCGCTATTTGGTCATTGGTAAGTAATAAAATTAATAATTACGAGTAGGTTTATATAAAATTATTCATGCAATAGTTAAGACGCTCAATAACTCGCGCCATTGTCTAGTTAACATTTAAATAAAAAAATATGAAAATGCAACTAAAAAAAGTACAATTCGGAAAACTCAATTACGTGTGAAATTTCAACTGTCCGCTATTATTTTTTACCTAATTACTAACTAAAAGTAATGACCGAAAAATCAAAGCCCACAAAAGTTAAAAGAAAGAAACAGACAAAACTAATTTTTCAAGACTGTTATTTTCGGGTTTTGAATTTCTTATTTGGATTGTGCAATAATTTTCGTAGACCTGTACTTTTGTGTAAGCTGCGATTTAATCCCTTTTATTTTTGGAATCCGTTTGCTAATTCGAATAGCGAATAATTTTATGTCATTAATTGTCATTTAGATCTCATTCCTAGAACGAACTGTTGTAGGGCATAATATATTATGTTGAGATTTGCCTGGCTATTTATTTGTTATTAGTACCAATTAAAAACAGCTCACGTAGGAAAGCGGAGTGCTGCAGATATTGTAGTCTTAAATTTCATAAATCCTGTTAAATAGTGTCGAGTTAAATATAACCTCATAGGCGTCGCTATTTATCGCATAAAATATCGCTATTTGGTCATGGGTAAATAATAAAATTAATAATTACAATTATATTTATATTTCGTAAATAAAATAATTCATGCAATCATTAAGACGCTGAATAACTCGCGTCAGTGTCTAGTTGACATTTAAATTATAAAATACTAAACTATAATTATAAAATGTACAATTCTAAAAATCCAATTATAAACAAAATTCGTCTGGGGATATCAACGGAATCGGTTTAGGAACTGTTTCTATTAGAGGCACTGACTGTTCATACAAAGCATTGTATAATTCTTTTGTGTTGTTCCACGGCGAATACGAAAAATTGGGAGTTTCGTACATACAACTTGGAAGGCTTTGGTTGCTCGATATATATGGGCCGCCAGAAACTTCACATTCATCCCTCGGCTTTTTTGATTTATTCCCTGATTTTTGGTACGGTGCATGTAAAAGGTTATGTAGATCTTCAGACTTCCATTGTGTATCGCGATGTGAAAAATCTAGAGATTTTTCTTCATCCGATGAAGGGACAAAGTTTGAGAAATAATTTGCAATGTGAGCCGCCGAATGCTTTTGTATATCAGACTCGCAAGTACCTCTCAGCTGTTTTCTCTTCTCCTTCATTCGTCGATTTTGAAACCAAATTTTTATTGTTCTTTCTTCTATGCCGAATTGTACGGCTAGTAGTTTACGGTTGCTAGCTGCAATGAAGCGTTCCTTTTTGAAGTAGTTTTCAAACGTTAGTAGCTGCTGCGATGTAAACTCGGTCCGTTTCTTGCGCTTCTTGGTTATTCCGCTATTCTGCGGTGAAATTGCAAACTCCATTTTGTCCAAAGCGTTTCCTGAAGTAGTCGCGTTTTGACCTTCGTCACTGGGAATTTCTACTCGTGCTATATCCATTTCGCTTCTGCAAATGATTCCTGACGTATGTGATTGACTCACAAGAATTGTTTATTTATAGAAGGAATAGGCCACACCCAGTAGTAGTTTTATTGGATAATGCGAACTGTTGATAGTCATTAGAGTGTTTCTTAAGCTAGTACAGCTACCTGCTTCAATGTACCACCTAATTGTCATTAATTGTCAATTAGATCTCATTCCTAAAACGACGTTTTGTAGGGCATAATTTATTTTGTTGTAATTTTTCTGGTTATTTATGTTGTTATTTCTGAAAACATTATTTGTATATAAATATTTCTGAAGTTATTTGTTATTAGTACCGATTAAAAACAGCTCACGTAGGAAGGCCGAGTTGTGCAGATTTTGTAGTCATGTGCAGAAAGGTACACAGAAAAGCGCAGTATTCTTAAATTTCATAAATTCTGTTAAATAGTGTCGAGTTAAATATAACCTCATAGGCGTTGTTATTTATGAATGTTAATGCCATAAAATGTCGCTATTTGGTCATTGGTAAGTAATAAAATTAATAATTACGAGTAGGTTTATATAAAATTATTCATGCAATAGTTAAGACGCTCAATAACTCGCGCCATTGTCTAGTTAACATTCAAATAAAAAAATATGAAAATGCAACTAAAAAAAGTACAATTCGGAAAACTCAATTTCGTGTGAAATTTCAACTGTCCGCTATTATTTTTTACCTAATTACTAATTTCTAACTAAAAGTAATGACCGAAAAATCAAAGCCCACAAAAGTTGAAAGAGAAGAAACAGACAAAACTAATTTTTCAAACTGTTATTTTCGGGTTTTGAATTTCTTATTTGGATTGTGCAATAATTTTGGTAGACCTGTACTTTTGTGTAAGCTGCGATTTAATCCCTTTTATTGATGGAATCCGTTTAATAATTCGAATAGCGAATAATTTTATGTCATTAATTGTCAATTAGATCTCATTCCTAGAACGAACTGTTGTAGGGCATAATATATTATGTTGTGATTTGCCTGGCTATTTATTTGTTATTAGTACCGATTAAAAACAGCTCACGTAGGAAAGCGGAGTGCTGCAGATTTTGTAGTCATGTGCAGAGAGGTACACAGAAAAGTGCAGTATTCTTAAATTTCATAAATCCTGTTAAATAGTGTCGAGTTAAATATAACCTCATAGGCGTCGCTATTTGTCGCATAAAATATCGCTATTTGGTCATGGGTAAATCCAATTATAACCAATTATAAACAAAATTCGTCTGAGGATATCAACGGAATCAGTTCAGGAACTGTTTCTATTAGAGGCACTGACTGTTCATACAAAGCATTGTATAATTCTTTTGTGTTGTTCCACGGCGAATACGAAAAATTGGGAGTTTCGTACATACAACTTGGAAGGCTTTGGTTGCTCGATATATATGGGCCGCCAGAAACTTTACATTCATCCCTCGGCATTTTTGATTTATTCCCTGATTTTTGGTAAGGTGCATGTAAAAGGTTATGTAGATCTTCAGATTTACATTGTGTATCGCGATGTGAAAAATCTAGAGATTTTTCTTCATCCGATGAAGGGACAAAGTTTGAGAAATAATTTGCAATGTGAGCCGCCGAATGCTTTTGTATATCAGACTCGCAAGTACCTCTCAGCTGTTTTCTCTTCTCCTTCATTCGTCGATTTTGAAACCAAATTTTTATTGTTCTTTCTTCTATGCCGAATTGTACGGCTAGTAGTTTACGGTTGCTAGCTGCAATGAAGCGTTCCTTTTTGAAGTAGTTTTCAAACGTTAGTAGCTGCTGCGATGTAAACTCGGTCCGTTTCTTGCGCTTCTTGGTTATTCCGCTATTCTGCGGTGAAATTGCAAACTCCATTTTGTCCAAAGCGTTTCCTGAAGTAGTCGCGTTTTGACCTTCGTCACTGGGAATTTCTACTCGTGCTATATCCATTTCGCTTCTGCAAATGATTCCTGATGTATGTGATTGACTCACAAGAATTGTTTATTTATAGAAGGAATAGGCCACACCCAGTAGTAGTTTTATTGGATAATGCGAACTGTTGATAGTCATTAGAGTGTTTCTTAAGCTGGTACAGCTACCTGCTTCAATGTACCACCTAATTGTCATTAATTGTCAATTAGATCTCATTCCTAAAACGACTTTTTGTAGGGCATAATTTATTTTGTTGTAATTTTTCTGGCTATTTATGTTGTTATTTCTGAAAACATTATTTGTATATAAATATTTCTGAAGTTATTTGTTATTAGTTCCGATTAAAAACAGCTCACGTAGGAAGGCCGAGTTGTGCATATTTTGTAGTCATGTGCAGAGAGGTACACAGAAAGGCGCAGTATTCTTAAATTTCATAAATTCTGTTAAATAGTGTCGAGTTAAATATAACCTCATAGGCGTCGTTATTTATGAATGTTAATGCCATAACATGTCGCTATTTGGTCATTGGTAAGTAATAAAATTAATAATTACGAGTAGGTTTATATAAAATTATTCATGCAATAGTTAAGACGCTCAATAACTCGCGCCATTGTCTAGTTAACATTTAAATAAAAAAATATGAAAATGCAACTAAAAAAAGTACAATTCGGAAAACTCAATTACGTGTGAAATTTCAACTGTCCGCTATTATTTTTTACCTAATTACTAACTAAAAGTAATGACCGAAAAATCAAAGCCCACAAAAGTTAAAAGAAAGAAACAGACAAAACTAATTTTTCAAGACTGTTATTTTCGGGTTTTGAATTTCTTATTTGGATTGTGCAATAATTTTCGTAGACCTGTACTTTTGTGTAAGCTGCGATTTAATCCCTTTTATTTTTGGAATCCGTTTGCTAATTCGAATAGCGAATAATTTTATGTCATTAATTGTCATTTAGATCTCATTCCTAGAACGAACTGTTGTAGGGCATAATATATTATGTTGAGATTTGCCTGGCTATTTATTTGTTATTAGTACCAATTAAAAACAGCTCACGTAGGAAAGCGGAGTGCTGCAGATATTGTAGTCTTAAATTTCATAAATCCTGTTAAATAGTGTCGAGTTAAATATAACCTCATAGGCGTCGCTATTTATCGCATAAAATATCGCTATTTGGTCATGGGTAAATAATAAAATTAATAATTACAATTATATTTATATTTCGTAAATAAAATAATTCATGCAATCATTAAGACGCTGAATAACTCGCGTCAGTGTCTAGTTGACATTTAAATTATAAAATACTAAACTATAATTATAAAATGTACAATTCTAAAAATCCAATTATAAACAAAATTCGTCTGGGGATATCAACGGAATCGGTTTAGGAACTGTTTCTATTAGAGGCACTGACTGTTCATACAAAGCATTGTATAATTCTTTTGTGTTGTTCCACGGCGAATACGAAAAATTGGGAGTTTCGTACATACAACTTGGAAGGCTTTGGTTGCTCGATATATATGGGCCGCCAGAAACTTCACATTCATCCCTCGGCTTTTTTGATTTATTCCCTGATTTTTGGTACGGTGCATGTAAAAGGTTATGTAGATCTTCAGACTTCCATTGTGTATCGCGATGTGAAAAATCTAGAGATTTTTCTTCATCCGATGAAGGGACAAAGTTTGAGAAATAATTTGCAATGTGAGCCGCCGAATGCTTTTGTATATCAGACTCGCAAGTACCTCTCAGCTGTTTTCTCTTCTCCTTCATTCGTCGATTTTGAAACCAAATTTTTATTGTTCTTTCTTCTATGCCGAATTGTACGGCTAGTAGTTTACGGTTGCTAGCTGCAATGAAGCGTTCCTTTTTGAAGTAGTTTTCAAACGTTAGTAGCTGCTGCGATGTAAACTCGGTCCGTTTCTTGCGCTTCTTGGTTATTCCGCTATTCTGCGGTGAAATTGCAAACTCCATTTTGTCCAAAGCGTTTCCTGAAGTAGTCGCGTTTTGACCTTCGTCACTGGGAATTTCTACTCGTGCTATATCCATTTCGCTTCTGCAAATGATTCCTGACGTATGTGATTGACTCACAAGAATTGTTTATTTATAGAAGGAATAGGCCACACCCAGTAGTAGTTTTATTGGATAATGCGAACTGTTGATAGTCATTAGAGTGTTTCTTAAGCTAGTACAGCTACCTGCTTCAATGTACCACCTAATTGTCATTAATTGTCAATTAGATCTCATTCCTAAAACGACGTTTTGTAGGGCATAATTTATTTTGTTGTAATTTTTCTGGTTATTTATGTTGTTATTTCTGAAAACATTATTTGTATATAAATATTTCTGAAGTTATTTGTTATTAGTACCGATTAAAAACAGCTCACGTAGGAAGGCCGAGTTGTGCAGATTTTGTAGTCATGTGCAGAAAGGTACACAGAAAAGCGCAGTATTCTTAAATTTCATAAATTCTGTTAAATAGTGTCGAGTTAAATATAACCTCATAGGCGTTGTTATTTATGAATGTTAATGCCATAAAATGTCGCTATTTGGTCATTGGTAAGTAATAAAATTAATAATTACGAGTAGGTTTATATAAAATTATTCATGCAATAGTTAAGACGCTCAATAACTCGCGCCATTGTCTAGTTAACATTCAAATAAAAAAATATGAAAATGCAACTAAAAAAAGTACAATTCGGAAAACTCAATTTCGTGTGAAATTTCAACTGTCCGCTATTATTTTTTACCTAATTACTAATTTCTAACTAAAAGTAATGACCGAAAAATCAAAGCCCACAAAAGTTGAAAGAGAAGAAACAGACAAAACTAATTTTTCAAACTGTTATTTTCGGGTTTTGAATTTCTTATTTGGATTGTGCAATAATTTTGGTAGACCTGTACTTTTGTGTAAGCTGCGATTTAATCCCTTTTATTGATGGAATCCGTTTAATAATTCGAATAGCGAATAATTTTATGTCATTAATTGTCAATTAGATCTCATTCCTAGAACGAACTGTTGTAGGGCATAATATATTATGTTGTGATTTGCCTGGCTATTTATTTGTTATTAGTACCGATTAAAAACAGCTCACGTAGGAAAGCGGAGTGCTGCAGATTTTGTAGTCATGTGCAGAGAGGTACACAGAAAAGTGCAGTATTCTTAAATTTCATAAATCCTGTTAAATAGTGTCGAGTTAAATATAACCTCATAGGCGTCGCTATTTGTCGCATAAAATATCGCTATTTGGTCATGGGTAAATAATAAAATTAATAATTACAATTATATTTATATCTCGTAAATAAAATAATTCATGCAATCATTAAGACGCTGAATAACTCGCGTCAGTGTCTAGTTGACATTTAAATTATAAAATACTAAACTATAATGTACAATTCTAAAAATCCAATTATAAACAAAATTCGTCTGAGGATATCAACGGAATCAGTTCAGGAACTGTTTCTATTAGAGGCACTGACTGTTCATACAAAGCATTGTATAATTCTTTTGTGTTGTTCCACGGCGAATACGAAAAATTGGGAGTTTCGTACATACAACTTGGAAGGCTTTGGTTGCTCGATATATATGGGCCGCCAGAAACTTCACATTCATCCCTCGGCTTTTTTGATTTATTCCCTGATTTTTGGTAAGGTGCATGTAAAAGGTTATGTAGATCTTCAGATTTACATTGTGTATCGCGATGTGAAAAATCTAGAGATTTTTCTTCATCCGATGAAGGGACAAAGTTTGAGAAATAATTTGCAATGTGAGCCGCCGAATGCTTTTGTATATCAGACTCGCAAGTACCTCTCAGCTGTTTTCTCTTCTCCTTCATTCGTCGATTTTGAAACCAAATTTTTATTGTTCTTTCTTCTATGCCGAATTGTACGGCTAGTAGTTTACGGTTGCTAGCTGCAATGAAGCGTTCCTTTTTGAAGTAGTTTTCAAACGTTAGTAGCTGCTGCGATGTAAACTCGGTCCGTTTCTTGCGCTTCTTGGTTATTCCGCGATTCTGCGGTGAAATTGCAAACTCCATTTTGTCCAAAGCGTTTCCTGAAGTAGTCGCGTTTTGACCTTCGTCACTGGGAATTTCTACTCGTGCTATATCCATTTCGCTTCTGCAAATGATTCCTGATGTATGTGATTGACTCACAAGAATTGTTTATTTATAGAAGGAATAGGCCACACCCAGTAGTAGTTTTATTGGATAATGCGAACTGTTGATAGTCATTAGAGTGTTTCTTAAGCTGGTACAGCTACCTGCTTCAATGTACCACCTAATTGTCATTAATTGTCAATTAGATCTCATTCCTAAAACGACTTTTTGTAGGGCATAATTTATTTTGTTGTAATTTTTCTGGCTATTTATGTTGTTATTTCTGAAAACATTATTTGTATATAAATATTTCTGAAGTTATTTGTTATTAGTTCCGATTAAAAACAGCTCACGTAGGAAGGCCGAGTTGTGCATATTTTGTAGTCATGTGCAGAGAGGTACACAGAAAAGCGCAGTATTCTTAAATTTCATAAATTCTGTTAAATAGTGTCGAGTTAAATATAACCTCATAGGCGTCGTTATTTATGAATGTTAATGCCATAACATGTCGCTATTTGGTCATTGGTAAGTAATAAAATTAATAATTACGAGTAGGTTTATATAAAATTATTCATGCAATAGTTAAGACGCTCAATAACTCGCGCCATTGTCTAGTTAACATTCAAATAAAAAAATATGAAAATGCAACTAAAAAAAGTACAATTCGGAAAACTCAATTTCGTGTGAAATTTCAACTGTCCGCTATTATTTTTTACCTAATTACTAATTTCTAACTAAAAGTAATGACCGAAAAATCAAAGCCCACAAAAGTTGAAAGAGAAGAAACAGACAAAACTAATTTTTCAAACTGTTATTTTCGGGTTTTGAATTTCTTATTTGGATTGTGCAATAATTTTGGTAGACCTGTACTTTTGTGTAAGCTGCGATTTAATCCCTTTTATTGATGGAATCCGTTTAATAATTCGAATAGCGAATAATTTTATGTCATTAATTGTCAATTAGATCTCATTCCTAGAACGAACTGTTGTAGGGCATAATATATTATGTTGTGATTTGCCTGGCTATTTATTTGTTATTAGTACCGATTAAAAACAGCTCACGTAGGAAAGCGGAGTGCTGCAGATTTTGTAGTCATGTGCAGAGAGGTACACAGAAAAGTGCAGTATTCTTAAATTTCATAAATCCTGTTAAATAGTGTCGAGTTAAATATAACCTCATAGGCGTCGCTATTTGTCGCATAAAATATCGCTATTTGGTCATGGGTAAATCCAATTATAACCAATTATAAACAAAATTTGTCTGAGGATATCAACGGAATCAGTTCAGGAACTGTTTCTATTAGAGGCACTGACTGTTCATACAAAGCATTGTATAATTCTTTTGTGTTGTTCCACGGCGAATACGAAAAATTGGGAGTTTCGTACATACAACTTGGAAGGCTTTGGTTGCTCGATATATATGGGCCGCCAGAAACTTTACATTCATCCCTCGGCATTTTTGATTTATTCCCTGATTTTTGGTAAGGTGCATGTAAAAGGTTATGTAGATCTTCAGATTTACATTGTGTATCGCGATGTGAAAAATCTAGAGATTTTTCTTCATCCGATGAAGGGACAAAGTTTGAGAAATAATTTGCAATGTGAGCCGCCGAATGCTTTTGTATATCAGACTCGCAAGTACCTCTCAGCTGTTTTCTCTTCTCCTTCATTCGTCGATTTTGAAACCAAATTTTTATTGTTCTTTCTTCTATGCCGAATTGTACGGCTAGTAGTTTACGGTTGCTAGCTGCAATGAAGCGTTCCTTTTTGAAGTAGTTTTCAAACGTTAGTAGCTGCTGCGATGTAAACTCGGTCCGTTTCTTGCGCTTCTTGGTTATTCCGCGATTCTGCGGTGAAATTGCACTCCATTTTGTCCAAAGCGTTTCCTGAAGTAGTCGCGTTTTGACCTTCGTCACTGGGAATTTCTACTCGTGCTATATCCATTTCGCTTCTGCAAATGATTCCTGATGTATGTGATTGACTCACAAGAATTGTTTATTTATAGAAGGAATAGGCCACACCCAGTAGTAGTTTTATTGGATAATGCGAACTGTTGATAGTCATTAGAGTGTTTCTTAAGCTGGTACAGCTACCTGCTTCAATGTACCACCTAATTGTCATTAATTGTCAATTAGATCTCATTCCTAAAACGACTTTTTGTAGGGCATAATTTATTTTGTTGTAATTTTTCTGGCTATTTATGTTGTTATTTCTGAAAACATTATTTGTATATAAATATTTCTGAAGTTATTTGTTATTAGTTCCGATTAAAAACAGCTCACGTAGGAAGGCCGAGTTGTGCATATTTTGTAGTCATGTGCAGAGAGGTACACAGAAAAGCGCAGTATTCTTAAATTTCATAAATTCTGTTAAATAGTGTCGAGTTAAATATAACCTCATAGGCGTCGTTATTTATGAATGTTAATGCCATAACATGTCGCTATTTGGTCATTGGTAAGTAATAAAATTAATAATTACGAGTAGGTTTATATAAAATTATTCATGCAATAGTTAAGACGCTCAATAACTCGCGCCATTGTCTAGTTAACATTTAAATAAAAAAATATGAAAATGCAACTAAAAAAAGTACAATTCGGAAAACTCAATTACGTGTGAAATTTCAACTGTCCGCTATTATTTTTTACCTAATTACTAACTAAAAGTAATGACCGAAAAATCAAAGCCCACAAAAGTTAAAAGAAAGAAACAGACAAAACTAATTTTTCAAGACTGTTATTTTCGGGTTTTGAATTTCTTATTTGGATTGTGCAATAATTTTCGTAGACCTGTACTTTTGTGTAAGCTGCGATTTAATCCCTTTTATTTTTGGAATCCGTTTGCTAATTCGAATAGCGAATAATTTTATGTCATTAATTGTCATTTAGATCTCATTCCTAGAACGAACTGTTGTAGGGCATAATATATTATGTTGAGATTTGCCTGGCTATTTATTTGTTATTAGTACCAATTAAAAACAGCTCACGTAGGAAAGCGGAGTGCTGCAGATATTGTAGTCTTAAATTTCATAAATCCTGTTAAATAGTGTCGAGTTAAATATAACCTCATAGGCGTCGCTATTTATCGCATAAAATATCGCTATTTGGTCATGGGTAAATAATAAAATTAATAATTACAATTATATTTATATTTCGTAAATAAAATAATTCATGCAATCATTAAGACGCTGAATAACTCGCGTCAGTGTCTAGTTGACATTTAAATTATAAAATACTAAACTATAATTATAAAATGTACAATTCTAAAAATCCAATTATAAACAAAATTCGTCTGGGGATATCAACGGAATCGGTTTAGGAACTGTTTCTATTAGAGGCACTGACTGTTCATACAAAGCATTGTATAATTCTTTTGTGTTGTTCCACGGCGAATACGAAAAATTGGGAGTTTCGTACATACAACTTGGAAGGCTTTGGTTGCTCGATATATATGGGCCGCCAGAAACTTCACATTCATCCCTCGGCTTTTTTGATTTATTCCCTGATTTTTGGTACGGTGCATGTAAAAGGTTATGTAGATCTTCAGACTTCCATTGTGTATCGCGATGTGAAAAATCTAGAGATTTTTCTTCATCCGATGAAGGGACAAAGTTTGAGAAATAATTTGCAATGTGAGCCGCCGAATGCTTTTGTATATCAGACTCGCAAGTACCTCTCAGCTGTTTTCTCTTCTCCTTCATTCGTCGATTTTGAAACCAAATTTTTATTGTTCTTTCTTCTATGCCGAATTGTACGGCTAGTAGTTTACGGTTGCTAGCTGCAATGAAGCGTTCCTTTTTGAAGTAGTTTTCAAACGTTAGTAGCTGCTGCGATGTAAACTCGGTCCGTTTCTTGCGCTTCTTGGTTATTCCGCTATTCTGCGGTGAAATTGCAAACTCCATTTTGTCCAAAGCGTTTCCTGAAGTAGTCGCGTTTTGACCTTCGTCACTGGGAATTTCTACTCGTGCTATATCCATTTCGCTTCTGCAAATGATTCCTGACGTATGTGATTGACTCACAAGAATTGTTTATTTATAGAAGGAATAGGCCACACCCAGTAGTAGTTTTATTGGATAATGCGAACTGTTGATAGTCATTAGAGTGTTTCTTAAGCTAGTACAGCTACCTGCTTCAATGTACCACCTAATTGTCATTAATTGTCAATTAGATCTCATTCCTAAAACGACGTTTTGTAGGGCATAATTTATTTTGTTGTAATTTTTCTGGTTATTTATGTTGTTATTTCTGAAAACATTATTTGTATATAAATATTTCTGAAGTTATTTGTTATTAGTACCGATTAAAAACAGCTCACGTAGGAAGGCCGAGTTGTGCAGATTTTGTAGTCATGTGCAGAAAGGTACACAGAAAAGCGCAGTATTCTTAAATTTCATAAATTCTGTTAAATAGTGTCGAGTTAAATATAACCTCATAGGCGTTGTTATTTATGAATGTTAATGCCATAAAATGTCGCTATTTGGTCATTGGTAAGTAATAAAATTAATAATTACGAGTAGGTTTATATAAAATTATTCATGCAATAGTTAAGACGCTCAATAACTCGCGCCATTGTCTAGTTAACATTCAAATAAAAAAATATGAAAATGCAACTAAAAAAAGTACAATTCGGAAAACTCAATTTCGTGTGAAATTTCAACTGTCCGCTATTATTTTTTACCTAATTACTAATTTCTAACTAAAAGTAATGACCGAAAAATCAAAGCCCACAAAAGTTGAAAGAGAAGAAACAGACAAAACTAATTTTTCAAACTGTTATTTTCGGGTTTTGAATTTCTTATTTGGATTGTGCAATAATTTTGGTAGACCTGTACTTTTGTGTAAGCTGCGATTTAATCCCTTTTATTGATGGAATCCGTTTAATAATTCGAATAGCGAATAATTTTATGTCATTAATTGTCAATTAGATCTCATTCCTAGAACGAACTGTTGTAGGGCATAATATATTATGTTGTGATTTGCCTGGCTATTTATTTGTTATTAGTACCGATTAAAAACAGCTCACGTAGGAAAGCGGAGTGCTGCAGATTTTGTAGTCATGTGCAGAGAGGTACACAGAAAAGTGCAGTATTCTTAAATTTCATAAATCCTGTTAAATAGTGTCGAGTTAAATATAACCTCATAGGCGTCGCTATTTGTCGCATAAAATATCGCTATTTGGTCATGGGTAAATAATAAAATTAATAATTACAATTATATTTATATCTCGTAAATAAAATAATTCATGCAATCATTAAGACGCTGAATAACTCGCGTCAGTGTCTAGTTGACATTTAAATTATAAAATACTAAACTATAATGTACAATTCTAAAAATCCAATTATAAACAAAATTCGTCTGAGGATATCAACGGTATCAGTTCAGGAACTGTTTCTATTAGAGGCACTGACTGTTCATACAAAGCATTGTATAATTCTTTTGTGTTGTTCCACGGCGAATACGAAAAATTGGGAGTTTCGTACATACAACTTGGAAGGCTTTGGTTGCTCGATATATATGGGCCGCCAGAAACTTCACATTCATCCCTCGGCTTTTTTGATTTATTCCCTGATTTTTGGTAAGGTGCATGTAAAAGGTTATGTAGATCTTCAGATTTACATTGTGTATCGCGATGTGAAAAATCTAGAGATTTTTCTTCATCCGATGAAGGGACAAAGTTTGAGAAATAATTTGCAATGTGAGCCGCCGAATGCTTTTGTATATCAGACTCGCAAGTACCTCTCAGCTGTTTTCTCTTCTCCTTCATTCGTCGATTTTGAAACCAAATTTTTATTGTTCTTTCTTCTATGCCGAATTGTACGGCTAGTAGTTTACGGTTGCTAGCTGCAATGAAGCGTTCCTTTTTGAAGTAGTTTTCAAACGTTAGTAGCTGCTGCGATGTAAACTCGGTCCGTTTCTTGCGCTTCTTGGTTATTCCGCGATTCTGCGGTGAAATTGCAAACTCCATTTTGTCCAAAGCGTTTCCTGAAGTAGTCGCGTTTTGACCTTCGTCACTGGGAATTTCTACTCGTGCTATATCCATTTCGCTTCTGCAAATGATTCCTGATGTATGTGATTGACTCACAAGAATTGTTTATTTATAGAAGGAATAGGCCACACCCAGTAGTAGTTTTATTGGATAATGCGAACTGTTGATAGTCATTAGAGTGTTTCTTAAGCTGGTACAGCTACCTGCTTCAATGTACCACCTAATTGTCATTAATTGTCAATTAGATCTCATTCCTAAAACGACTTTTTGTAGGGCATAATTTATTTTGTTGTAATTTTTCTGGCTATTTATGTTGTTATTTCTGAAAACATTATTTGTATATAAATATTTCTGAAGTTATTTGTTATTAGTTCCGATTAAAAACAGCTCACGTAGGAAGGCCGAGTTGTGCATATTTTGTAGTCATGTGCAGAGAGGTACACAGAAAAGCGCAGTATTCTTAAATTTCATAAATTCTGTTAAATAGTGTCGAGTTAAATATAACCTCATAGGCGTCGTTATTTATGAATGTTAATGCCATAACATGTCGCTATTTGGTCATTGGTAAGTGATAAAATTAATAATTACGAGTAGGTTTATATAAAATTATTCATGCAATAGTTAAGACGCTCAATAACTCGCGCCATTGTCTAGTTAACATTCAAATAAAAAAATATGAAAATGCAACTAAAAAAAGTACAATTCGGAAAACTCAATTTCGTGTGAAATTTCAACTGTCCGCTATTATTTTTTACCTAATTACTAATTTCTAACTAAAAGTAATGACCGAAAAATCAAAGCCCACAAAAGTTGAAAGAGAAGAAACAGACAAAACTAATTTTTCAAACTGTTATTTTCGGGTTTTGAATTTCTTATTTGGATTGTGCAATAATTTTGGTAGACCTGTACTTTTGTGTAAGCTGCGATTTAATCCCTTTTATTGATGGAATCCGTTTAATAATTCGAATAGCGAATAATTTTATGTCATTAATTGTCAATTAGATCTCATTCCTAGAACGAACTGTTGTAGGGCATAATATATTATGTTGTGATTTGCCTGGCTATTTATTTGTTATTAGTACCGATTAAAAACAGCTCACGTAGGAAAGCGGAGTGCTGCAGATTTTGTAGTCATGTGCAGAGAGGTACACAGAAAAGTGCAGTATTCTTAAATTTCATAAATCCTGTTAAATAGTGTCGAGTTAAATATAACCTCATAGGCGTCGCTATTTGCGCATAAAATATCGCTATTTGGTCATGGGTAAATAATAAAATTAATAATTACAATTATATTTATATCTCGTAAATAAAATAATTCATGCAATCATTAAGACGCTGAATAACTCGCGTCAGTGTCTAGTTGACATTTAAATTATAAAATACTAAACTATAATGTACAATTCTAAAAATCCAATTATAAACAAAATTCGTCTGAGGATATCAACGGTATCAGTTCAGGAACTGTTTCTATTAGAGGCACTGACTGTTCATACAAAGCATTGTATAATTCTTTTGTGTTGTTCCACGGCGAATACGAAAAATTGGGAGTTTCGTACATACAACTTGGAAGGCTTTGGTTGCTCGATATATATGGGCCGCCAGAAACTTCACATTCATCCCTCGGCTTTTTTGATTTATTCCCTGATTTTTGGTAAGGTGCATGTAAAAGGTTATGTAGATCTTCAGATTTACATTGTGTATCGCGATGTGAAAAATCTAGAGATTTTTCTTCATCCGATGAAGGGACAAAGTTTGAGAAATAATTTGCAATGTGAGCCGCCGAATGCTTTTGTATATCAGACTCGCAAGTACCTCTCAGCTGTTTTCTCTTCTCCTTCATTCGTCGATTTTGAAACCAAATTTTTATTGTTCTTTCTTCTATGCCGAATTGTACGGCTAGTAGTTTACGGTTGCTAGCTGCAATGAAGCGTTCCTTTTTGAAGTAGTTTTCAAACGTTAGTAGCTGCTGCGATGTAAACTCGGTCCGTTTCTTGCGCTTCTTGGTTATTCCGCGATTCTGCGGTGAAATTGCAAACTCCATTTTGTCCAAAGCGTTTCCTGAAGTAGTCGCGTTTTGACCTTCGTCACTGGGAATTTCTACTCGTGCTATATCCATTTCGCTTCTGCAAATGATTCCTGATGTATGTGATTGACTCACAAGAATTGTTTATTTATAGAAGGAATAGGCCACACCCAGTAGTAGTTTTATTGGATAATGCGAACTGTTGATAGTCATTAGAGTGTTTCTTAAGCTGGTACAGCTACCTGCTTCAATGTACCACCTAATTGTCATTAATTGTCAATTAGATCTCATTCCTAAAACGACTTTTTGTAGGGCATAATTTATTTTGTTGTAATTTTTCTGGCTATTTATGTTGTTATTTCTGAAAACATTATTTGTATATAAATATTTCTGAAGTTATTTGTTATTAGTTCCGATTAAAAACAGCTCACGTAGGAAGGCCGAGTTGTGCATATTTTGTAGTCATGTGCAGAGAGGTACACAGAAAAGCGCAGTATTCTTAAATTTCATAAATTCTGTTAAATAGTGTCGAGTTAAATATAACCTCATAGGCGTCGTTATTTATGAATGTTAATGCCATAACATGTCGCTATTTGGTCATTGGTAAGTGATAAAATTAATAATTACGAGTAGGTTTATATAAAATTATTCATGCAATAGTTAAGACGCTCAATAACTCGCGCCATTGTCTAGTTAACATTCAAATAAAAAAATATGAAAATGCAACTAAAAAAAGTACAATTCGGAAAACTCAATTTCGTGTGAAATTTCAACTGTCCGCTATTATTTTTTACCTAATTACTAATTTCTAACTAAAAGTAATGACCGAAAAATCAAAGCCCACAAAAGTTGAAAGAGAAGAAACAGACAAAACTAATTTTTCAAACTGTTATTTTCGGGTTTTGAATTTCTTATTTGGATTGTGCAATAATTTTGGTAGACCTGTACTTTTGTGTAAGCTGCGATTTAATCCCTTTTATTGATGGAATCCGTTTAATAATTCGAATAGCGAATAATTTTATGTCATTAATTGTCAATTAGATCTCATTCCTAGAACGAACTGTTGTAGGGCATAATATATTATGTTGTGATTTGCCTGGCTATTTATTTGTTATTAGTACCGATTAAAAACAGCTCACGTAGGAAAGCGGAGTGCTGCAGATTTTGTAGTCATGTGCAGAGAGGTACACAGAAAAGTGCAGTATTCTTAAATTTCATAAATCCTGTTAAATAGTGTCGAGTTAAATATAACCTCATAGGCGTCGCTATTTGTCGCATAAAATATCGCTATTTGGTCATGGGTAAATAATAAAATTAATAATTACAATTATATTTATATCTCGTAAATAAAATAATTCATGCAATCATTAAGACGCTGAATAACTCGCGTCAGTGTCTAGTTGACATTTAAATTATAAAATACTAAACTATAATGTACAATTCTAAAAATCCAATTATAAACAAAATTCGTCTGAGGATATCAACGGTATCAGTTCAGGAACTGTTTCTATTAGAGGCACTGACTGTTCATACAAAGCATTGTATAATTCTTTTGTGTTGTTCCACGGCGAATACGAAAAATTGGGAGTTTCGTACATACAACTTGGAAGGCTTTGGTTGCTCGATATATATGGGCCGCCAGAAACTTCACATTCATCCCTCGGCTTTTTTGATTTATTCCCTGATTTTTGGTAAGGTGCATGTAAAAGGTTATGTAGATCTTCAGATTTACATTGTGTATCGCGATGTGAAAAATCTAGAGATTTTTCTTCATCCGATGAAGGGACAAAGTTTGAGAAATAATTTGCAATGTGAGCCGCCGAATGCTTTTGTATATCAGACTCGCAAGTACCTCTCAGCTGTTTTCTCTTCTCCTTCATTCGTCGATTTTGAAACCAAATTTTTATTGTTCTTTCTTCTATGCCGAATTGTACGGCTAGTAGTTTACGGTTGCTAGCTGCAATGAAGCGTTCCTTTTTGAAGTAGTTTTCAAACGTTAGTAGCTGCTGCGATGTAAACTCGGTCCGTTTCTTGCGCTTCTTGGTTATTCCGCGATTCTGCGGTGAAATTGCAAACTCCATTTTGTCCAAAGCGTTTCCTGAAGTAGTCGCGTTTTGACCTTCGTCACTGGGAATTTCTACTCGTGCTATATCCATTTCGCTTCTGCAAATGATTCCTGATGTATGTGATTGACTCACAAGAATTGTTTATTTATAGAAGGAATAGGCCACACCCAGTAGTAGTTTTATTGGATAATGCGAACTGTTGATAGTCATTAGAGTGTTTCTTAAGCTGGTACAGCTACCTGCTTCAATGTACCACCTAATTGTCATTAATTGTCAATTAGATCTCATTCCTAAAACGACTTTTTGTAGGGCATAATTTATTTTGTTGTAATTTTTCTGGCTATTTATGTTGTTATTTCTGAAAACATTATTTGTATATAAATATTTCTGAAGTTATTTGTTATTAGTTCCGATTAAAAACAGCTCACGTAGGAAGGCCGAGTTGTGCATATTTTGTAGTCATGTGCAGAGAGGTACACAGAAAAGCGCAGTATTCTTAAATTTCATAAATTCTGTTAAATAGTGTCGAGTTAAATATAACCTCATAGGCGTCGTTATTTATGAATGTTAATGCCATAACATGTCGCTATTTGGTCATTGGTAAGTGATAAAATTAATAATTACGAGTAGGTTTATATAAAATTATTCATGCAATAGTTAAGACGCTCAATAACTCGCGCCATTGTCTAGTTAACATTCAAATAAAAAAATATGAAAATGCAACTAAAAAAAGTACAATTCGGAAAACTCAATTTCGTGTGAAATTTCAACTGTCCGCTATTATTTTTTACCTAATTACTAATTTCTAACTAAAAGTAATGACCGAAAAATCAAAGCCCACAAAAGTTGAAAGAGAAGAAACAGACAAAACTAATTTTTCAAACTGTTATTTTCGGGTTTTGAATTTCTTATTTGGATTGTGCAATAATTTTGGTAGACCTGTACTTTTGTGTAAGCTGCGATTTAATCCCTTTTATTGATGGAATCCGTTTAATAATTCGAATAGCGAATAATTTTATGTCATTAATTGTCAATTAGATCTCATTCCTAGAACGAACTGTTGTAGGGCATAATATATTATGTTGTGATTTGCCTGGCTATTTATTTGTTATTAGTACCGATTAAAAACAGCTCACGTAGGAAAGCGGAGTGCTGCAGATTTTGTAGTCATGTGCAGAGAGGTACACAGAAAAGTGCAGTATTCTTAAATTTCATAAATCCTGTTAAATAGTGTCGAGTTAAATATAACCTCATAGGCGTCGCTATTTGTCGCATAAAATATCGCTATTTGGTCATGGGTAAATAATAAAATTAATAATTACAATTATATTTATATCTCGTAAATAAAATAATTCATGCAATCATTAAGACGCTGAATAACTCGCGTCAGTGTCTAGTTGACATTTAAATTATAAAATACTAAACTATAATGTACAATTCTAAAAATCCAATTATAAACAAAATTCGTCTGAGGATATCAACGGTATCAGTTCAGGAACTGTTTCTATTAGAGGCACTGACTGTTCATACAAAGCATTGTATAATTCTTTTGTGTTGTTCCACGGCGAATACGAAAAATTGGGAGTTTCGTACATACAACTTGGAAGGCTTTGGTTGCTCGATATATATGGGCCGCCAGAAACTTCACATTCATCCCTCGGCTTTTTTGATTTATTCCCTGATTTTTGGTAAGGTGCATGTAAAAGGTTATGTAGATCTTCAGATTTACATTGTGTATCGCGATGTGAAAAATCTAGAGATTTTTCTTCATCCGATGAAGGGACAAAGTTTGAGAAATAATTTGCAATGTGAGCCGCCGAATGCTTTTGTATATCAGACTCGCAAGTACCTCTCAGCTGTTTTCTCTTCTCCTTCATTCGTCGATTTTGAAACCAAATTTTTATTGTTCTTTCTTCTATGCCGAATTGTACGGCTAGTAGTTTACGGTTGCTAGCTGCAATGAAGCGTTCCTTTTTGAAGTAGTTTTCAAACGTTAGTAGCTGCTGCGATGTAAACTCGGTCCGTTTCTTGCGCTTCTTGGTTATTCCGCGATTCTGCGGTGAAATTGCAAACTCCATTTTGTCCAAAGCGTTTCCTGAAGTAGTCGCGTTTTGACCTTCGTCACTGGGAATTTCTACTCGTGCTATATCCATTTCGCTTCTGCAAATGATTCCTGATGTATGTGATTGACTCACAAGAATTGTTTATTTATAGAAGGAATAGGCCACACCCAGTAGTAGTTTTATTGGATAATGCGAACTGTTGATAGTCATTAGAGTGTTTCTTAAGCTGGTACAGCTACCTGCTTCAATGTACCACCTAATTGTCATTAATTGTCAATTAGATCTCATTCCTAAAACGACTTTTTGTAGGGCATAATTTATTTTGTTGTAATTTTTCTGGCTATTTATGTTGTTATTTCTGAAAACATTATTTGTATATAAATATTTCTGAAGTTATTTGTTATTAGTTCCGATTAAAAACAGCTCACGTAGGAAGGCCGAGTTGTGCATATTTTGTAGTCATGTGCAGAGAGGTACACAGAAAAGCGCAGTATTCTTAAATTTCATAAATTCTGTTAAATAGTGTCGAGTTAAATATAACCTCATAGGCGTCGTTATTTATGAATGTTAATGCCATAACATGTCGCTATTTGGTCATTGGTAAGTGATAAAATTAATAATTACGAGTAGGTTTATATAAAATTATTCATGCAATAGTTAAGACGCTCAATAACTCGCGCCATTGTCTAGTTAACATTCAAATAAAAAAATATGAAAATGCAACTAAAAAAAGTACAATTCGGAAAACTCAATTTCGTGTGAAATTTCAACTGTCCGCTATTATTTTTTACCTAATTACTAATTTCTAACTAAAAGTAATGACCGAAAAATCAAAGCCCACAAAAGTTGAAAGAGAAGAAACAGACAAAACTAATTTTTCAAACTGTTATTTTCGGGTTTTGAATTTCTTATTTGGATTGTGCAATAATTTTGGTAGACCTGTACTTTTGTGTAAGCTGCGATTTAATCCCTTTTATTGATGGAATCCGTTTAATAATTCGAATAGCGAATAATTTTATGTCATTAATTGTCAATTAGATCTCATTCCTAGAACGAACTGTTGTAGGGCATAATATATTATGTTGTGATTTGCCTGGCTATTTATTTGTTATTAGTACCGATTAAAAACAGCTCACGTAGGAAAGCGGAGTGCTGCAGATTTTGTAGTCATGTGCAGAGAGGTACACAGAAAAGTGCAGTATTCTTAAATTTCATAAATCCTGTTAAATAGTGTCGAGTTAAATATAACCTCATAGGCGTCGCTATTTGTCGCATAAAATATCGCTATTTGGTCATGGGTAAATCCAATTATAACCAATTATAAACAAAATTCGTCTGAGGATATCAACGGAATCAGTTCAGGAACTGTTTCTATTAGAGGCACTGACTGTTCATACAAAGCATTGTATAATTCTTTTGTGTTGTTCCACGGCGAATACGAAAAATTGGGAGTTTCGTACATACAACTTGGAAGGCTTTGGTTGCTCGATATATATGGGCCGCCAGAAACTTTACATTCATCCCTCGGCATTTTTGATTTATTCCCTGATTTTTGGTAAGGTGCATGTAAAAGGTTATGTAGATCTTCAGATTTACATTGTGTATCGCGATGTGAAAAATCTAGAGATTTTTCTTCATCCGATGAAGGGACAAAGTTTGAGAAATAATTTGCAATGTGAGCCGCCGAATGCTTTTGTATATCAGACTCGCAAGTACCTCTCAGCTGTTTTCTCTTCTCCTTCATTCGTCGATTTTGAAACCAAATTTTTATTGTTCTTTCTTCTATGCCGAATTGTACGGCTAGTAGTTTACGGTTGCTAGCTGCAATGAAGCGTTCCTTTTTGAAGTAGTTTTCAAACGTTAGTAGCTGCTGCGATGTAAACTCGGTCCGTTTCTTGCGCTTCTTGGTTATTCCGCGATTCTGCGGTGAAATTGCAAACTCCATTTTGTCCAAAGCGTTTCCTGAAGTAGTCGCGTTTTGACCTTCGTCACTGGGAATTTCTACTCGTGCTATATCCATTTCGCTTCTGCAAATGATTCCTGATGTATGTGATTGACTCACAAGAATTGTTTATTTATAGAAGGAATAGGCCACACCCAGTAGTAGTTTTATTGGATAATGCGAACTGTTGATAGTCATTAGAGTGTTTCTTAAGCTGGTACAGCTACCTGCTTCAATGTACCACCTAATTGTCATTAATTGTCAATTAGATCTCATTCCTAAAACGACTTTTTGTAGGGCATAATTTATTTTGTTGTAATTTTTCTGGCTATTTATGTTGTTATTTCTGAAAACATTATTTGTATATAAATATTTCTGAAGTTATTTGTTATTAGTTCCGATTAAAAACAGCTCACGTAGGAAGGCCGAGTTGTGCATATTTTGTAGTCATGTGCAGAGAGGTACACAGAAAAGCGCAGTATTCTTAAATTTCATAAATTCTGTTAAATAGTGTCGAGTTAAATATAACCTCATAGGCGTCGTTATTTATGAATGTTAATGCCATAACATGTCGCTATTTGGTCATTGGTAAGTAATAAAATTAATAATTACGAGTAGGTTTATATAAAATTATTCATGCAATAGTTAAGACGCTCAATAACTCGCGCCATTGTCTAGTTAACATTTAAATAAAAAAATATGAAAATGCAACTAAAAAAAGTACAATTCGGAAAACTCAATTACGTGTGAAATTTCAACTGTCCGCTATTATTTTTTACCTAATTACTAACTAAAAGTAATGACCGAAAAATCAAAGCCCACAAAAGTTAAAAGAAAGAAACAGACAAAACTAATTTTTCAAGACTGTTATTTTCGGGTTTTGAATTTCTTATTTGGATTGTGCAATAATTTTCGTAGACCTGTACTTTTGTGTAAGCTGCGATTTAATCCCTTTTATTTTTGGAATCCGTTTGCTAATTCGAATAGCGAATAATTTTATGTCATTAATTGTCATTTAGATCTCATTCCTAGAACGAACTGTTGTAGGGCATAATATATTATGTTGAGATTTGCCTGGCTATTTATTTGTTATTAGTACCAATTAAAAACAGCTCACGTAGGAAAGCGGAGTGCTGCAGATATTGTAGTCTTAAATTTCATAAATCCTGTTAAATAGTGTCGAGTTAAATATAACCTCATAGGCGTCGCTATTTATCGCATAAAATATCGCTATTTGGTCATGGGTAAATAATAAAATTAATAATTACAATTATATTTATATTTCGTAAATAAAATAATTCATGCAATCATTAAGACGCTGAATAACTCGCGTCAGTGTCTAGTTGACATTTAAATTATAAAATACTAAACTATAATTATAAAATGTACAATTCTAAAAATCCAATTATAAACAAAATTCGTCTGGGGATATCAACGGAATCGGTTTAGGAACTGTTTCTATTAGAGGCACTGACTGTTCATACAAAGCATTGTATAATTCTTTTGTGTTGTTCCACGGCGAATACGAAAAATTGGGAGTTTCGTACATACAACTTGGAAGGCTTTGGTTGCTCGATATATATGGGCCGCCAGAAACTTCACATTCATCCCTCGGCTTTTTTGATTTATTCCCTGATTTTTGGTACGGTGCATGTAAAAGGTTATGTAGATCTTCAGACTTCCATTGTGTATCGCGATGTGAAAAATCTAGAGATTTTTCTTCATCCGATGAAGGGACAAAGTTTGAGAAATAATTTGCAATGTGAGCCGCCGAATGCTTTTGTATATCAGACTCGCAAGTACCTCTCAGCTGTTTTCTCTTCTCCTTCATTCGTCGATTTTGAAACCAAATTTTTATTGTTCTTTCTTCTATGCCGAATTGTACGGCTAGTAGTTTACGGTTGCTAGCTGCAATGAAGCGTTCCTTTTTGAAGTAGTTTTCAAACGTTAGTAGCTGCTGCGATGTAAACTCGGTCCGTTTCTTGCGCTTCTTGGTTATTCCGCTATTCTGCGGTGAAATTGCAAACTCCATTTTGTCCAAAGCGTTTCCTGAAGTAGTCGCGTTTTGACCTTCGTCACTGGGAATTTCTACTCGTGCTATATCCATTTCGCTTCTGCAAATGATTCCTGACGTATGTGATTGACTCACAAGAATTGTTTATTTATAGAAGGAATAGGCCACACCCAGTAGTAGTTTTATTGGATAATGCGAACTGTTGATAGTCATTAGAGTGTTTCTTAAGCTAGTACAGCTACCTGCTTCAATGTACCACCTAATTGTCATTAATTGTCAATTAGATCTCATTCCTAAAACGACGTTTTGTAGGGCATAATTTATTTTGTTGTAATTTTTCTGGTTATTTATGTTGTTATTTCTGAAAACATTATTTGTATATAAATATTTCTGAAGTTATTTGTTATTAGTACCGATTAAAAACAGCTCACGTAGGAAGGCCGAGTTGTGCAGATTTTGTAGTCATGTGCAGAAAGGTACACAGAAAAGCGCAGTATTCTTAAATTTCATAAATTCTGTTAAATAGTGTCGAGTTAAATATAACCTCATAGGCGTTGTTATTTATGAATGTTAATGCCATAAAATGTCGCTATTTGGTCATTGGTAAGTAATAAAATTAATAATTACGAGTAGGTTTATATAAAATTATTCATGCAATAGTTAAGACGCTCAATAACTCGCGCCATTGTCTAGTTAACATTCAAATAAAAAAATATGAAAATGCAACTAAAAAAAGTACAATTCGGAAAACTCAATTTCGTGTGAAATTTCAACTGTCCGCTATTATTTTTTACCTAATTACTAATTTCTAACTAAAAGTAATGACCGAAAAATCAAAGCCCACAAAAGTTGAAAGAGAAGAAACAGACAAAACTAATTTTTCAAACTGTTATTTTCGGGTTTTGAATTTCTTATTTGGATTGTGCAATAATTTTGGTAGACCTGTACTTTTGTGTAAGCTGCGATTTAATCCCTTTTATTGATGGAATCCGTTTAATAATTCGAATAGCGAATAATTT
Organism: Cylas formicarius; assembly: GCF_029955315.1. Lineage (NCBI taxonomy): Eukaryota > Metazoa > Arthropoda > Insecta > Coleoptera > Brentidae > Cylas > Cylas formicarius. Next base: position 21,180,991 of record NW_026844365.1, read on the forward strand.
TATGTCATTAATTGTCAATTAGATCTCATTCCTAGAACGAACTGTTGTAGGGCATAATATATTATGTTGTGATTTGCCTGGCTATTTATTTGTTATTAGTACCGATTAAAAACAGCTCACGTAGGAAAGCGGAGTGCTGCAGATTTTGTAGTCATGTGCAGAGAGGTACACAGAAAAGTGCAGTATTCTTAAATTTCATAAATCCTGTTAAATAGTGTCGAGTTAAATATAACCTCATAGGCGTCGCTATTTGTCGCATAAAATATCGCTATTTGGTCATGGGTAAATAATAAAATTAATAATTACAATTATATTTATATCTCGTAAATAAAATAATTCATGCAATCATTAAGACGCTGAATAACTCGCGTCAGTGTCTAGTTGACATTTAAATTATAAAATACTAAACTATAATGTACAATTCTAAAAATCCAATTATAAACAAAATTCGTCTGAGGATATCAACGGTATCAGTTCAGGAACTGTTTCTATTAGAGGCACTGACTGTTCATACAAAGCATTGTATAATTCTTTTGTGTTGTTCCACGGCGAATACGAAAAATTGGGAGTTTCGTACATACAACTTGGAAGGCTTTGGTTGCTCGATATATATGGGCCGCCAGAAACTTCACATTCATCCCTCGGCTTTTTTGATTTATTCCCTGATTTTTGGTAAGGTGCATGTAAAAGGTTATGTAGATCTTCAGATTTACATTGTGTATCGCGATGTGAAAAATCTAGAGATTTTTCTTCATCCGATGAAGGGACAAAGTTTGAGAAATAATTTGCAATGTGAGCCGCCGAATGCTTTTGTATATCAGACTCGCAAGTACCTCTCAGCTGTTTTCTCTTCTCCTTCATTCGTCGATTTTGAAACCAAATTTTTATTGTTCTTTCTTCTATGCCGAATTGTACGGCTAGTAGTTTACGGTTGCTAGCTGCAATGAAGCGTTCCTTTTTGAAGTAGTTTTCAAACGTTAGTAGCTGCTGCGATGTAAACTCGGTCCGTTTCTTGCGCTTCTTGGTTATTCCGCTATTCTGCGGTGAAATTGCAAACTCCATTTTGTCCAAAGCGTTTCCTGAAGTAGTCGCGTTTTGACCTTCGTCACTGGGAATTTCTACTCGTGCTATATCCATTTCGCTTCTGCAAATGATTCCTGACGTATGTGATTGACTCACAAGAATTGTTTATTTATAGAAGGAATAGGCCACACCCAGTAGTAGTTTTATTGGATAATGCGAACTGTTGATAGTCATTAGAGTGTTTCTTAAGCTAGTACAGCTACCTGCTTCAATGTACCACCTAATTGTCATTAATTGTCAATTAGATCTCATTCCTAAAACGACGTTTTGTAGGGCATAATTTATTTTGTTGTAATTTTTCTGGTTATTTATGTTGTTATTTCTGAAAACATTATTTGTATATAAATATTTCTGAAGTTATTTGTTATTAGTACCGATTAAAAACAGCTCACGTAGGAAGGCCGAGTTGTGCAGATTTTGTAGTCATGTGCAGAAAGGTACACAGAAAAGCGCAGTATTCTTAAATTTCATAAATTCTGTTAAATAGTGTCGAGTTAAATATAACCTCATAGGCGTTGTTATTTATGAATGTTAATGCCATAAAATGTCGCTATTTGGTCATTGGTAAGTAATAAAATTAATAATTACGAGTAGGTTTATATAAAATTATTCATGCAATAGTTAAGACGCTCAATAACTCGCGCCATTGTCTAGTTAACATTCAAATAAAAAAATATGAAAATGCAACTAAAAAAAGTACAATTCGGAAAACTCAATTTCGTGTGAAATTTCAACTGTCCGCTATTATTTTTTACCTAATTACTAATTTCTAACTAAAAGTAATGACCGAAAAATCAAAGCCCACAAAAGTTGAAAGAGAAGAAACAGACAAAACTAATTTTTCAAACTGTTATTTTCGGGTTTTGAATTTCTTATTTGGATTGTGCAATAATTTTGGTAGACCTGTACTTTTGTGTAAGCTGCGATTTAATCCCTTTTATTGATGGAATCCGTTTAATAATTCGAATAGCGAATAATTTTATGTCATTAATTGTCAATTAGATCTCATTCCTAGAACGAACTGTTGTAGGGCATAATATATTATGTTGTGATTTGCCTGGCTATTTATTTGTTATTAGTACCGATTAAAAACAGCTCACGTAGGAAAGCGGAGTGCTGCAGATTTTGTAGTCATGTGCAGAGAGGTACACAGAAAAGTGCAGTATTCTTAAATTTCATAAATCCTGTTAAATAGTGTCGAGTTAAATATAACCTCATAGGCGTCGCTATTTGTCGCATAAAATATCGCTATTTGGTCATGGGTAAATAATAAAATTAATAATTACAATTATATTTATATCTCGTAAATAAAATAATTCATGCAATCATTAAGACGCTGAATAACTCGCGTCAGTGTCTAGTTGACATTTAAATTATAAAATACTAAACTATAATGTACAATTCTAAAAATCCAATTATAAACAAAATTCGTCTGAGGATATCAACGGTATCAGTTCAGGAACTGTTTCTATTAGAGGCACTGACTGTTCATACAAAGCATTGTATAATTCTTTTGTGTTGTTCCACGGCGAATACGAAAAATTGGGAGTTTCGTACATACAACTTGGAAGGCTTTGGTTGCTCGATATATATGGGCCGCCAGAAACTTCACATTCATCCCTCGGCTTTTTTGATTTATTCCCTGATTTTTGGTAAGGTGCATGTAAAAGGTTATGTAGATCTTCAGATTTACATTGTGTATCGCGATGTGAAAAATCTAGAGATTTTTCTTCATCCGATGAAGGGACAAAGTTTGAGAAATAATTTGCAATGTGAGCCGCCGAATGCTTTTGTATATCAGACTCGCAAGTACCTCTCAGCTGTTTTCTCTTCTCCTTCATTCGTCGATTTTGAAACCAAATTTTTATTGTTCTTTCTTCTATGCCGAATTGTACGGCTAGTAGTTTACGGTTGCTAGCTGCAATGAAGCGTTCCTTTTTGAAGTAGTTTTCAAACGTTAGTAGCTGCTGCGATGTAAACTCGGTCCGTTTCTTGCGCTTCTTGGTTATTCCGCTATTCTGCGGTGAAATTGCAAACTCCATTTTGTCCAAAGCGTTTCCTGAAGTAGTCGCGTTTTGACCTTCGTCACTGGGAATTTCTACTCGTGCTATATCCATTTCGCTTCTGCAAATGATTCCTGACGTATGTGATTGACTCACAAGAATTGTTTATTTATAGAAGGAATAGGCCACACCCAGTAGTAGTTTTATTGGATAATGCGAACTGTTGATAGTCATTAGAGTGTTTCTTAAGCTAGTACAGCTACCTGCTTCAATGTACCACCTAATTGTCATTAATTGTCAATTAGATCTCATTCCTAAAACGACGTTTTGTAGGGCATAATTTATTTTGTTGTAATTTTTCTGGTTATTTATGTTGTTATTTCTGAAAACATTATTTGTATATAAATATTTCTGAAGTTATTTGTTATTAGTACCGATTAAAAACAGCTCACGTAGGAAGGCCGAGTTGTGCAGATTTTGTAGTCATGTGCAGAAAGGTACACAGAAAAGCGCAGTATTCTTAAATTTCATAAATTCTGTTAAATAGTGTCGAGTTAAATATAACCTCATAGGCGTTGTTATTTATGAATGTTAATGCCATAAAATGTCGCTATTTGGTCATTGGTAAGTAATAAAATTAATAATTACGAGTAGGTTTATATAAAATTATTCATGCAATAGTTAAGACGCTCAATAACTCGCGCCATTGTCTAGTTAACATTCAAATAAAAAAATATGAAAATGCAACTAAAAAAAGTACAATTCGGAAAACTCAATTTCGTGTGAAATTTCAACTGTCCGCTATTATTTTTTACCTAATTACTAATTTCTAACTAAAAGTAATGACCGAAAAATCAAAGCCCACAAAAGTTGAAAGAGAAGAAACAGACAAAACTAATTTTTCAAACTGTTATTTTCGGGTTTTGAATTTCTTATTTGGATTGTGCAATAATTTTGGTAGACCTGTACTTTTGTGTAAGCTGCGATTTAATCCCTTTTATTGATGGAATCCGTTTAATAATTCGAATAGCGAATAATTTTATGTCATTAATTGTCAATTAGATCTCATTCCTAGAACGAACTGTTGTAGGGCATAATATATTATGTTGTGATTTGCCTGGCTATTTATTTGTTATTAGTACCGATTAAAAACAGCTCACGTAGGAAGGCCGAGTTGTGCAGATTTTGTAGTCATGTGCAGAAAGGTACACAGAAAAGCGCAGTATTCTTAAATTTCATAAATTCTGTTAAATAGTGTCGAGTTAAATATAACCTCATAGGCGTTGTTATTTATGAATGTTAATGCCATAAAATGTCGCTATTTGGTCATTGGTAAGTAATAAAATTAATAATTACGAGTAGGTTTATATAAAATTATTCATGCAATAGTTAAGACGCTCAATAACTCGCGCCATTGTCTAGTTAACATTCAAATAAAAAAATATGAAAATGCAACTAAAAAAAGTACAATTCGGAAAACTCAATTTCGTGTGAAATTTCAACTGTCCGCTATTATTTTTTACCTAATTACTAATTTCTAACTAAAAGTAATGACCGAAAAATCAAAGCCCACAAAAGTTGAAAGAGAAGAAACAGACAAAACTAATTTTTCAAACTGTTATTTTCGGGTTTTGAATTTCTTATTTGGATTGTGCAATAATTTTGGTAGACCTGTACTTTTGTGTAAGCTGCGATTTAATCCCTTTTATTGATGGAATCCGTTTAATAATTCGAATAGCGAATAATTTTATGTCATTAATTGTCAATTAGATCTCATTCCTAGAACGAACTGTTGTAGGGCATAATATATTATGTTGTGATTTGCCTGGCTATTTATTTGTTATTAGTACCGATTAAAAACAGCTCACGTAGGAAAGCGGAGTGCTGCAGATTTTGTAGTCATGTGCAGAGAGGTACACAGAAAAGTGCAGTATTCTTAAATTTCATAAATCCTGTTAAATAGTGTCGAGTTAAATATAACCTCATAGGCGTCGCTATTTGTCGCATAAAATATCGCTATTTGGTCATGGGTAAATAATAAAATTAATAATTACAATTATATTTATATCTCGTAAATAAAATAATTCATGCAATCATTAAGACGCTGAATAACTCGCGTCAGTGTCTAGTTGACATTTAAATTATAAAATACTAAACTATAATGTACAATTCTAAAAATCCAATTATAAACAAAATTCGTCTGAGGATATCAACGGTATCAGTTCAGGAACTGTTTCTATTAGAGGCACTGACTGTTCATACAAAGCATTGTATAATTCTTTTGTGTTGTTCCACGGCGAATACGAAAAATTGGGAGTTTCGTACATACAACTTGGAAGGCTTTGGTTGCTCGATATATATGGGCCGCCAGAAACTTCACATTCATCCCTCGGCTTTTTTGATTTATTCCCTGATTTTTGGTAAGGTGCATGTAAAAGGTTATGTAGATCTTCAGATTTACATTGTGTATCGCGATGTGAAAAATCTAGAGATTTTTCTTCATCCGATGAAGGGACAAAGTTTGAGAAATAATTTGCAATGTGAGCCGCCGAATGCTTTTGTATATCAGACTCGCAAGTACCTCTCAGCTGTTTTCTCTTCTCCTTCATTCGTCGATTTTGAAACCAAATTTTTATTGTTCTTTCTTCTATGCCGAATTGTACGGCTAGTAGTTTACGGTTGCTAGCTGCAATGAAGCGTTCCTTTTTGAAGTAGTTTTCAAACGTTAGTAGCTGCTGCGATGTAAACTCGGTCCGTTTCTTGCGCTTCTTGGTTATTCCGCGATTCTGCGGTGAAATTGCAAACTCCATTTTGTCCAAAGCGTTTCCTGAAGTAGTCGCGTTTTGACCTTCGTCACTGGGAATTTCTACTCGTGCTATATCCATTTCGCTTCTGCAAATGATTCCTGATGTATGTGATTGACTCACAAGAATTGTTTATTTATAGAAGGAATAGGCCACACCCAGTAGTAGTTTTATTGGATAATGCGAACTGTTGATAGTCATTAGAGTGTTTCTTAAGCTGGTACAGCTACCTGCTTCAATGTACCACCTAATTGTCATTAATTGTCAATTAGATCTCATTCCTAAAACGACTTTTTGTAGGGCATAATTTATTTTGTTGTAATTTTTCTGGCTATTTATGTTGTTATTTCTGAAAACATTATTTGTATATAAATATTTCTGAAGTTATTTGTTATTAGTTCCGATTAAAAACAGCTCACGTAGGAAGGCCGAGTTGTGCATATTTTGTAGTCATGTGCAGAGAGGTACACAGAAAAGCGCAGTATTCTTAAATTTCATAAATTCTGTTAAATAGTGTCGAGTTAAATATAACCTCATAGGCGTCGTTATTTATGAATGTTAATGCCATAACATGTCGCTATTTGGTCATTGGTAAGTGATAAAATTAATAATTACGAGTAGGTTTATATAAAATTATTCATGCAATAGTTAAGACGCTCAATAACTCGCGCCATTGTCTAGTTAACATTCAAATAAAAAAATATGAAAATGCAACTAAAAAAAGTACAATTCGGAAAACTCAATTTCGTGTGAAATTTCAACTGTCCGCTATTATTTTTTACCTAATTACTAATTTCTAACTAAAAGTAATGACCGAAAAATCAAAGCCCACAAAAGTTGAAAGAGAAGAAACAGACAAAACTAATTTTTCAAACTGTTATTTTCGGGTTTTGAATTTCTTATTTGGATTGTGCAATAATTTTGGTAGACCTGTACTTTTGTGTAAGCTGCGATTTAATCCCTTTTATTGATGGAATCCGTTTAATAATTCGAATAGCGAATAATTTTATGTCATTAATTGTCAATTAGATCTCATTCCTAGAACGAACTGTTGTAGGGCATAATATATTATGTTGTGATTTGCCTGGCTATTTATTTGTTATTAGTACCGATTAAAAACAGCTCACGTAGGAAAGCGGAGTGCTGCAGATTTTGTAGTCATGTGCAGAGAGGTACACAGAAAAGTGCAGTATTCTTAAATTTCATAAATCCTGTTAAATAGTGTCGAGTTAAATATAACCTCATAGGCGTCGCTATTTGTCGCATAAAATATCGCTATTTGGTCATGGGTAAATCCAATTATAACCAATTATAAACAAAATTCGTCTGAGGATATCAACGGAATCAGTTCAGGAACTGTTTCTATTAGAGGCACTGACTGTTCATACAAAGCATTGTATAATTCTTTTGTGTTGTTCCACGGCGAATACGAAAAATTGGGAGTTTCGTACATACAACTTGGAAGGCTTTGGTTGCTCGATATATATGGGCCGCCAGAAACTTTACATTCATCCCTCGGCATTTTTGATTTATTCCCTGATTTTTGGTAAGGTGCATGTAAAAGGTTATGTAGATCTTCAGATTTACATTGTGTATCGCGATGTGAAAAATCTAGAGATTTTTCTTCATCCGATGAAGGGACAAAGTTTGAGAAATAATTTGCAATGTGAGCCGCCGAATGCTTTTGTATATCAGACTCGCAAGTACCTCTCAGCTGTTTTCTCTTCTCCTTCATTCGTCGATTTTGAAACCAAATTTTTATTGTTCTTTCTTCTATGCCGAATTGTACGGCTAGTAGTTTACGGTTGCTAGCTGCAATGAAGCGTTCCTTTTTGAAGTAGTTTTCAAACGTTAGTAGCTGCTGCGATGTAAACTCGGTCCGTTTCTTGCGCTTCTTGGTTATTCCGCGATTCTGCGGTGAAATTGCAAACTCCATTTTGTCCAAAGCGTTTCCTGAAGTAGTCGCGTTTTGACCTTCGTCACTGGGAATTTCTACTCGTGCTATATCCATTTCGCTTCTGCAAATGATTCCTGATGTATGTGATTGACTCACAAGAATTGTTTATTTATAGAAGGAATAGGCCACACCCAGTAGTAGTTTTATTGGATAATGCGAACTGTTGATAGTCATTAGAGTGTTTCTTAAGCTGGTACAGCTACCTGCTTCAATGTACCACCTAATTGTCATTAATTGTCAATTAGATCTCATTCCTAAAACGACTTTTTGTAGGGCATAATTTATTTTGTTGTAATTTTTCTGGCTATTTATGTTGTTATTTCTGAAAACATTATTTGTATATAAATATTTCTGAAGTTATTTGTTATTAGTTCCGATTAAAAACAGCTCACGTAGGAAGGCCGAGTTGTTCATATTTTGTAGTCATGTGCAGAGAGGTACACAGAAAAGCGCAGTATTCTTAAATTTCATAAATTCTGTTAAATAGTGTCGAGTTAAATATAACCTCATAGGCGTCGTTATTTATGAATGTTAATGCCATAACATGTCGCTATTTGGTCATTGGTAAGTAATAAAATTAATAATTACGAGTAGGTTTATATAAAATTATTCATGCAATAGTTAAGACGCTCAATAACTCGCGCCATTGTCTAGTTAACATTCAAATAAAAAAATATGAAAATGCAACTAAAAAAAGTACAATTCGGAAAACTCAATTTCGTGTGAAATTTCAACTGTCCGCTATTATTTTTTACCTAATTACTAATTTCTAACTAAAAGTAATGACCGAAAAATCAAAGCCCACAAAAGTTGAAAGAGAAGAAACAGACAAAACTAATTTTTCAAACTGTTATTTTCGGGTTTTGAATTTCTTATTTGGATTGTGCAATAATTTTGGTAGACCTGTACTTTTGTGTAAGCTGCGATTTAATCCCTTTTATTGATGGAATCCGTTTAATAATTCGAATAGCGAATAATTTTATGTCATTAATTGTCAATTAGATCTCATTCCTAGAACGAACTGTTGTAGGGCATAATATATTATGTTGTGATTTGCCTGGCTATTTATTTGTTATTAGTACCGATTAAAAACAGCTCACGTAGGAAAGCGGAGTGCTGCAGATTTTGTAGTCATGTGCAGAGAGGTACACAGAAAAGTGCAGTATTCTTAAATTTCATAAATCCTGTTAAATAGTGTCGAGTTAAATATAACCTCATAGGCGTCGCTATTTGTCGCATAAAATATCGCTATTTGGTCATGGGTAAATCCAATTATAACCAATTATAAACAAAATTCGTCTGTGGATATCAACGGAATCAGTTCAGGAACTGTTTCTATTAGAGGCACTGACTGTTCATACAAAGCATTGTATAATTCTTTTGTGTTGTTCCACGGCGAATACGAAAAATTGGGAGTTTCGTACATACAACTTGGAAGGCTTTGGTTGCTCGATATATATGGGCCGCCAGAAACTTTACATTCATCCCTCGGCATTTTTGATTTATTCCCTGATTTTTGGTAAGGTGCATGTAAAAGGTTATGTAGATCTTCAGATTTACATTGTGTATCGCGATGTGAAAAATCTAGAGATTTTTCTTCATCCGATGAAGGGACAAAGTTTGAGAAATAATTTGCAATGTGAGCCGCCGAATGCTTTTGTATATCAGACTCGCAAGTACCTCTCAGCTGTTTTCTCTTCTCCTTCATTCGTCGATTTTGAAACCAAATTTTTATTGTTCTTTCTTCTATGCCGAATTGTACGGCTAGTAGTTTACGGTTGCTAGCTGCAATGAAGCGTTCCTTTTTGAAGTAGTTTTCAAACGTTAGTAGCTGCTGCGATGTAAACTCGGTCCGTTTCTTGCGCTTCTTGGTTATTCCGCGATTCTGCGGTGAAATTGCAAACTCCATTTTGTCCAAAGCGTTTCCTGAAGTAGTCGCGTTTTGACCTTCGTCACTGGGAATTTCTACTCGTGCTATATCCATTTCGCTTCTGCAAATGATTCCTGATGTATGTGATTGACTCACAAGAATTGTTTATTTATAGAAGGAATAGGCCACACCCAGTAGTAGTTTTATTGGATAATGCGAACTGTTGATAGTCATTAGAGTGTTTCTTAAGCTGGTACAGCTACCTGCTTCAATGTACCACCTAATTGTCATTAATTGTCAATTAGATCTCATTCCTAAAACGACTTTTTGTAGGGCATAATTTATTTTGTTGTAATTTTTCTGGCTATTTATGTTGTTATTTCTGAAAACATTATTTGTATATAAATATTTCTGAAGTTATTTGTTATTAGTTCCGATTAAAAACAGCTCACGTAGGAAGGCCGAGTTGTTCATATTTTGTAGTCATGTGCAGAGAGGTACACAGAAAAGCGCAGTATTCTTAAATTTCATAAATTCTGTTAAATAGTGTCGAGTTAAATATAACCTCATAGGCGTCGTTATTTATGAATGTTAATGCCATAACATGTCGCTATTTGGTCATTGGTAAGTAATAAAATTAATAATTACGAGTAGGTTTATATAAAATTATTCATGCAATAGTTAAGACGCTCAATAACTCGCGCCATTGTCTAGTTAACATTCAAATAAAAAAATATGAAAATGCAACTAAAAAAAGTACAATTCGGAAAACTCAATTTCGTGTGAAATTTCAACTGTCCGCTATTATTTTTTACCTAATTACTAATTTCTAACTAAAAGTAATGACCGAAAAATCAAAGCCCACAAAAGTTGAAAGAGAAGAAACAGACAAAACTAATTTTTCAAACTGTTATTTTCGGGTTTTGAATTTCTTATTTGGATTGTGCAATAATTTTGGTAGACCTGTACTTTTGTGTAAGCTGCGATTTAATCCCTTTTATTGATGGAATCCGTTTAATAATTCGAATAGCGAATAATTTTATGTCATTAATTGTCAATTAGATCTCATTCCTAGAACGAACTGTTGTAGGGCATAATATATTATGTTGTGATTTGCCTGGCTATTTATTTGTTATTAGTACCGATTAAAAACAGCTCACGTAGGAAAGCGGAGTGCTGCAGATTTTGTAGTCATGTGCAGAGAGGTACACAGAAAAGTGCAGTATTCTTAAATTTCATAAATCCTATTAAATAGTGTCGAGTTAAATATAACCTCATAGGCGTCGCTATTTGTCGCATAAAATATCGCTATTTGGTCATGGGTAAATAATAAAATTAATAATTACAATTATATTTATATCTCGTAAATAAAATAATTCATGCAATCATTAAGACGCTGAATAACTCGCGTCAGTGTCTAGTTGACATTTAAATTATAAAATACTAAACTATAATGTACAATTCTAAAAATCCAATTATAAACAAAATTCGTCTGAGGATATCAACGGAATCAGTTCAGGAACTGTTTCTATTAGAGGCACTGACTGTTCATACAAAGCATTGTATAATTCTTTTGTGTTGTTCCACGGCGAATACGAAAAATTGGGAGTTTCGTACATACAACTTGGAAGGCTTTGGTTGCTCGATATATATGGGCCGCCAGAAACTTCACATTCATCCCTCGGCTTTTTTGATTTATTCCCTGATTTTTGGTAAGGTGCATGTAAAAGGTTATGTAGATCTTAAGATTTACATTGTGTATCGCGATGTGAAAAATCTAGAGATTTTTCTTCATCCGATGAAGGGACAAAGTTTGAGAAATAATTTGCAATGTGAGCCGCCGAATGCTTTTGTATATCAGACTCGCAAGTACCTCTCAGCTGTTTTCTCTTCTCCTTCATTCGTCGATTTTGAAACCAAATTTTTATTGTTCTTTCTTCTATGCCGAATTGTACGGCTAGTAGTTTACGGTTGCTAGCTGCAATGAAGCGTTCCTTTTTGAAGTAGTTTTCAAACGTTAGTAGCTGCTGCGATGTAAACTCGGTCCGTTTCTTGCGCTTCTTGGTTATTCCGCGATTCTGCGGTGAAATTGCAAACTCCATTTTGTCCAAAGCGTTTCCTGAAGTAGTCGCGTTTTGACCTTCGTCACTGGGAATTTCTACTCGTGCTATATCCATTTCGCTTCTGCAAATGATTCCTGATGTATGTGATTGACTCACAAGAATTGTTTATTTATAGAAGGAATAGGCCACACCCAGTAGTAGTTTTATTGGATAATGCGAACTGTTGATAGTCATTAGAGTGTTTCTTAAGCTGGTACAGCTACCTGCTTCAATGTACCACCTAATTGTCATTAATTGTCAATTAGATCTCATTCCTAAAACGACTTTTTGTAGGGCATAATTTATTTTGTTGTAATTTTTCTGGCTATTTATGTTGTTATTTCTGAAAACATTATTTGTATATAAATATTTCTGAAGTTATTTGTTATTAGTTCCGATTAAAAACAGCTCACGTAGGAAGGCCGAGTTGTTCATATTTTGTAGTCATGTGCAGAGAGGTACACAGAAAAGCGCAGTATTCTTAAATTTCATAAATTCTGTTAAATAGTGTCGAGTTAAATATAACCTCATAGGCGTCGTTATTTATGAATGTTAATGCCATAACATGTCGCTATTTGGTCATTGGTAAGTAATAAAATTAATAATTACGAGTAGGTTTATATAAAATTATTCATGCAATAGTTAAGACGCTCAATAACTCGCGCCATTGTCTAGTTAACATTCAAATAAAAAAATATGAAAATGCAACTAAAAAAAGTACAATTCGGAAAACTCAATTTCGTGTGAAATTTCAACTGTCCGCTATTATTTTTTACCTAATTACTAATTTCTAACTAAAAGTAATGACCGAAAAATCAAAGCCCACAAAAGTTGAAAGAGAAGAAACAGACAAAACTAATTTTTCAAACTGTTATTTTCGGGTTTTGAATTTCTTATTTGGATTGTGCAATAATTTTGGTAGACCTGTACTTTTGTGTAAGCTGCGATTTAATCCCTTTTATTGATGGAATCCGTTTAATAATTCGAATAGCGAATAATTTTATGTCATTAATTGTCAATTAGATCTCATTCCTAGAACGAACTGTTGTAGGGCATAATATATTATGTTGTGATTTGCCTGGCTATTTATTTGTTATTAGTACCGATTAAAAACAGCTCACGTAGGAAAGCGGAGTGCTGCAGATTTTGTAGTCATGTGCAGAGAGGTACACAGAAAAGTGCAGTATTCTTAAATTTCATAAATCCTGTTAAATAGTGTCGAGTTAAATATAACCTCATAGGCGTCGCTATTTGTCGCATAAAATATCGCTATTTGGTCATGGGTAAATAATAAAATTAATAATTACAATTATATTTATATCTCGTAAATAAAATAATTCATGCAATCATTAAGACGCTGAATAACTCGCGTCAGTGTCTAGTTGACATTTAAATTATAAAATACTAAACTATAATGTACAATTCTAAAAATCCAATTATAAACAAAATTCGTCTGAGGATATCAACGGAATCAGTTCAGGAACTGTTTCTATTAGAGGCACTGACTGTTCATACAAAGCATTGTATAATTCTTTTGTGTTGTTCCACGGCGAATACGAAAAATTGGGAGTTTCGTACATACAACTTGGAAGGCTTTGGTTGCTCGATATATATGGGCCGCCAGAAACTTCACATTCATCCCTCGGCTTTTTTGATTTATTCCCTGATTTTTGGTAAGGTGCATGTAAAAGGTTATGTAGATCTTAAGATTTACATTGTGTATCGCGATGTGAAAAATCTAGAGATTTTTCTTCATCCGATGAAGGGACAAAGTTTGAGAAATAATTTGCAATGTGAGCCGCCGAATGCTTTTGTATATCAGACTCGCAAGTACCTCTCAGCTGTTTTCTCTTCTCCTTCATTCGTCGATTTTGAAACCAAATTTTTATTGTTCTTTCTTCTATGCCGAATTGTACGGCTAGTAGTTTACGGTTGCTAGCTGCAATGAAGCGTTCCTTTTTGAAGTAGTTTTCAAACGTTAGTAGCTGCTGCGATGTAAACTCGGTCCGTTTCTTGCGCTTCTTGGTTATTCCGCGATTCTGCGGTGAAATTGCAAACTCCATTTTGTCCAAAGCGTTTCCTGAAGTAGTCGCGTTTTGACCTTCGTCACTGGGAATTTCTACTCGTGCTATATCCATTTCGCTTCTGCAAATGATTCCTGATGTATGTGATTGACTCACAAGAATTGTTTATTTATAGAAGGAATAGGCCACACCCAGTAGTAGTTTTATTGGATAATGCGAACTGTTGATAGTCATTAGAGTGTTTCTTAAGCTGGTACAGCTACCTGCTTCAATGTACCACCTAATTGTCATTAATTGTCAATTAGATCTCATTCCTAAAACGACTTTTTGTAGGGCATAATTTATTTTGTTGTAATTTTTCTGGCTATTTATGTTGTTATTTCTGAAAACATTATTTGTATATAAATATTTCTGAAGTTATTTGTTATTAGTTCCGATTAAAAACAGCTCACGTAGGAAGGCCGAGTTGTTCATATTTTGTAGTCATGTGCAGAGAGGTACACAGAAAAGCGCAGTATTCTTAAATTTCATAAATTCTGTTAAATAGTGTCGAGTTAAATATAACCTCATAGGCGTCGTTATTTATGAATGTTAATGCCATAACATGTCGCTATTTGGTCATTGGTAAGTAATAAAATTAATAATTACGAGTAGGTTTATATAAAATTATTCATGCAATAGTTAAGACGCTCAATAACTCGCGCCATTGTCTAGTTAACATTCAAATAAAAAAATATGAAAATGCAACTAAAAAAAGTACAATTCGGAAAACTCAATTTCGTGTGAAATTTCAACTGTCCGCTATTATTTTTTACCTAATTACTAATTTCTAACTAAAAGTAATGACCGAAAAATCAAAGCCCACAAAAGTTGAAAGAGAAGAAACAGACAAAACTAATTTTTCAAACTGTTATTTTCGGGTTTTGAATTTCTTATTTGGATTGTGCAATAATTTTGGTAGACCTGTACTTTTGTGTAAGCTGCGATTTAATCCCTTTTATTGATGGAATCCGTTTAATAATTCGAATAGCGAATAATTTTATGTCATTAATTGTCAATTAGATCTCATTCCTAGAACGAACTGTTGTAGGGCATAATATATTATGTTGTGATTTGCCTGGCTATTTATTTGTTATTAGTACCGATTAAAAACAGCTCACGTAGGAAAGCGGAGTGCTGCAGATTTTGTAGTCATGTGCAGAGAGGTACACAGAAAAGTGCAGTATTCTTAAATTTCATAAATCCTGTTAAATAGTGTCGAGTTAAATATAACCTCATAGGCGTCGCTATTTGTCGCATAAAATATCGCTATTTGGTCATGGGTAAATCCAATTATAACCAATTATAAACAAAATTCGTCTGTGGATATCAACGGAATCAGTTCAGGAACTGTTTCTATTAGAGGCACTGACTGTTCATACAAAGCATTGTATAATTCTTTTGTGTTGTTCCACGGCGAATACGAAAAATTGGGAGTTTCGTACATACAACTTGGAAGGCTTTGGTTGCTCGATATATATGGGCCGCCAGAAACTTTACATTCATCCCTCGGCATTTTTGATTTATTCCCTGATTTTTGGTAAGGTGCATGTAAAAGGTTATGTAGATCTTCAGATTTACATTGTGTATCGCGATGTGAAAAATCTAGAGATTTTTCTTCATCCGATGAAGGGACAAAGTTTGAGAAATAATTTGCAATGTGAGCCGCCGAATGCTTTTGTATATCAGACTCGCAAGTACCTCTCAGCTGTTTTCTCTTCTCCTTCATTCGTCGATTTTGAAACCAAATTTTTATTGTTCTTTCTTCTATGCCGAATTGTACGGCTAGTAGTTTACGGTTGCTAGCTGCAATGAAGCGTTCCTTTTTGAAGTAGTTTTCAAACGTTAGTAGCTGCTGCGATGTAAACTCGGTCCGTTTCTTGCGCTTCTTGGTTATTCCGCGATTCTGCGGTGAAATTGCAAACTCCATTTTGTCCAAAGCGTTTCCTGAAGTAGTCGCGTTTTGACCTTCGTCACTGGGAATTTCTACTCGTGCTATATCCATTTCGCTTCTGCAAATGATTCCTGATGTATGTGATTGACTCACAAGAATTGTTTATTTATAGAAGGAATAGGCCACACCCAGTAGTAGTTTTATTGGATAATGCGAACTGTTGATAGTCATTAGAGTGTTTCTTAAGCTGGTACAGCTACCTGCTTCAATGTACCACCTAATTGTCATTAATTGTCAATTAGATCTCATTCCTAAAACGACTTTTTGTAGGGCATAATTTATTTTGTTGTAATTTTTCTGGCTATTTATGTTGTTATTTCTGAAAACATTATTTGTATATAAATATTTCTGAAGTTATTTGTTATTAGTTCCGATTAAAAACAGCTCACGTAGGAAGGCCGAGTTGTTCATATTTTGTAGTCATGTGCAGAGAGGTACACAGAAAAGCGCAGTATTCTTAAATTTCATAAATTCTGTTAAATAGTGTCGAGTTAAATATAACCTCATAGGCGTCGTTATTTATGAATGTTAATGCCATAACATGTCGCTATTTGGTCATTGGTAAGTAATTAAATTAATAATTACGAGTAGGTTTATATAAAATTATTCATGCAATAGTTAAGACGCTCAATAACTCGCGCCATTGTCTAGTTAACATTCAAATAAAAAAATATGAAAATGCAACTAAAAAAAGTACAATTCGGAAAACTCAATTTCGTGTGAAATTTCAACTGTCCGCTATTATTTTTTACCTAATTACTAATTTCTAACTAAAAGTAATGACCGAAAAATCAAAGCCCACAAAAGTTGAAAGAGAAGAAACAGACAAAACTAATTTTTCAAACTGTTATTTTCGGGTTTTGAATTTCTTATTTGGATTGTGCAATAATTTTGGTAGACCTGTACTTTTGTGTAAGGTGCGATTTAATCCCTTTTATTGATGGAATCCGTTTAATAATTCGAATAGCGAATAATTTTATGTCATTAATTGTCAATTAGATCTCATTCCTAGAACGAACTGTTGTAGGGCATAATATATTATGTTGTGATTTGCCTGGCTATTTATTTGTTATTAGTACCGATTAAAAACAGCTCACGTAGGAAAGCGGAGTGCTGCAGATTTTGTAGTCATGTGCAGAGAGGTACACAGAAAAGTGCAGTATTCTTAAATTTCATAAATCCTATTAAATAGTGTCGAGTTAAATATAACCTCATAGGCGTCGCTATTTGTCGCATAAAATATCGCTATTTGGTCATGGGTAAATAATAAAATTAATAATTACAATTATATTTATATCTCGTAAATAAAATAATTCATGCAATCATTAAGACGCTGAATAACTCGCGTCAGTGTCTAGTTGACATTTAAATTATAAAATACTAAACTATAATGTACAATTCTAAAAATCCAATTATAAACAAAATTCGTCTGAGGATATCAACGGAATCAGTTCAGGAACTGTTTCTATTAGAGGCACTGACTGTTCATACAAAGCATTGTATAATTCTTTTGTGTTGTTCCACGGCGAATACGAAAAATTGGGAGTTTCGTACATACAACTTGGAAGGCTTTGGTTGCTCGATATATATGGGCCGCCAGAAACTTCACATTCATCCCTCGGCTTTTTTGATTTATTCCCTGATTTTTGGTAAGGTGCATGTAAAAGGTTATGTAGATCTTAAGATTTACATTGTGTATCGCGATGTGAAAAATCTAGAGATTTTTCTTCATCCGATGAAGGGACAAAGTTTGAGAAATAATTTGCAATGTGAGCCGCCGAATGCTTTTGTATATCAGACTCGCAAGTACCTCTCAGCTGTTTTCTCTTCTCCTTCATTCGTCGATTTTGAAACCAAATTTTTATTGTTCTTTCTTCTATGCCGAATTGTACGGCTAGTAGTTTACGGTTGCTAGCTGCAATGAAGCGTTCCTTTTTGAAGTAGTTTTCAAACGTTAGTAGCTGCTGCGATGTAAACTCGGTCCGTTTCTTGCGCTTCTTGGTTATTCCGCGATTCTGCGGTGAAATTGCAAACTCCATTTTGTCCAAAGCGTTTCCTGAAGTAGTCGCGTTTTGACCTTCGTCACTGGGAATTTCTACTCGTGCTATATCCATTTCGCTTCTGCAAATGATTCCTGATGTATGTGATTGACTCACAAGAATTGTTTATTTATAGAAGGAATAGGCCACACCCAGTAGTAGTTTTATTGGATAATGCGAACTGTTGATAGTCATTAGAGTGTTTCTTAAGCTGGTACAGCTACCTGCTTCAATGTACCACCTAATTGTCATTAATTGTCAATTAGATCTCATTCCTAAAACGACTTTTTGTAGGGCATAATTTATTTTGTTGTAATTTTTCTGGCTATTTATGTTGTTATTTCTGAAAACATTATTTGTATATAAATATTTCTGAAGTTATTTGTTATTAGTTCCGATTAAAAACAGCTCACGTAGGAAGGCCGAGTTGTGCATATTTTGTAGTCATGTGCAGAGAGGTACACAGAAAAGCGCAGTATTCTTAAATTTCATAAATTCTGTTAAATAGTGTCGAGTTAAATATAACCTCATAGGCGTCGTTATTTATGAATGTTAATGCCATAACATGTCGCTATTTGGTCATTGGTAAGTAATAAAATTAATAATTACGAGTAGGTTTATATAAAATTATTCATGCAATAGTTAAGACGCTCAATAACTCGCGCCATTGTCTAGTTAACATTCAAATAAAAAAATATGAAAATGCAACTAAAAAAAGTACAATTCGGAAAACTCAATTTCGTGTGAAATTTCAACTGTCCGCTATTATTTTTTACCTAATTACTAATTTCTAACTAAAAGTAATGACCGAAAAATCAAAGCCCACAAAAGTTGAAAGAGAAGAAACAGACAAAACTAATTTTTCAAACTGTTATTTTCGGGTTTTGAATTTCTTATTTGGATTGTGCAATAATTTTGGTAGACCTGTACTTTTGTGTAAGCTGCGATTTAATCCCTTTTATTGATGGAATCCGTTTAATAATTCGAATAGCGAATAATTTTATGTCATTAATTGTCAATTAGATCTCATTCCTAGAACGAACTGTTGTAGGGCATAATATATTATGTTGTGATTTGCCTGGCTATTTATTTGTTATTAGTACCGATTAAAAACAGCTCACGTAGGAAAGCGGAGTGCTGCAGATTTTGTAGTCATGTGCAGAGAGGTACACAGAAAAGTGCAGTATTCTTAAATTTCATAAATCCTGTTAAATAGTGTCGAGTTAAATATAACCTCATAGGCGTCGCTATTTGTCGCATAAAATATCGCTATTTGGTCATGGGTAAATAATAAAATTAATAATTACAATTATATTTATATCTCGTAAATAAAATAATTCATGCAATCATTAAGACGCTGAATAACTCGCGTCAGTGTCTAGTTGACATTTAAATTATAAAATACTAAACTATAATGTACAATTCTAAAAATCCAATTATAAACAAAATTCGTCTGAGGATATCAACGGAATCAGTTCAGGAACTGTTTCTATTAGAGGCACTGACTGTTCATACAAAGCATTGTATAATTCTTTTGTGTTGTTCCACGGCGAATACGAAAAATTGGGAGTTTCGTACATACAACTTGGAAGGCTTTGGTTGCTCGATATATATGGGCCGCCAGAAACTTCACATTCATCCCTCGGCTTTTTTGATTTATTCCCTGATTTTTGGTAAGGTGCATGTAAAAGGTTATGTAGATCTTAAGATTTACATTGTGTATCGCGATGTGAAAAATCTAGAGATTTTTCTTCATCCGATGAAGGGACAAAGTTTGAGAAATAATTTGCAATGTGAGCCGCCGAATGCTTTTGTATATCAGACTCGCAAGTACCTCTCAGCTGTTTTCTCTTCTCCTTCATTCGTCGATTTTGAAACCAAATTTTTATTGTTCTTTCTTCTATGCCGAATTGTACGGCTAGTAGTTTACGGTTGCTAGCTGCAATGAAGCGTTCCTTTTTGAAGTAGTTTTCAAACGTTAGTAGCTGCTGCGATGTAAACTCGGTCCGTTTCTTGCGCTTCTTGGTTATTCCGCGATTCTGCGGTGAAATTGCAAACTCCATTTTGTCCAAAGCGTTTCCTGAAGTAGTCGCGTTTTGACCTTCGTCACTGGGAATTTCTACTCGTGCTATATCCATTTCGCTTCTGCAAATGATTCCTGATGTATGTGATTGACTCACAAGAATTGTTTATTTATAGAAGGAATAGGCCACACCCAGTAGTAGTTTTATTGGATAATGCGAACTGTTGATAGTCATTAGAGTGTTTCTTAAGCTGGTACAGCTACCTGCTTCAATGTACCACCTAATTGTCATTAATTGTCAATTAGATCTCATTCCTAAAACGACTTTTTGTAGGGCATAATTTATTTTGTTGTAATTTTTCTGGCTATTTATGTTGTTATTTCTGAAAACATTATTTGTATATAAATATTTCTGAAGTTATTTGTTATTAGTTCCGATTAAAAACAGCTCACGTAGGAAGGCCGAGTTGTGCATATTTTGTAGTCATGTGCAGAGAGGTACACAGAAAAGCGCAGTATTCTTAAATTTCATAAATTCTGTTAAATAGTGTCGAGTTAAATATAACCTCATAGGCGTCGTTATTTATGAATGTTAATGCCATAACATGTCGCTATTTGGTCATTGGTAAGTAATAAAATTAATAATTACGAGTAGGTTTATATAAAATTATTCATGCAATAGTTAAGACGCTCAATAACTCGCGCCATTGTCTAGTTAACATTCAAATAAAAAAATATGAAAATGCAACTAAAAAAAGTACAATTCGGAAAACTCAATTTCGTGTGAAATTTCAACTGTCCGCTATTATTTTTTACCTAATTACTAATTTCTAACTAAAAGTAATGACCGAAAAATCAAAGCCCACAAAAGTTGAAAGAGAAGAAACAGACAAAACTAATTTTTCAAACTGTTATTTTCGGGTTTTGAATTTCTTATTTGGATTGTGCAATAATTTTGGTAGACCTGTACTTTTGTGTAAGCTGCGATTTAATCCCTTTTATTGATGGAATCCGTTTAATAATTCGAATAGCGAATAATTTTATGTCATTAATTGTCAATTAGATCTCATTCCTAGAACGAACTGTTGTAGGGCATAATATATTATGTTGTGATTTGCCTGGCTATTTATTTGTTATTAGTACCGATTAAAAACAGCTCACGTAGGAAAGCGGAGTGCTGCAGATTTTGTAGTCATGTGCAGAGAGGTACACAGAAAAGTGCAGTATTCTTAAATTTCATAAATCCTGTTAAATAGTGTCGAGTTAAATATAACCTCATAGGCGTCGCTATTTGTCGCATAAAATATCGCTATTTGGTCATGGGTAAATCCAATTATAACCAATTATAAACAAAATTCGTCTGAGGATATCAACGGAATCAGTTCAGGAACTGTTTCTATTAGAGGCACTGACTGTTCATACAAAGCATTGTATAATTCTTTTGTGTTGTTCCACGGCGAATACGAAAAATTGGGAGTTTCGTACATACAACTTGGAAGGCTTTGGTTGCTCGATATATATGGGCCGCCAGAAACTTTACATTCATCCCTCGGCATTTTTGATTTATTCCCTGATTTTTGGTAAGGTGCATGTAAAAGGTTATGTAGATCTTCAGATTTACATTGTGTATCGCGATGTGAAAAATCTAGAGATTTTTCTTCATCCGATGAAGGGACAAAGTTTGAGAAATAATTTGCAATGTGAGCCGCCGAATGCTTTTGTATATCAGACTCGCAAGTACCTCTCAGCTGTTTTCTCTTCTCCTTCATTCGTCGATTTTGAAACCAAATTTTTATTGTTCTTTCTTCTATGCCGAATTGTACGGCTAGTAGTTTACGGTTGCTAGCTGCAATGAAGCGTTCCTTTTTGAAGTAGTTTTCAAACGTTAGTAGCTGCTGCGATGTAAACTCGGTCCGTTTCTTGCGCTTCTTGGTTATTCCACTATTCTGCGGTGAAATTGCAAACTCCATTTTGTCCAAAGCGTTTCCTGAAGTAGTCGCGTTTTCACCTTCGTCACTGGGAATTTCTACTCGTGCTATATCCATTTCGGTTCTGCAAATGATTCCTGACGTATGTGATTGACTCACAAGAATTGTTTATTTATAGAAGGAATAGGCCACACCCAGTAGTAGTTTTATTGGATAATGCGAACTGTTGATAGTCATTAGAGTGTGAAATTTCAACTGCCCGCTATTATTTTTCACCTAATTACTAATTTCTAACTAAAAGTAATGACCGAAAAATCAAAGCCCACAAAAGTTGAAAGAGAAGAAACAGACAAAACTAATTTTTCAAGACTGTTATTTTCGGGTTTTGAGTTTCTTATTTGGATTGTGCAATAATTTTGGTAGACCTGTACTTTTGTGTAAGCTGCGATTTAATCCCTTTTATTGTTGGAATCCGTTTAATAATTCGAATAGCTAATAAATTTTATGTCATTAATTGTCAATTAGATCTCATGCCTAGAACGAACTGTTGTAGGGCATAAAATATTATGTTGTGATTTGCCTGGCTATTTATTTGTTATTAGTACCGATTAAAAACAGCTCACGTACGAAAGCGGAGTGCTGCAGATATTGTAGTCATGTGTAGAGAGGTACACAGAAAAGTGCAGTATTCTTAAATTTTATAAATCCTGTTAAATAGTGTCGAGTTAAATATAACCTCATAGGCGTCGCTATTTGTCGCATAAAATATCGCTATTTGGTCATGGGTAAATCCAATTATAACCAATTATAAACAAAATTCGTCTGAGGATATCAACGGAATCAGTTCAGGAACTGTTTCTATTAGAGGCACTGACTGTTCATACAAAGCATTGTATAATTCTTTTGTGTTGTTCCACGGCGAATACGAAAAATTGGGAGTTTCGTACATACAACTTGGAAGGCTTTGGTTGCTCGATATATATGGGCCGCCAGAAACTTTACATTCATCCCTCGGCATTTTTGATTTATTCCCTGATTTTTGGTAAGGTGCATGTAAAAGGTTATGTAGATCTTCAGATTTACATTGTGTATCGCGATGTGAAAAATCTAGAGATTTTTCTTCATCCGATGAAGGGACAAAGTTTGAGAAATAATTTGCAATGTGAGCCGCCGAATGCTTTTGTATATCAGACTCGCAAGTACCTCTCAGCTGTTTTCTCTTCTCCTTCATTCGTCGATTTTGAAATCAAATTTTTATTGTTCTTTCTTCTATGCCGAATTGTACGGCTAGTAGTTTACGGTTGCTAGCTGCAATGAAGCGTTCCTTTTTGAAGTAGTTTTCAAACGTTAGTAGCTGCTGCGATGTAAACTCGGTCCGTTTCTTGCGCTTCTTGGTTATTCCGCTATTCTGCGGTGAAATTGCAAACTCCATTTTGTCCAAAGCGTTTCCTGAAGTAGTCGCGTTTTGACCTTCGTCACTGGGAATTTCTACTCGTGCAATATCCATTTCGCTTCTGCAAATGATTCCTGATGTATGTGATTGACTCACAAGAATTGTTTATTTATAGAAGGAATAGGCCACACCCAGTAGTAGTTTTATTGGATAATGCGAACTGTTGATAGTCATTAGAGTGTTTCTTAAGCTGGTACAGCTACCTGCTTCAATGTACCACCTAATTGTCATTAATTGTCAATTAGATCTCATTCCTAAAACGACTTTTTGTAGGGCATAATTTATTTTGTTGTAATTTTTCTGGCTATTTATGTTGTTATTTCTGAAAACATTATTTGTATATAAATATTTCTGAAGTTATTTGTTATTAGTTCCGATTAAAAACAGCTCACGTAGGAAGGCCGAGTTGTGCATATTTTGTAGTCATGTGCAGAGAGGTACACAGAAAAGCGCAGTATTCTTAAATTTCATAAATTCTGTTAAATAGTGTCGAGTTAAATATAACCTCATAGGCGTCGTTATTTATGAATGTTAATGCCATAACATGTCGCTATTTGGTCATTGGTAAGTAATAAAATTAATAATTACGAGTAGGTTTATATAAAATTATTCATGCAATAGTTAAGACGCTCAATAACTCGCGCCATTGTCTAGTTAACATTCAAATAAAAAAATATGAAAATGCAACTAAAAAAAGTACAATTCGGAAAACTCAATTTCGTGTGAAATTTCAACTGTCCGCTATTATTTTTTACCTAATTACTAATTTCTAACTAAAAGTAATGACCGAAAAATCAAAGCCCACAAAAGTTGAAAGAGAAGAAACAGACAAAACTAATTTTTCAAACTGTTATTTTCGGGTTTTGAATTTCTTATTTGGATTGTGCAATAATTTTGGTAGACCTGTACTTTTGTGTAAGCTGCGATTTAATCCCTTTTATTGATGGAATCCGTTTAATAATTCGAATAGCGAATAATTTTATGTCATTAATTGTCAATTAGATCTCATTCCTAGAACGAACTGTTGTAGGGCATAATATATTATGTTGTGATTTGCCTGGCTATTTATTTGTTATTAGTACCGATTAAAAACAGCTCACGTAGGAAAGCGGAGTGCTGCAGATTTTGTAGTCATGTGCAGAGAGGTACACAGAAAAGTGCAGTATTCTTAAATTTCATAAATCCTGTTAAATAGTGTCGAGTTAAATATAACCTCATAGGCGTCGCTATTTGTCGCATAAAATATCGCTATTTGGTCATGGGTAAATCCAATTATAACCAATTATAAACAAAATTCGTCTGAGGATATCAACGGAATCAGTTCAGGAACTGTTTCTATTAGAGGCACTGACTGTTCATACAAAGCATTGTATAATTCTTTTGTGTTGTTCCACGGCGAATACGAAAAATTGGGAGTTTCGTACATACAACTTGGAAGGCTTTGGTTGCTCGATATATATGGGCCGCCAGAAACTTTACATTCATCCCTCGGCATTTTTGATTTATTCCCTGATTTTTGGTAAGGTGCATGTAAAAGGTTATGTAGATCTTCAGATTTACATTGTGTATCGCGATGTGAAAAATCTAGAGATTTTTCTTCATCCGATGAAGGGACAAAGTTTGAGAAATAATTTGCAATGTGAGCCGCCGAATGCTTTTGTATATCAGACTCGCAAGTACCTCTCAGCTGTTTTCTCTTCTCCTTCATTCGTCGATTTTGAAACCAAATTTTTATTGTTCTTTCTTCTATGCCGAATTGTACGGCTAGTAGTTTACGGTTGCTAGCTGCAATGAAGCGTTCCTTTTTGAAGTAGTTTTCAAACGTTAGTAGCTGCTGCGATGTAAACTCGGTCCGTTTCTTGCGCTTCTTGGTTATTCCACTATTCTGCGGTGAAATTGCAAACTCCATTTTGTCCAAAGCGTTTCCTGAAGTAGTCGCGTTTTCACCTTCGTCACTGGGAATTTCTACTCGTGCTATATCCATTTCGGTTCTGCAAATGATTCCTGACGTATGTGATTGACTCACAAGAATTGTTTATTTATAGAAGGAATAGGCCACACCCAGTAGTAGTTTTATTGGATAATGCGAACTGTTGATAGTCATTAGAGTGTGAAATTTCAACTGCCCGCTATTATTTTTCACCTAATTACTAATTTCTAACTAAAAGTAATGACCGAAAAATCAAAGCCCACAAAAGTTGAAAGAGAAGAAACAGACAAAACTAATTTTTCAAGACTGTTATTTTCGGGTTTTGAGTTTCTTATTTGGATTGTGCAATAATTTTGGTAGACCTGTACTTTTGTGTAAGCTGCGATTTAATCCCTTTTATTGTTGGAATCCGTTTAATAATTCGAATAGCTAATAAATTTTATGTCATTAATTGTCAATTAGATCTCATGCCTAGAACGAACTGTTGTAGGGCATAAAATATTATGTTGTGATTTGCCTGGCTATTTATTTGTTATTAGTACCGATTAAAAACAGCTCACGTACGAAAGCGGAGTGCTGCAGATATTGTAGTCATGTGTAGAGAGGTACACAGAAAAGTGCAGTATTCTTAAATTTTATAAATCCTGTTAAATAGTGTCGAGTTAAATATAACCTCATAGGCGTCGCTATTTGTCGCATAAAATATCGCTATTTGGTCATGGGTAAATCCAATTATAACCAATTATAAACAAAATTCGTCTGAGGATATCAACGGAATCAGTTCAGGAACTGTTTCTATTAGAGGCACTGACTGTTCATACAAAGCATTGTATAATTCTTTTGTGTTGTTCCACGGCGAATACGAAAAATTGGGAGTTTCGTACATACAACTTGGAAGGCTTTGGTTGCTCGATATATATGGGCCGCCAGAAACTTTACATTCATCCCTCGGCATTTTTGATTTATTCCCTGATTTTTGGTAAGGTGCATGTAAAAGGTTATGTAGATCTTCAGATTTACATTGTGTATCGCGATGTGAAAAATCTAGAGATTTTTCTTCATCCGATGAAGGGACAAAGTTTGAGAAATAATTTGCAATGTGAGCCGCCGAATGCTTTTGTATATCAGACTCGCAAGTACCTCTCAGCTGTTTTCTCTTCTCCTTCATTCGTCGATTTTGAAATCAAATTTTTATTGTTCTTTCTTCTATGCCGAATTGTACGGCTAGTAGTTTACGGTTGCTAGCTGCAATGAAGCGTTCCTTTTTGAAGTAGTTTTCAAACGTTAGTAGCTGCTGCGATGTAAACTCGGTCCGTTTCTTGCGCTTCTTGGTTATTCCGCTATTCTGCGGTGAAATTGCAAACTCCATTTTGTCCAAAGCGTTTCCTGAAGTAGTCGCGTTTTGACCTTCGTCACTGGGAATTTCTACTCGTGCAATATCCATTTCGCTTCTGCAAATGATTCCTGATGTATGTGATTGACTCACAAGAATTGTTTATTTATAGAAGGAATAGGCCACACCCAGTAGTAGTTTTATTGGATAATGCGAACTGTTGATAGTCATTAGAGTGTTTCTTAAGCTGGTACAGCTACCTGCTTCAATGTACCACCTAATTGTCATTAATTGTCAATTAGATCTCATTCCTAAAACGACTTTTTGTAGGGCATAATTTATTTTGTTGTAATTTTTCTGGCTATTTATGTTGTTATTTCTGAAAACATTATTTGTATATAAATATTTCTGAAGTTATTTGTTATTAGTTCCGATTAAAAACAGCTCACGTAGGAAGGCCGAGTTGTGCATATTTTGTAGTCATGTGCAGAGAGGTACACAGAAAAGCGCAGTATTCTTAAATTTCATAAATTCTGTTAAATAGTGTCGAGTTAAATATAACCTCATAGGCGTCGTTATTTATGAATGTTAATGCCATAACATGTCGCTATTTGGTCATTGGTAAGTAATAAAATTAATAATTACGAGTAGGTTTATATAAAATTATTCATGCAATAGTTAAGACGCTCAATAACTCGCGCCATTGTCTAGTTAACATTCAAATAAAAAAATATGAAAATGCAACTAAAAAAAGTACAATTCGGAAAACTCAATTTCGTGTGAAATTTCAACTGTCCGCTATTATTTTTTACCTAATTACTAATTTCTAACTAAAAGTAATGACCGAAAAATCAAAGCCCACAAAAGTTGAAAGAGAAGAAACAGACAAAACTAATTTTTCAAACTGTTATTTTCGGGTTTTGAATTTCTTATTTGGATTGTGCAATAATTTTGGTAGACCTGTACTTTTGTGTAAGCTGCGATTTAATCCCTTTTATTGATGGAATCCGTTTAATAATTCGAATAGCGAATAATTTTATGTCATTAATTGTCAATTAGATCTCATTCCTAGAACGAACTGTTGTAGGGCATAATATATTATGTTGTGATTTGCCTGGCTATTTATTTGTTATTAGTACCGATTAAAAACAGCTCACGTAGGAAAGCGGAGTGCTGCAGATTTTGTAGTCATGTGCAGAGAGGTACACAGAAAAGTGCAGTATTCTTAAATTTCATAAATCCTGTTAAATAGTGTCGAGTTAAATATAACCTCATAGGCGTCGCTATTTGTCGCATAAAATATCGCTATTTGGTCATGGGTAAATCCAATTATAACCAATTATAAACAAAATTCGTCTGAGGATATCAACGGAATCAGTTCAGGAACTGTTTCTATTAGAGGCACTGACTGTTCATACAAAGCATTGTATAATTCTTTTGTGTTGTTCCACGGCGAATACGAAAAATTGGGAGTTTCGTACATACAACTTGGAAGGCTTTGGTTGCTCGATATATATGGGCCGCCAGAAACTTTACATTCATCCCTCGGCATTTTTGATTTATTCCCTGATTTTTGGTAAGGTGCATGTAAAAGGTTATGTAGATCTTCAGATTTACATTGTGTATCGCGATGTGAAAAATCTAGAGATTTTTCTTCATCCGATGAAGGGACAAAGTTTGAGAAATAATTTGCAATGTGAGCCGCCGAATGCTTTTGTATATCAGACTCGCAAGTACCTCTCAGCTGTTTTCTCTTCTCCTTCATTCGTCGATTTTGAAACCAAATTTTTATTGTTCTTTCTTCTATGCCGAATTGTACGGCTAGTAGTTTACGGTTGCTAGCTGCAATGAAGCGTTCCTTTTTGAAGTAGTTTTCAAACGTTAGTAGCTGCTGCGATGTAAACTCGGTCCGTTTCTTGCGCTTCTTGGTTATTCCGCTATTCTGCGGTGAAATTGCAAACTCCATTTTGTCCAAAGCGTTTCCTGAAGTAGTCGCGTTTTGACCTTCGTCACTGGGAATTTCTACTCGTGCTATATCCATTTCGCTTCTGCAAATGATTCCTGATGTATGTGATTGACTCACAAGAATTGTTTATTTATAGAAGGAATAGGCCACACCCAGTAGTAGTTTTATTGGATAATGCGAACTGTTGATAGTCATTAGAGTGTTTCTTAAGCTGGTACAGCTACCTGCTTCAATGTACCACCTAATTGTCATTAATTGTCAATTAGATCTCATTCCTAAAACGACTTTTTGTAGGGCATAATTTATTTTGTTGTAATTTTTCTGGCTATTTATGTTGTTATTTCTGAAAACATTATTTGTATATAAATATTTCTGAAGTTATTTGTTATTAGTTCCGATTAAAAACAGCTCACGTAGGAAGGCCGAGTTGTGCATATTTTGTAGTCATGTGCAGAGAGGTACACAGAAAAGCGCAGTATTCTTAAATTTCATAAATTCTGTTAAATAGTGTCGAGTTAAATATAACCTCATAGGCGTCGTTATTTATGAATGTTAATGCCATAACATGTCGCTATTTGGTCATTGGTAAGTAATAAAATTAATAATTACGAGTAGGTTTATATAAAATTATTCATGCAATAGTTAAGACGCTCAATAACTCGCGCCATTGTCTAGTTAACATTCAAATAAAAAAATATGAAAATGCAACTAAAAAAAGTACAATTCGGAAAACTCAATTTCGTGTGAAATTTCAACTGTCCGCTATTATTTTTTACCTAATTACTAATTTCTAACTAAAAGTAATGACCGAAAAATCAAAGCCCACAAAAGTTGAAAGAGAAGAAACAGACAAAACTAATTTTTCAAACTGTTATTTTCGGGTTTTGAATTTCTTATTTGGATTGTGCAATAATTTTGGTAGACCTGTACTTTTGTGTAAGCTGCGATTTAATCCCTTTTATTGATGGAATCCGTTTAATAATTCGAATAGCGAATAATTTTATGTCATTAATTGTCAATTAGATCTCATTCCTAGAACGAACTGTTGTAGGGCATAATATATTATGTTGTGATTTGCCTGGCTATTTATTTGTTATTAGTACCGATTAAAAACAGCTCACGTAGGAAAGCGGAGTGCTGCAGATTTTGTAGTCATGTGCAGAGAGGTACACAGAAAAGTGCAGTATTCTTAAATTTCATAAATCCTGTTAAATAGTGTCGAGTTAAATATAACCTCATAGGCGTCGCTATTTGTCGCATAAAATATCGCTATTTGGTCATGGGTAAATCCAATTATAACCAATTATAAACAAAATTCGTCTGAGGATATCAACGGAATCAGTTCAGGAACTGTTTCTATTAGAGGCACTGACTGTTCATACAAAGCATTGTATAATTCTTTTGTGTTGTTCCACGGCGAATACGAAAAATTGGGAGTTTCGTACATACAACTTGGAAGGCTTTGGTTGCTCGATATATATGGGCCGCCAGAAACTTTACATTCATCCCTCGGCATTTTTGATTTATTCCCTGATTTTTGGTAAGGTGCATGTAAAAGGTTATGTAGATCTTCAGATTTACATTGTGTATCGCGATGTGAAAAATCTAGAGATTTTTCTTCATCCGATGAAGGGACAAAGTTTGAGAAATAATTTGCAATGTGAGCCGCCGAATGCTTTTGTATATCAGACTCGCAAGTACCTCTCAGCTGTTTTCTCTTCTCCTTCATTCGTCGATTTTGAAACCAAATTTTTATTGTTCTTTCTTCTATGCCGAATTGTACGGCTAGTAGTTTACGGTTGCTAGCTGCAATGAAGCGTTCCTTTTTGAAGTAGTTTTCAAACGTTAGTAGCTGCTGCGATGTAAACTCGGTCCGTTTCTTGCGCTTCTTGGTTATTCCGCTATTCTGCGGTGAAATTGCAAACTCCATTTTGTCCAAAGCGTTTCCTGAAGTAGTCGCGTTTTGACCTTCGTCACTGGGAATTTCTACTCGTGCTATATCCATTTCGCTTCTGCAAATGATTCCTGATGTATGTGATTGACTCACAAGAATTGTTTATTTATAGAAGGAATAGGCCACACCCAGTAGTAGTTTTATTGGATAATGCGAACTGTTGATAGTCATTAGAGTGTTTCTTAAGCTGGTACAGCTACCTGCTTCAATGTACCACCTAATTGTCATTAATTGTCAATTAGATCTCATTCCTAAAACGACTTTTTGTAGGGCATAATTTATTTTGTTGTAATTTTTCTGGCTATTTATGTTGTTATTTCTGAAAACATTATTTGTATATAAATATTTCTGAAGTTATTTGTTATTAGTTCCGATTAAAAACAGCTCACGTAGGAAGGCCGAGTTGTGCATATTTTGTAGTCATGTGCAGAGAGGTACACAGAAAAGCGCAGTATTCTTAAATTTCATAAATTCTGTTAAATAGTGTCGAGTTAAATATAACCTCATAGGCGTCGTTATTTATGAATGTTAATGCCATAACATGTCGCTATTTGGTCATTGGTAAGTAATAAAATTAATAATTACGAGTAGGTTTATATAAAATTATTCATGCAATAGTTAAGACGCTCAATAACTCGCGCCATTGTCTAGTTAACATTCAAATAAAAAAATATGAAAATGCAACTAAAAAAAGTACAATTCGGAAAACTCAATTTCGTGTGAAATTTCAACTGTCCGCTATTATTTTTTACCTAATTACTAATTTCTAACTAAAAGTAATGACCGAAAAATCAAAGCCCACAAAAGTTGAAAGAGAAGAAACAGACAAAACTAATTTTTCAAACTGTTATTTTCGGGTTTTGAATTTCTTATTTGGATTGTGCAATAATTTTGGTAGACCTGTACTTTTGTGTAAGCTGCGATTTAATCCCTTTTATTGATGGAATCCGTTTAATAATTCGAATAGCGAATAATTTTATGTCATTAATTGTCAATTAGATCTCATTCCTAGAACGAACTGTTGTAGGGCATAATATATTATGTTGTGATTTGCCTGGCTATTTATTTGTTATTAGTACCGATTAAAAACAGCTCACGTAGGAAAGCGGAGTGCTGCAGATTTTGTAGTCATGTGCAGAGAGGTACACAGAAAAGTGCAGTATTCTTAAATTTCATAAATCCTGTTAAATAGTGTCGAGTTAAATATAACCTCATAGGCGTCGCTATTTGTCGCATAAAATATCGCTATTTGGTCATGGGTAAATCCAATTATAACCAATTATAAACAAAATTCGTCTGAGGATATCAACGGAATCAGTTCAGGAACTGTTTCTATTAGAGGCACTGACTGTTCATACAAAGCATTGTATAATTCTTTTGTGTTGTTCCACGGCGAATACGAAAAATTGGGAGTTTCGTACATACAACTTGGAAGGCTTTGGTTGCTCGATATATATGGGCCGCCAGAAACTTTACATTCATCCCTCGGCATTTTTGATTTATTCCCTGATTTTTGGTAAGGTGCATGTAAAAGGTTATGTAGATCTTCAGATTTACATTGTGTATCGCGATGTGAAAAATCTAGAGATTTTTCTTCATCCGATGAAGGGACAAAGTTTGAGAAATAATTTGCAATGTGAGCCGCCGAATGCTTTTGTATATCAGACTCGCAAGTACCTCTCAGCTGTTTTCTCTTCTCCTTCATTCGTCGATTTTGAAACCAAATTTTTATTGTTCTTTCTTCTATGCCGAATTGTACGGCTAGTAGTTTACGGTTGCTAGCTGCAATGAAGCGTTCCTTTTTGAAGTAGTTTTCAAACGTTAGTAGCTGCTGCGATGTAAACTCGGTCCGTTTCTTGCGCTTCTTGGTTATTCCGCGATTCTGCGGTGAAATTGCAAACTCCATTTTGTCCAAAGCGTTTCCTGAAGTAGTCGCGTTTTGACCTTCGTCACTGGGAATTTCTACTCGTGCTATATCCATTTCGCTTCTGCAAATGATTCCTGATGTATGTGATTGACTCACAAGAATTGTTTATTTATAGAAGGAATAGGCCACACCCAGTAGTAGTTTTATTGGATAATGCGAACTGTTGATAGTCATTAGAGTGTTTCTTAAGCTGGTACAGCTACCTGCTTCAATGTACCACCTAATTGTCATTAATTGTCAATTAGATCTCATTTCTAAAACGACTTTTTGTAGGGCATAATTTATTTTGTTGTAATTTTTCTGGCTATTTATGTTGTTATTTCTGAAAACATTATTTGTATATAAATATTTCTGAAGTTATTTGTTATTAGTTCCGATTAAAAACAGCTCACGTAGGAAGGCCGAGTTGTTCATATTTTGTAGTCATGTGCAGAGAGGTACACAGAAAAGCGCAGTATTCTTAAATTTCATAAATTCTGTTAAATAGTGTCGAGTTAAATATAACCTCATAGGCGTCGTTATTTATGAATGTTAATGCCATAACATGTCGCTATTTGGTCATTGGTAAGTAATAAAATTAATAATTACGAGTAGGTTTATATAAAATTATTCATGCAATAGTTAAGACGCTCAATAACTCGCGCCATTGTCTAGTTAACATTCAAATAAAAAAATATGAAAATGCAACTAAAAAAAGTACAATTCGGAAAACTCAATTTCGTGTGAAATTTCAACTGTCCGCTATTATTTTTTACCTAATTACTAATTTCTAACTAAAAGTAATGACCGAAAAATCAAAGCCCACAAAAGTTGAAAGAGAAGAAACAGACAAAACTAATTTTTCAAACTGTTATTTTCGGGTTTTGAATTTCTTATTTGGATTGTGCAATAATTTTGGTAGACCTGTACTTTTGTGTAAGCTGCGATTTAATCCCTTTTATTGATGGAATCCGTTTAATAATTCGAATAGCGAATAATTTTATGTCATTAATTGTCAATTAGATCTCATTCCTAGAACGAACTGTTGTAGGGCATAATATATTATGTTGTGATTTGCCTGGCTATTTATTTGTTATTAGTACCGATTAAAAACAGCTCACGTAGGAAAGCGGAGTGCTGCAGATTTTGTAGTCATGTGCAGAGAGGTACACAGAAAAGTGCAGTATTCTTAAATTTCATAAATCCTGTTAAATAGTGTCGAGTTAAATATAACCTCATAGGCGTCGCTATTTGTCGCATAAAATATCGCTATTTGGTCATGGGTAAATCCAATTATAACCAATTATAAACAAAATTCGTCTGAGGATATCAACGGAATCAGTTCAGGAACTGTTTCTATTAGAGGCACTGACTGTTCATACAAAGCATTGTATAATTCTTTTGTGTTGTTCCACGGCGAATACGAAAAATTGGGAGTTTCGTACATACAACTTGGAAGGCTTTGGTTGCTCGATATATATGGGCCGCCAGAAACTTTACATTCATCCCTCGGCATTTTTGATTTATTCCCTGATTTTTGGTAAGGTGCATGTAAAAGGTTATGTAGATCTTCAGATTTACATTGTGTATCGCGATGTGAAAAATCTAGAGATTTTTCTTCATCCGATGAAGGGACAAAGTTTGAGAAATAATTTGCAATGTGAGCCGCCGAATGCTTTTGTATATCAGACTCGCAAGTACCTCTCAGCTGTTTTCTCTTCTCCTTCATTCGTCGATTTTGAAACCAAATTTTTATTGTTCTTTCTTCTATGCCGAATTGTACGGCTAGTAGTTTACGGTTGCTAGCTGCAATGAAGCGTTCCTTTTTGAAGTAGTTTTCAAACGTTAGTAGCTGCTGCGATGTAAACTCGGTCCGTTTCTTGCGCTTCTTGGTTATTCCGCGATTCTGCGGTGAAATTGCAAACTCCATTTTGTCCAAAGCGTTTCCTGAAGTAGTCGCGTTTTGACCTTCGTCACTGGGAATTTCTACTCGTGCTATATCCATTTCGCTTCTGCAAATGATTCCTGATGTATGTGATTGACTCACAAGAATTGTTTATTTATAGAAGGAATAGGCCACACCCAGTAGTAGTTTTATTGGATAATGCGAACTGTTGATAGTCATTAGAGTGTTTCTTAAGCTGGTACAGCTACCTGCTTCAATGTACCACCTAATTGTCATTAATTGTCAATTAGATCTCATTCCTAAAACGACTTTTTGTAGGGCATAATTTATTTTGTTGTAATTTTTCTGGCTATTTATGTTGTTATTT
Source organism: Cylas formicarius (assembly GCF_029955315.1). Lineage (NCBI taxonomy): Eukaryota > Metazoa > Arthropoda > Insecta > Coleoptera > Brentidae > Cylas > Cylas formicarius. The sequence goes on from NW_026844365.1 coordinate 21,215,632, forward strand.
CTGAAAACATTATTTGTATATAAATATTTCTGAAGTTATTTGTTATTAGTTCCGATTAAAAACAGCTCACGTAGGAAGGCCGAGTTGTTCATATTTTGTAGTCATGTGCAGAGAGGTACACAGAAAAGCGCAGTATTCTTAAATTTCATAAATTCTGTTAAATAGTGTCGAGTTAAATATAACCTCATAGGCGTCGTTATTTATGAATGTTAATGCCATAACATGTCGCTATTTGGTCATTGGTAAGTAATAAAATTAATAATTACGAGTAGGTTTATATAAAATTATTCATGCAATAGTTAAGACGCTCAATAACTCGCGCCATTGTCTAGTTAACATTCAAATAAAAAAATATGAAAATGCAACTAAAAAAAGTACAATTCGGAAAACTCAATTTCGTGTGAAATTTCAACTGTCCGCTATTATTTTTTACCTAATTACTAATTTCTAACTAAAAGTAATGACCGAAAAATCAAAGCCCACAAAAGTTGAAAGAGAAGAAACAGACAAAACTAATTTTTCAAACTGTTATTTTCGGGTTTTGAATTTCTTATTTGGATTGTGCAATAATTTTGGTAGACCTGTACTTTTGTGTAAGCTGCGATTTAATCCCTTTTATTGATGGAATCCGTTTAATAATTCGAATAGCGAATAATTTTATGTCATTAATTGTCAATTAGATCTCATTCCTAGAACGAACTGTTGTAGGGCATAATATATTATGTTGTGATTTGCCTGGCTATTTATTTGTTATTAGTACCGATTAAAAACAGCTCACGTAGGAAAGCGGAGTGCTGCAGATTTTGTAGTCATGTGCAGAGAGGTACACAGAAAAGTGCAGTATTCTTAAATTTCATAAATCCTGTTAAATAGTGTCGAGTTAAATATAACCTCATAGGCGTCGCTATTTGTCGCATAAAATATCGCTATTTGGTCATGGGTAAATAATAAAATTAATAATTACAATTATATTTATATCTCGTAAATAAAATAATTCATGCAATCATTAAGACGCTGAATAACTCGCGTCAGTGTCTAGTTGACATTTAAATTATAAAATACTAAACTATAATGTACAATTCTAAAAATCCAATTATAAACAAAATTCGTCTGAGGATATCAACGGAATCAGTTCAGGAACTGTTTCTATTAGAGGCACTGACTGTTCATACAAAGCATTGTATAATTCTTTTGTGTTGTTCCACGGCGAATACGAAAAATTGGGAGTTTCGTACATACAACTTGGAAGGCTTTGGTTGCTCGATATATATGGGCCGCCAGAAACTTCACATTCATCCCTCGGCTTTTTTGATTTATTCCCTGATTTTTGGTAAGGTGCATGTAAAAGGTTATGTAGATCTTCAGATTTACATTGTGTATCGCGATGTGAAAAATCTAGAGATTTTTCTTCATCCGATGAAGGGACAAAGTTTGAGAAATAATTTGCAATGTGAGCCGCCGAATGCTTTTGTATATCAGACTCGCAAGTACCTCTCAGCTGTTTTCTCTTCTCCTTCATTCGTCGATTTTGAAACCAAATTTTTATTGTTCTTTCTTCTATGCCGAATTGTACGGCTAGTAGTTTACGGTTGCTAGCTGCAATGAAGCGTTCCTTTTTGAAGTAGTTTTCAAACGTTAGTAGCTGCTGCGATGTAAACTCGGTCCGTTTCTTGCGCTTCTTGGTTATTCCGCGATTCTGCGGTGAAATTGCAAACTCCATTTTGTCCAAAGCGTTTCCTGAAGTAGTCGCGTTTTGACCTTCGTCACTGGGAATTTCTACTCGTGCTATATCCATTTCGCTTCTGCAAATGATTCCTGATGTATGTGATTGACTCACAAGAATTGTTTATTTATAGAAGGAATAGGCCACACCCAGTAGTAGTTTTATTGGATAATGCGAACTGTTGATAGTCATTAGAGTGTTTCTTAAGCTGGTACAGCTACCTGCTTCAATGTACCACCTAATTGTCATTAATTGTCAATTAGATCTCATTCCTAAAACGACTTTTTGTAGGGCATAATTTATTTTGTTGTAATTTTTCTGGCTATTTATGTTGTTATTTCTGAAAACATTATTTGTATATAAATATTTCTGAAGTTATTTGTTATTAGTTCCGATTAAAAACAGCTCACGTAGGAAGGCCGAGTTGTTCATATTTTGTAGTCATGTGCAGAGAGGTACACAGAAAAGCGCAGTATTCTTAAATTTCATAAATTCTGTTAAATAGTGTCGAGTTAAATATAACCTCATAGGCGTCGTTATTTATGAATGTTAATGCCATAACATGTCGCTATTTGGTCATTGGTAAGTAATAAAATTAATAATTACGAGTAGGTTTATATAAAATTATTCATGCAATAGTTAAGACGCTCAATAACTCGCGCCATTGTCTAGTTAACATTCAAATAAAAAAATATGAAAATGCAACTAAAAAAAGTACAATTCGGAAAACTCAATTTCGTGTGAAATTTCAACTGTCCGCTATTATTTTTTACCTAATTACTAATTTCTAACTAAAAGTAATGACCGAAAAATCAAAGCCCACAAAAGTTGAAAGAGAAGAAACAGACAAAACTAATTTTTCAAACTGTTATTTTCGGGTTTTGAATTTCTTATTTGGATTGTGCAATAATTTTGGTAGACCTGTACTTTTGTGTAAGCTGCGATTTAATCCCTTTTATTGATGGAATCCGTTTAATAATTCGAATAGCGAATAATTTTATGTCATTAATTGTCAATTAGATCTCATTCCTAGAACGAACTGTTGTAGGGCATAATATATTATGTTGTGATTTGCCTGGCTATATATTTGTTATTAGTACCGATTAAAAACAGCTCACGTAGGAAAGCGGAGTGCTGCAGATTTTGTAGTCATGTGCAGAGAGGTACACAGAAAAGTGCAGTATTCTTAAATTTCATAAATCCTGTTAAATAGTGTCGAGTTAAATATAACCTCATAGGCGTCGCTATTTGTCGCATAAAATATCGCTATTTGGTCATGGGTAAATAATAAAATTAATAATTACAATTATATTTATATCTCGTAAATAAAATAATTCATGCAATCATTAAGACGCTGAATAACTCGCGTCAGTGTCTAGTTGACATTTAAATTATAAAATACTAAACTATAATGTACAATTCTAAAAATCCAATTATAAACAAAATTCGTCTGAGGATATCAACGGAATCAGTTCAGGAACTGTTTCTATTAGAGGCACTGACTGTTCATACAAAGCATTGTATAATTCTTTTGTGTTGTTCCACGGCGAATACGAAAAATTGGGAGTTTCGTACATACAACTTGGAAGGCTTTGGTTGCTCGATATATATGGGCCGCCAGAAACTTCACATTCATCCCTCGGCTTTTTTGATTTATTCCCTGATTTTTGGTAAGGTGCATGTAAAAGGTTATGTAGATCTTAAGATTTACATTGTGTATCGCGATGTGAAAAATCTAGAGATTTTTCTTCATCCGATGAAGGGACAAAGTTTGAGAAATAATTTGCAATGTGAGCCGCCGAATGCTTTTGTATATCAGACTCGCAAGTACCTCTCAGCTGTTTTCTCTTCTCCTTCATTCGTCGATTTTGAAACCAAATTTTTATTGTTCTTTCTTCTATGCCGAATTGTACGGCTAGTAGTTTACGGTTGCTAGCTGCAATGAAGCGTTCCTTTTTGAAGTAGTTTTCAAACGTTAGTAGCTGCTGCGATGTAAACTCGGTCCGTTTCTTGCGCTTCTTGGTTATTCCGCTATTCTGCGGTGAAATTGCAAACTCCATTTTGTCCAAAGCGTTTCCTGAAGTAGTCGCGTTTTGACCTTCGTCACTGGGAATTTCTACTCGTGCTATATCCATTTCGCTTCTGCAAATGATTCCTGATGTATGTGATTGACTCACAAGAATTGTTTATTTATAGAAGGAATAGGCCACACCCAGTAGTAGTTTTATTGGATAATGCGAACTGTTGATAGTCATTAGAGTGTTTCTTAAGCTGGTACAGCTACCTGCTTCAATGTACCACCTAATTGTCATTAATTGTCAATTAGATCTCATTCCTAAAACGACTTTTTGTAGGGCATAATTTATTTTGTTGTAATTTTTCTGGCTATTTATGTTGTTATTTCTGAAAACATTATTTGTATATAAATATTTCTGAAGTTATTTGTTATTAGTTCCGATTAAAAACAGCTCACGTAGGAAGGCCGAGTTGTGCATATTTTGTAGTCATGTGCAGAGAGGTACACAGAAAAGCGCAGTATTCTTAAATTTCATAAATTCTGTTAAATAGTGTCGAGTTAAATATAACCTCATAGGCGTCGTTATTTATGAATGTTAATGCCATAACATGTCGCTATTTGGTCATTGGTAAGTAATAAAATTAATAATTACGAGTAGGTTTATATAAAATTATTCATGCAATAGTTAAGACGCTCAATAACTCGCGCCATTGTCTAGTTAACATTCAAATAAAAAAATATGAAAATGCAACTAAAAAAAGTACAATTCGGAAAACTCAATTTCGTGTGAAATTTCAACTGTCCGCTATTATTTTTTACCTAATTACTAATTTCTAACTAAAAGTAATGACCGAAAAATCAAAGCCCACAAAAGTTGAAAGAGAAGAAACAGACAAAACTAATTTTTCAAACTGTTATTTTCGGGTTTTGAATTTCTTATTTGGATTGTGCAATAATTTTGGTAGACCTGTACTTTTGTGTAAGCTGCGATTTAATCCCTTTTATTGATGGAATCCGTTTAATAATTCGAATAGCGAATAATTTTATGTCATTAATTGTCAATTAGATCTCATTCCTAGAACGAACTGTTGTAGGGCATAATATATTATGTTGTGATTTGCCTGGCTATTTATTTGTTATTAGTACCGATTAAAAACAGCTCACGTAGGAAAGCGGAGTGCTGCAGATTTTGTAGTCATGTGCAGAGAGGTACACAGAAAAGTGCAGTATTCTTAAATTTCATAAATCCTGTTAAATAGTGTCGAGTTAAATATAACCTCATAGGCGTCGCTATTTGTCGCATAAAATATCGCTATTTGGTCATGGGTAAATAATAAAATTAATAATTACAATTATATTTATATCTCGTAAATAAAATAATTCATGCAATCATTAAGACGCTGAATAACTCGCGTCAGTGTCTAGTTGACATTTAAATTATAAAATACTAAACTATAATGTACAATTCTAAAAATCCAATTATAAACAAAATTCGTCTGAGGATATCAACGGAATCAGTTCAGGAACTGTTTCTATTAGAGGCACTGACTGTTCATACAAAGCATTGTATAATTCTTTTGTGTTGTTCCACGGCGAATACGAAAAATTGGGAGTTTCGTACATACAACTTGGAAGGCTTTGGTTGCTCGATATATATGGGCCGCCAGAAACTTCACATTCATCCCTCGGCTTTTTTGATTTATTCCCTGATTTTTGGTAAGGTGCATGTAAAAGGTTATGTAGATCTTAAGATTTACATTGTGTATCGCGATGTGAAAAATCTAGAGATTTTTCTTCATCCGATGAAGGGACAAAGTTTGAGAAATAATTTGCAATGTGAGCCGCCGAATGCTTTTGTATATCAGACTCGCAAGTACCTCTCAGCTGTTTTCTCTTCTCCTTCATTCGTCGATTTTGAAACCAAATTTTTATTGTTCTTTCTTCTATGCCGAATTGTACGGCTAGTAGTTTACGGTTGCTAGCTGCAATGAAGCGTTCCTTTTTGAAGTAGTTTTCAAACGTTAGTAGCTGCTGCGATGTAAACTCGGTCCGTTTCTTGCGCTTCTTGGTTATTCCGCTATTCTGCGGTGAAATTGCAAACTCCATTTTGTCCAAAGCGTTTCCTGAAGTAGTCGCGTTTTGACCTTCGTCACTGGGAATTTCTACTCGTGCTATATCCATTTCGCTTCTGCAAATGATTCCTGATGTATGTGATTGACTCACAAGAATTGTTTATTTATAGAAGGAATAGGCCACACCCAGTAGTAGTTTTATTGGATAATGCGAACTGTTGATAGTCATTAGAGTGTTTCTTAAGCTGGTACAGCTACCTGCTTCAATGTACCACCTAATTGTCATTAATTGTCAATTAGATCTCATTCCTAAAACGACTTTTTGTAGGGCATAATTTATTTTGTTGTAATTTTTCTGGCTATTTATGTTGTTATTTCTGAAAACATTATTTGTATATAAATATTTCTGAAGTTATTTGTTATTAGTTCCGATTAAAAACAGCTCACGTAGGAAGGCCGAGTTGTGCATATTTTGTAGTCATGTGCAGAGAGGTACACAGAAAAGCGCAGTATTCTTAAATTTCATAAATTCTGTTAAATAGTGTCGAGTTAAATATAACCTCATAGGCGTCGTTATTTATGAATGTTAATGCCATAACATGTCGCTATTTGGTCATTGGTAAGTAATAAAATTAATAATTACGAGTAGGTTTATATAAAATTATTCATGCAATAGTTAAGACGCTCAATAACTCGCGCCATTGTCTAGTTAACATTCAAATAAAAAAATATGAAAATGCAACTAAAAAAAGTACAATTCGGAAAACTCAATTTCGTGTGAAATTTCAACTGTCCGCTATTATTTTTTACCTAATTACTAATTTCTAACTAAAAGTAATGACCGAAAAATCAAAGCCCACAAAAGTTGAAAGAGAAGAAACAGACAAAACTAATTTTTCAAACTGTTATTTTCGGGTTTTGAATTTCTTATTTGGATTGTGCAATAATTTTGGTAGACCTGTACTTTTGTGTAAGCTGCGATTTAATCCCTTTTATTGATGGAATCCGTTTAATAATTCGAATAGCGAATAATTTTATGTCATTAATTGTCAATTAGATCTCATTCCTAGAACGAACTGTTGTAGGGCATAATATATTATGTTGTGATTTGCCTGGCTATTTATTTGTTATTAGTACCGATTAAAAACAGCTCACGTAGGAAAGCGGAGTGCTGCAGATTTTGTAGTCATGTGCAGAGAGGTACACAGAAAAGTGCAGTATTCTTAAATTTCATAAATCCTGTTAAATAGTGTCGAGTTAAATATAACCTCATAGGCGTCGCTATTTGTCGCATAAAATATCGCTATTTGGTCATGGGTAAATAATAAAATTAATAATTACAATTATATTTATATCTCGTAAATAAAATAATTCATGCAATCATTAAGACGCTGAATAACTCGCGTCAGTGTCTAGTTGACATTTAAATTATAAAATACTAAACTATAATGTACAATTCTAAAAATCCAATTATAAACAAAATTCGTCTGAGGATATCAACGGAATCAGTTCAGGAACTGTTTCTATTAGAGGCACTGACTGTTCATACAAAGCATTGTATAATTCTTTTGTGTTGTTCCACGGCGAATACGAAAAATTGGGAGTTTCGTACATACAACTTGGAAGGCTTTGGTTGCTCGATATATATGGGCCGCCAGAAACTTCACATTCATCCCTCGGCTTTTTTGATTTATTCCCTGATTTTTGGTAAGGTGCATGTAAAAGGTTATGTAGATCTTAAGATTTACATTGTGTATCGCGATGTGAAAAATCTAGAGATTTTTCTTCATCCGATGAAGGGACAAAGTTTGAGAAATAATTTGCAATGTGAGCCGCCGAATGCTTTTGTATATCAGACTCGCAAGTACCTCTCAGCTGTTTTCTCTTCTCCTTCATTCGTCGATTTTGAAACCAAATTTTTATTGTTGTTTCTTCTATGCCGAATTGTACGGCTAGTAGTTTACGGTTGCTAGCTGCAATGAAGCGTTCCTTTTTGAAGTAGTTTTCAAACGTTAGTAGCTGCTGCGATGTAAACTCGGTCCGTTTCTTGCGCTTCTTGGTTATTCCGCTATTCTGCGGTGAAATTGCAAACTCCATTTTGTCCAAAGCGTTTCCTGAAGTAGTCGCGTTTTGACCTTCGTCACTGGGAATTTCTACTCGTGCTATATCCATTTCGCTTCTGCAAATGATTCCTGATGTATGTGATTGACTCACAAGAATTGTTTTTTTATAGAAGGAATAGGCCACACCCAGTAGTAGTTTTATTGGATAATGCGAACTGTTGATAGTCATTAGAGTGTTTCTTAAGCTGGTACAGCTACCTGCTTCAATGTACCACCTAATTGTCATTAATTGTCAATTAGATCTCATTCCTAAAACGACTTTTTGTAGGGCATAATTTATTTTGTTGTAATTTTTCTGGCTATTTATGTTGTTATTTCTGAAAACATTATTTGTATATAAATATTTCTGAAGTTATTTGTTATTAGTTCCGATTAAAAACAGCTCACGTAGGAAGGCCGAGTTGTGCATATTTTGTAGTCATGTGCAGAGAGGTACACAGAAAAGCGCAGTATTCTTAAATTTCATAAATTCTGTTAAATAGTGTCGAGTTAAATATAACCTCATAGGCGTCGTTATTTATGAATGTTAATGCCATAACATGTCGCTATTTGGTCATTGGTAAGTAATAAAATTAATAATTACGAGTAGGTTTATATAAAATTATTCATGCAATAGTTAAGACGCTCAATAACTCGCGCCATTGTCTAGTTAACATTCAAATAAAAAAATATGAAAATGCAACTAAAAAAAGTACAATTCGGAAAACTCAATTTCGTGTGAAATTTCAACTGTCCGCTATTATTTTTTACCTAATTACTAATTTCTAACTAAAAGTAATGACCGAAAAATCAAAGCCCACAAAAGTTGAAAGAGAAGAAACAGACAAAACTAATTTTTCAAACTGTTATTTTCGGGTTTTGAATTTCTTATTTGGATTGTGCAATAATTTTGGTAGACCTGTACTTTTGTGTAAGCTGCGATTTAATCCCTTTTATTGATGGAATCCGTTTAATAATTCGAATAGCGAATAATTTTATGTCATTAATTGTCAATTAGATCTCATTCCTAGAACGAACTGTTGTAGGGCATAATATATTATGTTGTGATTTGCCTGGCTATTTATTTGTTATTAGTACCGATTAAAAACAGCTCACGTAGGAAAGCGGAGTGCTGCAGATTTTGTAGTCATGTGCAGAGAGGTACACAGAAAAGTGCAGTATTCTTAAATTTCATAAATCCTGTTAAATAGTGTCGAGTTAAATATAACCTCATAGGCGTCGCTATTTGTCGCATAAAATATCGCTATTTGGTCATGGGTAAATCCAATTATAACCAATTATAAACAAAATTCGTCTGAGGATATCAACGGAATCAGTTCAGGAACTGTTTCTATTAGAGGCACTGACTGTTCATACAAAGCATTGTATAATTCTTTTGTGTTGTTCCACGGCGAATACGAAAAATTGGGAGTTTCGTACATACAACTTGGAAGGCTTTGGTTGCTCGATATATATGGGCCGCCAGAAACTTTACATTCATCCCTCGGCATTTTTGATTTATTCCCTGATTTTTGGTAAGGTGCATGTAAAAGGTTATGTAGATCTTCAGATTTACATTGTGTATCGCGATGTGAAAAATCTAGAGATTTTTCTTCATCCGATGAAGGGACAAAGTTTGAGAAATAATTTGCAATGTGAGCCGCCGAATGCTTTTGTATATCAGACTCGCAAGTACCTCTCAGCTGTTTTCTCTTCTCCTTCATTCGTCGATTTTGAAACCAAATTTTTATTGTTCTTTCTTCTATGCCGAATTGTACGGCTAGTAGTTTACGGTTGCTAGCTGCAATGAAGCGTTCCTTTTTGAAGTAGTTTTCAAACGTTAGTAGCTGCTGCGATGTAAACTCGGTCCGTTTCTTGCGCTTCTTGGTTATTCCGCTATTCTGCGGTGAAATTGCAAACTCCATTTTGTCCAAAGCGTTTCCTGAAGTAGTCGCGTTTTGACCTTCGTCACTGGGAATTTCTACTCGTGCTATATCCATTTCGCTTCTGCAAATGATTCCTGATGTATGTGATTGACTCACAAGAATTGTTTATTTATAGAAGGAATAGGCCACACCCAGTAGTAGTTTTATTGGATAATGCGAACTGTTGATAGTCATTAGAGTGTTTCTTAAGCTGGTACAGCTACCTGCTTCAATGTACCACCTAATTGTCATTAATTGTCAATTAGATCTCATTCCTAAAACGACTTTTTGTAGGGCATAATTTATTTTGTTGTAATTTTTCTGGCTATTTATGTTGTTATTTCTGAAAACATTATTTGTATATAAATATTTCTGAAGTTATTTGTTATTAGTTCCGATTAAAAACAGCTCACGTAGGAAGGCCGAGTTGTGCATATTTTGTAGTCATGTGCAGAGAGGTACACAGAAAAGCGCAGTATTCTTAAATTTCATAAATTCTGTTAAATAGTGTCGAGTTAAATATAACCTCATAGGCGTCGTTATTTATGAATGTTAATGCCATAACATGTCGCTATTTGGTCATTGGTAAGTAATAAAATTAATAATTACGAGTAGGTTTATATAAAATTATTCATGCAATAGTTAAGACGCTCAATAACTCGCGCCATTGTCTAGTTAACATTTAAATAAAAAAATATGAAAATGCAACTAAAAAAAGTACAATTCGGAAAACTCAATTACGTGTGAAATTTCAACTGTCCGCTATTATTTTTTACCTAATTACTAATTTCTAACTAAAAGTAATGACCGAAAAATCAAAGCCCACAAAAGTTGAAAGAGAAGAAACAGACAAAACTAATTTTTCAAACTGTTATTTTCGGGTTTTGAATTTCTTATTTGGATTGTGCAATAATTTTGGTAGACCTGTACTTTTGTGTAAGCTGCGATTTAATCCCTTTTATTGATGGAATCCGTTTAATAATTCGAATAGCGAATAATTTTATGTCATTAATTGTCAATTAGATCTCATTCCTAGAACGAACTGTTGTAGGGCATAATATATTATGTTGTGATTTGCCTGGCTATTTATTTGTTATTAGTACCGATTAAAAACAGCTCACGTAGGAAAGCGGAGTGCTGCAGATTTTGTAGTCATGTGCAGAGAGGTACACAGAAAAGTGCAGTATTCTTAAATTTCATAAATCCTGTTAAATAGTGTCGAGTTAAATATAACCTCATAGGCGTCGCTATTTGTCGCATAAAATATCGCTATTTGGTCATGGGTAAATCCAATTATAACCAATTATAAACAAAATTCGTCTGAGGATATCAAGGGAATCAGTTCAGGAACTGTTTCTATTAGAGGCACTGACTGTTCATACAAAGCATTGTATAATTCTTTTGTGTTGTTCCACGGCGAATACGAAAAATTGGGAGTTTCGTACATACAACTTGGAAGGCTTTGGTTGCTCGATATATATGGGCCGCCAGAAACTTTACATTCATCCCTCGGCATTTTTGATTTATTCCCTGATTTTTGGTAAGGTGCATGTAAAAGGTTATGTAGATCTTCAGATTTACATTGTGTATCGCGATGTGAAAAATCTAGAGATTTTTCTTCATCCGATGAAGGGACAAAGTTTGAGAAATAATTTGCAATGTGAGCCGCCGAATGCTTTTGTATATCAGACTCGCAAGTACCTCTCAGCTGTTTTCTCTTCTCCTTCATTCGTCGATTTTGAAACCAAATTTTTATTGTTCTTTCTTCTATGCCGAATTGTACGGCTAGTAGTTTACGGTTGCTAGCTGCAATGAAGCGTTCCTTTTTGAAGTAGTTTTCAAACGTTAGTAGCTGCTGCGATGTAAACTCGGTCCGTTTCTTGCGCTTCTTGGTTATTCCGCTATTCTGCGGTGAAATTGCAAACTCCATTTTGTCCAAAGCGTTTCCTGAAGTAGTCGCGTTTTGACCTTCGTCACTGGGAATTTCTACTCGTGCTATATCCATTTCGCTTCTGCAAATGATTCCTGATGTATGTGATTGACTCACAAGAATTGTTTATTTATAGAAGGAATAGGCCACACCCAGTAGTAGTTTTATTGGATAATGCGAACTGTTGATAGTCATTAGAGTGTTTCTTAAGCTGGTACAGCTACCTGCTTCAATGTACCACCTAATTGTCATTAATTGTCAATTAGATCTCATTCCTAAAACGACTTTTTGTAGGGCATAATTTATTTTGTTGTAATTTTTCTGGCTATTTATGTTGTTATTTCTGAAAACATTATTTGTATATAAATATTTCTGAAGTTATTTGTTATTAGTTCCGATTAAAAACAGCTCACGTAGGAAGGCCGAGTTGTGCATATTTTGTAGTCATGTGCAGAGAGGTACACAGAAAAGCGCAGTATTCTTAAATTTCATAAATTCTGTTAAATAGTGTCGAGTTAAATATAACCTCATAGGCGTCGTTATTTATGAATGTTAATGCCATAACATGTCGCTATTTGGTCATTGGTAAGTAATAAAATTAATAATTACGAGTAGGTTTATATAAAATTATTCATGCAATAGTTAAGACGCTCAATAACTCGCGCCATTGTCTAGTTAACATTTAAATAAAAAAATATGAAAATGCAACTAAAAAAAGTACAATTCGGAAAACTCAATTACGTGTGAAATTTCAACTGTCCGCTATTATTTTTTACCTAATTACTAACTAAAAGTAATGACCGAAAAATCAAAGCCCACAAAAGTTAAAAGAAAGAAACAGACAAAACTAATTTTTCAAGACTGTTATTTTCGGGTTTTGAATTTCTTATTTGGATTGTGCAATAATTTTCGTAGACCTGTACTTTTGTGTAAGCTGCGATTTAATCCCTTTTATTTTTGGAATCCGTTTGCTAATTCGAATAGCGAATAATTTTATGTCATTAATTGTCATTTAGATCTCATTCCTAGAACGAACTGTTGTAGGGCATAATATATTATGTTGAGATTTGCCTGGCTATTTATTTGTTATTAGTACCAATTAAAAACAGCTCACGTAGGAAAGCGGAGTGCTGCAGATATTGTAGTCTTAAATTTCATAAATCCTGTTAAATAGTGTCGAGTTAAATATAACCTCATAGGCGTCGCTATTTATCGCATAAAATATCGCTATTTGGTCATGGGTAAATAATAAAATTAATAATTACAATTATATTTATATTTCGTAAATAAAATAATTCATGCAATCATTAAGACGCTGAATAACTCGCGTCAGTGTCTAGTTGACATTTAAATTATAAAATACTAAACTATAATTATAAAATGTACAATTCTAAAAATCCAATTATAAACAAAATTCGTCTGGGGATATCAACGGAATCGGTTTAGGAACTGTTTCTATTAGAGGCACTGACTGTTCATACAAAGCATTGTATAATTCTTTTGTGTTGTTCCACGGCGAATACGAAAAATTGGGAGTTTCGTACATACAACTTGGAAGGCTTTGGTTGCTCGATATATATGGGCCGCCAGAAACTTCACATTCATCCCTCGGCTTTTTTGATTTATTCCCTGATTTTTGGTACGGTGCATGTAAAAGGTTATGTAGATCTTCAGACTTCCATTGTGTATCGCGATGTGAAAAATCTAGAGATTTTTCTTCATCCGATGAAGGGACAAAGTTTGAGAAATAATTTGCAATGTGAGCCGCCGAATGCTTTTGTATATCAGACTCGCAAGTACCTCTCAGCTGTTTTCTCTTCTCCTTCATTCGTCGATTTTGAAACCAAATTTTTATTGTTCTTTCTTCTATGCCGAATTGTACGGCTAGTAGTTTACGGTTGCTAGCTGCAATGAAGCGTTCCTTTTTGAAGTAGTTTTCAAATGTTAGTAGCTGCTGCGATGTAAACTCGGTCCGTTTCTTGCGCTTCTTGGTTATTCCGCGATTCTGCGGTGAAATTGCAAACTCCATTTTGTCCAAAGCGTTTCCTGAAGTAGTCGCGTTTTGACCTTCGTCACTGGGAATTTCTACTCGTGCTATATCCATTTCGCTTCTGCAAATGATTCCTGATGTATGTGATTGACTCACAAGAATTGTTTATTTATAGAAGGAATAGGCCACACCCAGTAGTAGTTTTATTGGATAATGCGAACTGTTGATAGTCATTAGAGTGTTTCTTAAGCTGGTACAGCTACCTGCTTCAATGTACCACCTAATTGTCATTAATTGTCAATTAGATCTCATTCCTAAAACGACTTTTTGTAGGGCATAATTTATTTTGTTGTAATTTTTCTGGCTATTTATGTTGTTATTTCTGAAAACATTATTTGTATATAAATATTTCTGAAGTTATTTGTTATTAGTTCCGATTAAAAACAGCTCACGTAGGAAGGCCGAGTTGTGCATATTTTGTAGTCATGTGCAGAGAGGTACACAGAAAAGCGCAGTATTCTTAAATTTCATAAATTCTGTTAAATAGTGTCGAGTTAAATATAACCTCATAGGCGTCGTTATTTATGAATGTTAATGCCATAACATGTCGCTATTTGGTCATTGGTAAGTAATAAAATTAATAATTACGAGTAGGTTTATATAAAATTATTCATGCAATAGTTAAGACGCTCAATAACTCGCGCCATTGTCTAGTTAACATTCAAATAAAAAAATATGAAAATGCAACTAAAAAAAGTACAATTCGGAAAACTCAATTTCGTGTGAAATTTCAACTGTCCGCTATTATTTTTTACCTAATTACTAATTTCTAACTAAAAGTAATGACCGAAAAATCAAAGCCCACAAAAGTTGAAAGAGAAGAAACAGACAAAACTAATTTTTCAAACTGTTATTTTCGGGTTTTGAATTTCTTATTTGGATTGTGCAATAATTTTGGTAGACCTGTACTTTTGTGTAAGCTGCGATTTAATCCCTTTTATTGATGGAATCCGTTTAATAATTCGAATAGCGAATAATTTTATGTCATTAATTGTCAATTAGATCTCATTCCTAGAACGAACTGTTGTAGGGCATAATATATTATGTTGTGATTTGCCTGGCTATTTATTTGTTATTAGTACCGATTAAAAACAGCTCACGTAGGAAAGCGGAGTGCTGCAGATTTTGTAGTCATGTGCAGAGAGGTACACAGAAAAGTGCAGTATTCTTAAATTTCATAAATCCTGTTAAATAGTGTCGAGTTAAATATAACCTCATAGGCGTCGCTATTTGTCGCATAAAATATCGCTATTTGGTCATGGGTAAATCCAATTATAACCAATTATAAACAAAATTCGTCTGAGGATATCAACGGAATCAGTTCAGGAACTGTTTCTATTAGAGGCACTGACTGTTCATACAAAGCATTGTATAATTCTTTTGTGTTGTTCCACGGCGAATACGAAAAATTGGGAGTTTCGTACATACAACTTGGAAGGCTTTGGTTGCTCGATATATATGGGCCGCCAGAAACTTTACATTCATCCCTCGGCATTTTTGATTTATTCCCTGATTTTTGGTAAGGTGCATGTAAAAGGTTATGTAGATCTTCAGATTTACATTGTGTATCGCGATGTGAAAAATCTAGAGATTTTTCTTCATCCGATGAAGGGACAAAGTTTGAGAAATAATTTGCAATGTGAGCCGCCGAATGCTTTTGTATATCAGACTCGCAAGTACCTCTCAGCTGTTTTCTCTTCTCCTTCATTCGTCGATTTTGAAACCAAATTTTTATTGTTCTTTCTTCTATGCCGAATTGTACGGCTAGTAGTTTACGGTTGCTAGCTGCAATGAAGCGTTCCTTTTTGAAGTAGTTTTCAAACGTTAGTAGCTGCTGCGATGTAAACTCGGTCCGTTTCTTGCGCTTCTTGGTTATTCCGCTATTCTGCGGTGAAATTGCAAACTCCATTTTGTCCAAAGCGTTTCCTGAAGTAGTCGCGTTTTGACCTTCGTCACTGGGAATTTCTACTCGTGCTATATCCATTTCGCTTCTGCAAATGATTCCTGATGTATGTGATTGACTCACAAGAATTGTTTATTTATAGAAGGAATAGGCCACACCCAGTAGTAGTTTTATTGGATAATGCGAACTGTTGATAGTCATTAGAGTGTTTCTTAAGCTGGTACAGCTACCTGCTTCAATGTACCACCTAATTGTCATTAATTGTCAATTAGATCTCATTCCTAAAACGACTTTTTGTAGGGCATAATTTATTTTGTTGTAATTTTTCTGGCTATTTATGTTGTTATTTCTGAAAACATTATTTGTATATAAATATTTCTGAAGTTATTTGTTATTAGTTCCGATTAAAAACAGCTCACGTAGGAAGGCCGAGTTGTGCATATTTTGTAGTCATGTGCAGAGAGGTACACAGAAAAGCGCAGTATTCTTAAATTTCATAAATTCTGTTAAATAGTGTCGAGTTAAATATAACCTCATAGGCGTCGTTATTTATGAATGTTAATGCCATAACATGTCGCTATTTGGTCATTGGTAAGTAATAAAATTAATAATTACGAGTAGGTTTATATAAAATTATTCATGCAATAGTTAAGACGCTCAATAACTCGCGCCATTGTCTAGTTAACATTTAAATAAAAAAATATGAAAATGCAACTAAAAAAAGTACAATTCGGAAAACTCAATTACGTGTGAAATTTCAACTGTCCGCTATTATTTTTTACCTAATTACTAACTAAAAGTAATGACCGAAAAATCAAAGCCCACAAAAGTTAAAAGAAAGAAACAGACAAAACTAATTTTTCAAGACTGTTATTTTCGGGTTTTGAATTTCTTATTTGGATTGTGCAATAATTTTCGTAGACCTGTACTTTTGTGTAAGCTGCGATTTAATCCCTTTTATTTTTGGAATCCGTTTGCTAATTCGAATAGCGAATAATTTTATGTCATTAATTGTCATTTAGATCTCATTCCTAGAACGAACTGTTGTAGGGCATAATATATTATGTTGAGATTTGCCTGGCTATTTATTTGTTATTAGTACCAATTAAAAACAGCTCACGTAGGAAAGCGGAGTGCTGCAGATATTGTAGTCTTAAATTTCATAAATCCTGTTAAATAGTGTCGAGTTAAATATAACCTCATAGGCGTCGCTATTTATCGCATAAAATATCGCTATTTGGTCATGGGTAAATAATAAAATTAATAATTACAATTATATTTATATTTCGTAAATAAAATAATTCATGCAATCATTAAGACGCTGAATAACTCGCGTCAGTGTCTAGTTGACATTTAAATTATAAAATACTAAACTATAATTATAAAATGTACAATTCTAAAAATCCAATTATAAACAAAATTCGTCTGGGGATATCAACGGAATCGGTTTAGGAACTGTTTCTATTAGAGGCACTGACTGTTCATACAAAGCATTGTATAATTCTTTTGTGTTGTTCCACGGCGAATACGAAAAATTGGGAGTTTCGTACATACAACTTGGAAGGCTTTGGTTGCTCGATATATATGGGCCGCCAGAAACTTCACATTCATCCCTCGGCTTTTTTGATTTATTCCCTGATTTTTGGTACGGTGCATGTAAAAGGTTATGTAGATCTTCAGACTTCCATTGTGTATCGCGATGTGAAAAATCTAGAGATTTTTCTTCATCCGATGAAGGGACAAAGTTTGAGAAATAATTTGCAATGTGAGCCGCCGAATGCTTTTGTATATCAGACTCGCAAGTACCTCTCAGCTGTTTTCTCTTCTCCTTCATTCGTCGATTTTGAAACCAAATTTTTATTGTTCTTTCTTCTATGCCGAATTGTACGGCTAGTAGTTTACGGTTGCTAGCTGCAATGAAGCGTTCCTTTTTGAAGTAGTTTTCAAACGTTAGTAGCTGCTGCGATGTAAACTCGGTCCGTTTCTTGCGCTTCTTGGTTATTCCGCGATTCTGCGGTGAAATTGCAAACTCCATTTTGTCCAAAGCGTTTCCTGAAGTAGTCGCGTTTTGACCTTCGTCACTGGGAATTTCTACTCGTGCTATATCCATTTCGCTTCTGCAAATGATTCCTGATGTATGTGATTGACTCACAAGAATTGTTTATTTATAGAAGGAATAGGCCACACCCAGTAGTAGTTTTATTGGATAATGCGAACTGTTGATAGTCATTAGAGTGTTTCTTAAGCTGGTACAGCTACCTGCTTCAATGTACCACCTAATTGTCATTAATTGTCAATTAGATCTCATTCCTAAAACGACTTTTTGTAGGGCATAATTTATTTTGTTGTAATTTTTCTGGCTATTTATGTTGTTATTTCTGAAAACATTATTTGTATATAAATATTTCTGAAGTTATTTGTTATTAGTTCCGATTAAAAACAGCTCACGTAGGAAGGCCGAGTTGTGCATATTTTGTAGTCATGTGCAGAGAGGTACACAGAAAAGCGCAGTATTCTTAAATTTCATAAATTCTGTTAAATAGTGTCGAGTTAAATATAACCTCATAGGCGTCGTTATTTATGAATGTTAATGCCATAACATGTCGCTATTTGGTCATTGGTAAGTAATAAAATTAATAATTACGAGTAGGTTTATATAAAATTATTCATGCAATAGTTAAGACGCTCAATAACTCGCGCCATTGTCTAGTTAACATTTAAATAAAAAAATATGAAAATGCAACTAAAAAAAGTACAATTCGGAAAACTCAATTACGTGTGAAATTTCAACTGTCCGCTATTATTTTTTACCTAATTACTAACTAAAAGTAATGACCGAAAAATCAAAGCCCACAAAAGTTAAAAGAAAGAAACAGACAAAACTAATTTTTCAAGACTGTTATTTTCGGGTTTTGAATTTCTTATTTGGATTGTGCAATAATTTTCGTAGACCTGTACTTTTGTGTAAGCTGCGATTTAATCCCTTTTATTTTTGGAATCCGTTTGCTAATTCGAATAGCGAATAATTTTATGTCATTAATTGTCATTTAGATCTCATTCCTAGAACGAACTGTTGTAGGGCATAATATATTATGTTGAGATTTGCCTGGCTATTTATTTGTTATTAGTACCAATTAAAAACAGCTCACGTAGGAAAGCGGAGTGCTGCAGATATTGTAGTCTTAAATTTCATAAATCCTGTTAAATAGTGTCGAGTTAAATATAACCTCATAGGCGTCGCTATTTATCGCATAAAATATCGCTATTTGGTCATGGGTAAATAATAAAATTAATAATTACAATTATATTTATATTTCGTAAATAAAATAATTCATGCAATCATTAAGACGCTGAATAACTCGCGTCAGTGTCTAGTTGACATTTAAATTATAAAATACTAAACTATAATTATAAAATGTACAATTCTAAAAATCCAATTATAAACAAAATTCGTCTGGGGATATCAACGGAATCGGTTTAGGAACTGTTTCTATTAGAGGCACTGACTGTTCATACAAAGCATTGTATAATTCTTTTGTGTTGTTCCACGGCGAATACGAAAAATTGGGAGTTTCGTACATACAACTTGGAAGGCTTTGGTTGCTCGATATATATGGGCCGCCAGAAACTTCACATTCATCCCTCGGCTTTTTTGATTTATTCCCTGATTTTTGGTACGGTGCATGTAAAAGGTTATGTAGATCTTCAGACTTCCATTGTGTATCGCGATGTGAAAAATCTAGAGATTTTTCTTCATCCGATGAAGGGACAAAGTTTGAGAAATAATTTGCAATGTGAGCCGCCGAATGCTTTTGTATATCAGACTCGCAAGTACCTCTCAGCTGTTTTCTCTTCTCCTTCATTCGTCGATTTTGAAACCAAATTTTTATTGTTCTTTCTTCTATGCCGAATTGTACGGCTAGTAGTTTACGGTTGCTAGCTGCAATGAAGCGTTCCTTTTTGAAGTAGTTTTCAAACGTTAGTAGCTGCTGCGATGTAAACTCGGTCCGTTTCTTGCGCTTCTTGGTTATTCCGCTATTCTGCGGTGAAATTGCAAACTCCATTTTGTCCAAAGCGTTTCCTGAAGTAGTCGCGTTTTGACCTTCGTCACTGGGAATTTCTACTCGTGCTATATCCATTTCGCTTCTGCAAATGATTCCTGACGTATGTGATTGACTCACAAGAATTGTTTATTTATAGAAGGAATAGGCCACACCCAGTAGTAGTTTTATTGGATAATGCGAACTGTTGATAGTCATTAGAGTGTTTCTTAAGCTAGTACAGCTACCTGCTTCAATGTACCACCTAATTGTCATTAATTGTCAATTAGATCTCATTCCTAAAACGACGTTTTGTAGGGCATAATTTATTTTGTTGTAATTTTTCTGGTTATTTATGTTGTTATTTCTGAAAACATTATTTGTATATAAATATTTCTGAAGTTATTTGTTATTAGTACCGATTAAAAACAGCTCACGTAGGAAGGCCGAGTTGTGCAGATTTTGTAGTCATGTGCAGAAAGGTACACAGAAAAGCGCAGTATTCTTAAATTTCATAAATTCTGTTAAATAGTGTCGAGTTAAATATAACCTCATAGGCGTTGTTATTTATGAATGTTAATGCCATAAAATGTCGCTATTTGGTCATTGGTAAGTAATAAAATTAATAATTACGAGTAGGTTTATATAAAATTATTCATGCAATAGTTAAGACGCTCAATAACTCGCGCCATTGTCTAGTTAACATTTAAATAAGAAAATATGAAAATGCAACTAAAAAAAGTATAATTCGGAAAACTCAATTACGTGTGAAATTTCAACTGCCCGCTATTATTTTTCACCTAATTACTAATTTCTAACTAAAAGTAATGACCGAAAAATCAAAGCCCACAAAAGTTGAAAGAGAAGAAACAGACAAAACTAATTTTTCAAGACTGTTATTTTCGGGTTTTGAGTTTCTTATTTGGATTGTGCAATAATTTTGGTAGACCTGTACTTTTGTGTAAGCTGCGATTTAATCCCTTTTATTGTTGGAATCCGTTTAATAATTCGAATAGCTAATAAATTTTATGTCATTAATTGTCAATTAGATCTCATGCCTAGAACGAACTGTTGTAGGGCATAAAATATTATGTTGTGATTTGCCTGGCTATTTATTTGTTATTAGTACCGATTAAAAACAGCTCACGTACGAAAGCGGAGTGCTGCAGATATTGTAGTCTTAAATTTCATAAATCCTGTTAAATAGTGTCGAGTTAAATATAACCTCATAGGCGTCGCTATTTATCGCATAAAATATCGCTATTTGGTCATGGGTAAATAATAAAATTAATAATTACAATTATATTTATATTTCGTAAATAAAATAATTCATGCAATCATTAAGACGCTGAATAACTCGCGTCAGTGTCTAGTTGACATTTAAATTATAAAATACTAAACTATAATTATAAAATGTACAATTCTAAAAATCCAATTATAAACAAAATTCGTCTGGGGATATCAACGGAATCGGTTTAGGAACTGTTTCTATTAGAGGCACTGACTGTTCATACAAAGCATTGTATAATTCTTTTGTGTTGTTCCACGGCGAATACGAAAAATTGGGAGTTTCGTACATACAACTTGGAAGGCTTTGGTTGCTCGATATATATGGGCCGCCAGAAACTTCACATTCATCCCTCGGCTTTTTTGATTTATTCCCTGATTTTTGGTACGGTGCATGTAAAAGGTTATGTAGATCTTCAGACTTCCATTGTGTATCGCGATGTGAAAAATCTAGAGATTTTTCTTCATCCGATGAAGGGACAAAGTTTGAGAAATAATTTGCAATGTGAGCCGCCGAATGCTTTTGTATATCAGACTCGCAAGTACCTCTCAGCTGTTTTCTCTTCTCCTTCATTCGTCGATTTTGAAACCAAATTTTTATTGTTCTTTCTTCTATGCCGAATTGTACGGCTAGTAGTTTACGGTTGCTAGCTGCAATGAAGCGTTCCTTTTTGAAGTAGTTTTCAAACGTTAGTAGCTGCTGCGATGTAAACTCGGTCCGTTTCTTGCGCTTCTTGGTTATTCCGCTATTCTGCGGTGAAATTGCAAACTCCATTTTGTCCAAAGCGTTTCCTGAAGTAGTCGCGTTTTGACCTTCGTCACTGGGAATTTCTACTCGTGCTATATCCATTTCGCTTCTGCAAATGATTCCTGACGTATGTGATTGACTCACAAGAATTGTTTATTTATAGAAGGAATAGGCCACACCCAGTAGTAGTTTTATTGGATAATGCGAACTGTTGATAGTCATTAGAGTGTTTCTTAAGCTAGTACAGCTACCTGCTTCAATGTACCACCTAATTGTCATTAATTGTCAATTAGATCTCATTCCTAAAACGACGTTTTGTAGGGCATAATTTATTTTGTTGTAATTTTTCTGGTTATTTATGTTGTTATTTCTGAAAACATTATTTGTATATAAATATTTCTGAAGTTATTTGTTATTAGTACCGATTAAAAACAGCTCACGTAGGAAGGCCGAGTTGTGCAGATTTTGTAGTCATGTGCAGAAAGGTACACAGAAAAGCGCAGTATTCTTAAATTTCATAAATTCTGTTAAATAGTGTCGAGTTAAATATAACCTCATAGGCGTTGTTATTTATGAATGTTAATGCCATAAAATGTCGCTATTTGGTCATTGGTAAGTAATAAAATTAATAATTACGAGTAGGTTTATATAAAATTATTCATGCAATAGTTAAGACGCTCAATAACTCGCGCCATTGTCTAGTTAACATTTAAATAAGAAAATATGAAAATGCAACTAAAAAAAGTATAATTCGGAAAACTCAATTACGTGTGAAATTTCAACTGCCCGCTATTATTTTTCACCTAATTACTAATTTCTAACTAAAAGTAATGACCGAAAAATCAAAGCCCACAAAAGTTGAAAGAGAAGAAACAGACAAAACTAATTTTTCAAGACTGTTATTTTCGGGTTTTGAGTTTCTTATTTGGATTGTGCAATAATTTTGGTAGACCTGTACTTTTGTGTAAGCTGCGATTTAATCCCTTTTATTGTTGGAATCCGTTTAATAATTCGAATAGCTAATAAATTTTATGTCATTAATTGTCAATTAGATCTCATGCCTAGAACGAACTGTTGTAGGGCATAAAATATTATGTTGTGATTTGCCTGGCTATTTATTTGTTATTAGTACCGATTAAAAACAGCTCACGTACGAAAGCGGAGTGCTGCATATATTGTAGTCATGTGTAGAGAGGTACACAGAAAAGTGCAGTATTCTTAAATTTTATAAATCCTGTTAAATAGTGTCGAGTTAAATATAACCTCATAGGCGTCGCTATTTATCGCATAAAATAACGCTATTTGGTCATGGGTAAATAATAAAATTAATAATTACAATTATATTTCGTAAATAAAATAATTCATGCAATCATTAAGACGCTGAATAACTCGCGCCAGTGTCTAGTTGACATTTAAATTATAAAATACTAAACTACAATTATAAAATGTACAATTCTAAAAATCCAATTATAAACAAAATTCGTCTGAGGATATCAACGGAATCAGTTCAGGAACTGTTTCTATTAGAGGCACTGACCGTTCATACAAAGCATTGTATAATTCTTTTGTGTTGTTCCAAGGCGAATACGAAAAATTGGGAGTTTCGTACATACAACTTGGAAGGCTTTGGTTGCTCGATATATATGGGCAGCCAGAAACTTCACATTCATCCCTCGGCTTTTTTGATTTATTCCCTGATTTTTGGTACGGTGCATGTAAAAGGTTATGTAGATCTTCAGACTTAAATTGTGTATCGCGATGTGAAAAATCTAGAGATTTTTCTTCATCCGATGAAGGGACAAAGTTTTGTATATCCTTTTTGAAGTAGTTTTCAAACGTTAGTAGCTGCTGCGATGTAAACTCGGTCCGTTTCTTGCGCTTCTTGGTTATTCCGCGATTCTGCGGTGAAATTGCAAACTCCATTTTGTCCAAAGCGTTTCCTGAAGTAGTCGCGTTTTGACCTTCGTCACTGGGAATTTCTACTCGTGCTATATCCATTTCGCTTCTGCAAATGATTCCTGATGTATGTGATTGACTCACAAGAATTGTTTATTTATAGAAGGAATAGGCCACACCCAGTAGTAGTTTTATTGGATAATGCGAACTGTTGATAGTCATTAGAGTGTTTCTTAAGCTGGTACAGCTACCTGCTTCAATGTACCACCTAATTGTCATTAATTGTCAATTAGATCTCATTCCTAAAACGACTTTTTGTAGGGCATAATTTATTTTGTTGTAATTTTTCTGGCTATTTATGTTGTTATTTCTGAAAACATTATTTGTATATAAATATTTCTGAAGTTATTTGTTATTAGTTCCGATTAAAAACAGCTCACGTAGGAAGGCCGAGTTGTGCATATTTTGTAGTCATGTGCAGAGAGGTACACAGAAAAGCGCAGTATTCTTAAATTTCATAAATTCTGTTAAATAGTGTCGAGTTAAATATAACCTCATAGGCGTCGTTATTTATGAATGTTAATGCCATAACATGTCGCTATTTGGTCATTGGTAAGTAATAAAATTAATAATTACGAGTAGGTTTATATAAAATTATTCATGCAATAGTTAAGACGCTCAATAACTCGCGCCATTGTCTAGTTAACATTCAAATAAAAAAATATGAAAATGCAACTAAAAAAAGTACAATTCGGAAAACTCAATTTCGTGTGAAATTTCAACTGTCCGCTATTATTTTTTACCTAATTACTAATTTCTAACTAAAAGTAATGACCGAAAAATCAAAGCCCACAAAAGTTGAAAGAGAAGAAACAGACAAAACTAATTTTTCAAACTGTTATTTTCGGGTTTTGAATTTCTTATTTGGATTGTGCAATAATTTTGGTAGACCTGTACTTTTGTGTAAGCTGCGATTTAATCCCTTTTATTGATGGAATCCGTTTAATAATTCGAATAGCGAATAATTTTATGTCATTAATTGTCAATTAGATCTCATTCCTAGAACGAACTGTTGTAGGGCATAATATATTATGTTGTGATTTGCCTGGCTATTTATTTGTTATTAGTACCGATTAAAAACAGCTCACGTAGGAAAGCGGAGTGCTGCAGATTTTGTAGTCATGTGCAGAGAGGTACACAGAAAAGTGCAGTATTCTTAAATTTCATAAATCCTGTTAAATAGTGTCGAGTTAAATATAACCTCATAGGCGTCGCTATTTGTCGCATAAAATATCGCTATTTGGTCATGGGTAAATCCAATTATAACCAATTATAAACAAAATTCGTCTGAGGATATCAACGGAATCAGTTCAGGAACTGTTTCTATTAGAGGCACTGACTGTTCATACAAAGCATTGTATAATTCTTTTGTGTTGTTCCACGGCGAATACGAAAAATTGGGAGTTTCGTACATACAACTTGGAAGGCTTTGGTTGCTCGATATATATGGGCCGCCAGAAACTTTACATTCATCCCTCGGCATTTTTGATTTATTCCCTGATTTTTGGTAAGGTGCATGTAAAAGGTTATGTAGATCTTCAGATTTACATTGTGTATCGCGATGTGAAAAATCTAGAGATTTTTCTTCATCCGATGAAGGGACAAAGTTTGAGAAATAATTTGCAATGTGAGCCGCCGAATGCTTTTGTATATCAGACTCGCAAGTACCTCTCAGCTGTTTTCTCTTCTCCTTCATTCGTCGATTTTGAAACCAAATTTTTATTGTTCTTTCTTCTATGCCGAATTGTACGGCTAGTAGTTTACGGTTGCTAGCTGCAATGAAGCGTTCCTTTTTGAAGTAGTTTTCAAACGTTAGTAGCTGCTGCGATGTAAACTCGGTCCGTTTCTTGCGCTTCTTGGTTATTCCGCTATTCTGCGGTGAAATTGCAAACTCCATTTTGTCCAAAGCGTTTCCTGAAGTAGTCGCGTTTTGACCTTCGTCACTGGGAATTTCTACTCGTGCTATATCCATTTCGCTTCTGCAAATGATTCCTGATGTATGTGATTGACTCACAAGAATTGTTTATTTATAGAAGGAATAGGCCACACCCAGTAGTAGTTTTATTGGATAATGCGAACTGTTGATAGTCATTAGAGTGTTTCTTAAGCTGGTACAGCTACCTGCTTCAATGTACCACCTAATTGTCATTAATTGTCAATTAGATCTCATTCCTAAAACGACTTTTTGTAGGGCATAATTTATTTTGTTGTAATTTTTCTGGCTATTTATGTTGTTATTTCTGATAACATTATTTGTATATAAATATTTCTGAAGTTATTTGTTATTAGTTCCGATTAAAAACAGCTCACGTAGGAAGGCCGAGTTGTGCATATTTTGTAGTCATGTGCAGAGAGGTACACAGAAAAGCGCAGTATTCTTAAATTTCATAAATTCTGTTAAATAGTGTCGAGTTAAATATAACCTCATAGGCGTCGTTATTTATGAATGTTAATGCCATAACATGTCGCTATTTGGTCATTGGTAAGTAATAAAATTAATAATTACGAGTAGGTTTATATAAAATTATTCATGCAATAGTTAAGACGCTCAATAACTAGCGCCATTGTCTAGTTAACATTTAAATAAAAAAATATGAAAATGCAACTAAAAAAAGTACAATTCGGAAAACTCAATTACGTGTGAAATTTCAACTGTCCGCTATTATTTTTTACCTAATTACTAACTAAAAGTAATGACCGAAAAATCAAAGCCCACAAAAGTTAAAAGAAAGAAACAGACAAAACTAATTTTTCAAGACTGTTATTTTCGGGTTTTGAATTTCTTATTTGGATTGTGCAATAATTTTCGTAGACCTGTACTTTTGTGTAAGCTGCGATTTAATCCCTTTTATTTTTGGAATCCGTTTGCTAATTCGAATAGCGAATAATTTTATGTCATTAATTGTCATTTAGATCTCATTCCTAGAACGAACTGTTGTAGGGCATAATATATTATGTTGAGATTTGCCTGGCTATTTATTTGTTATTAGTACCAATTAAAAACAGCTCACGTAGGAAAGCGGAGTGCTGCAGATATTGTAGTCTTAAATTTCATAAATCCTGTTAAATAGTGTCGAGTTAAATATAACCTCATAGGCGTCGCTATTTATCGCATAAAATATCGCTATTTGGTCATGGGTAAATAATAAAATTAATAATTACAATTATATTTATATTTCGTAAATAAAATAATTCATGCAATCATTAAGACGCTGAATAACTCGCGTCAGTGTCTAGTTGACATTTAAATTATAAAATACTAAACTATAATTATAAAATGTACAATTCTAAAAATCCAATTATAAACAAAATTCGTCTGGGGATATCAACGGAATCGGTTTAGGAACTGTTTCTATTAGAGGCACTGACTGTTCATACAAAGCATTGTATAATTCTTTTGTGTTGTTCCACGGCGAATACGAAAAATTGGGAGTTTCGTACATACAACTTGGAAGGCTTTGGTTGCTCGATATATATGGGCCGCCAGAAACTTCACATTCATCCCTCGGCTTTTTTGATTTATTCCCTGATTTTTGGTACGGTGCATGTAAAAGGTTATGTAGATCTTCAGACTTCCATTGTGTATCGCGATGTGAAAAATCTAGAGATTTTTCTTCATCCGATGAAGGGACAAAGTTTGAGAAATAATTTGCAATGTGAGCCGCCGAATGCTTTTGTATATCAGACTCGCAAGTACCTCTCAGCTGTTTTCTCTTCTCCTTCATTCGTCGATTTTGAAACCAAATTTTTATTGTTCTTTCTTCTATGCCGAATTGTACGGCTAGTAGTTTACGGTTGCTAGCTGCAATGAAGCGTTCCTTTTTGAAGTAGTTTTCAAACGTTAGTAGCTGCTGCGATGTAAACTCGGTCCGTTTCTTGCGCTTCTTGGTTATTCCGCGATTCTGCGGTGAAATTGCAAACTCCATTTTGTGCAAAGCGTTTCCTGAAGTAGTCGCGTTTTGACCTTCGTCACTGGGAATTTCTACTCGTGCTATATCCATTTCGCTTCTGCAAATGATTCCTGATGTATGTGATTGACTCACAAGAATTGTTTATTTATAGAAGGAATAGGCCACACCCAGTAGTAGTTTTATTGGATAATGCGAACTGTTGATAGTCATTAGAGTGTTTCTTAAGCTGGTACAGCTACCTGCTTCAATGTACCACCTAATTGTCATTAATTGTCAATTAGATCTCATTCCTAAAACGACTTTTTGTAGGGCATAATTTATTTTGTTGTAATTTTTCTGGCTATTTATGTTGTTATTTCTGAAAACATTATTTGTATATAAATATTTCTGAAGTTATTTGTTATTAGTTCCGATTAAAAACAGCTCACGTAGGAAGGCCGAGTTGTGCATATTTTGTAGTCATGTGCAGAGAGGTACACAGAAAAGCGCAGTATTCTTAAATTTCATAAATTCTGTTAAATAGTGTCGAGTTAAATATAACCTCATAGGCGTCGTTATTTATGAATGTTAATGCCATAACATGTCGCTATTTGGTCATTGGTAAGTAATAAAATTAATAATTACGAGTAGGTTTATATAAAATTATTCATGCAATAGTTAAGACGCTCAATAACTCGCGCCATTGTCTAGTTAACATTCAAATAAAAAAATATGAAAATGCAACTAAAAAAAGTACAATTCGGAAAACTCAATTTCGTGTGAAATTTCAACTGTCCGCTATTATTTTTTACCTAATTACTAATTTCTAACTAAAAGTAATGACCGAAAAATCAAAGCCCACAAAAGTTGAAAGAGAAGAAACAGACAAAACTAATTTTTCAAACTGTTATTTTCGGGTTTTGAATTTCTTATTTGGATTGTGCAATAATTTTGGTAGACCTGTACTTTTGTGTAAGCTGCGATTTAATCCCTTTTATTGATGGAATCCGTTTAATAATTCGAATAGCGAATAATTTTATGTCATTAATTGTCAATTAGATCTCATTCCTAGAACGAACTGTTGTAGGGCATAATATATTATGTTGTGATTTGCCTGGCTATTTATTTGTTATTAGTACCGATTAAAAACAGCTCACGTAGGAAAGCGGAGTGCTGCAGATTTTGTAGTCATGTGCAGAGAGGTACACAGAAAAGTGCAGTATTCTTAAATTTCATAAATCCTGTTAAATAGTGTCGAGTTAAATATAACCTCATAGGCGTCGCTATTTGTCGCATAAAATATCGCTATTTGGTCATGGGTAAATCCAATTATAACCAATTATAAACAAAATTCGTCTGAGGATATCAACGGAATCAGTTCAGGAACTGTTTCTATTAGAGGCACTGACTGTTCATACAAAGCATTGTATAATTCTTTTGTGTTGTTCCACGGCGAATACGAAAAATTGGGAGTTTCGTACATACAACTTGGAAGGCTTTGGTTGCTCGATATATATGGGCCGCCAGAAACTTTACATTCATCCCTCGGCATTTTTGATTTATTCCCTGATTTTTGGTAAGGTGCATGTAAAAGGTTATGTAGATCTTCAGATTTACATTGTGTATCGCGATGTGAAAAATCTAGAGATTTTTCTTCATCCGATGAAGGGACAAAGTTTGAGAAATAATTTGCAATGTGAGCCGCCGAATGCTTTTGTATATCAGACTCGCAAGTACCTCTCAGCTGTTTTCTCTTCTCCTTCATTCGTCGATTTTGAAACCAAATTTTTATTGTTCTTTCTTCTATGCCGAATTGTACGGCTAGTAGTTTACGGTTGCTAGCTGCAATGAAGCGTTCCTTTTTGAAGTAGTTTTCAAACGTTAGTAGCTGCTGCGATGTAAACTCGGTCCGTTTCTTGCGCTTCTTGGTTATTCCGCTATTCTGCGGTGAAATTGCAAACTCCATTTTGTCCAAAGCGTTTCCTGAAGTAGTCGCGTTTTGACCTTCGTCACTGGGAATTTCTACTCGTGCTATATCCATTTCGCTTCTGCAAATGATTCCTGATGTATGTGATTGACTCACAAGAATTGTTTATTTATAGAAGGAATAGGCCACACCCAGTAGTAGTTTTATTGGATAATGCGAACTGTTGATAGTCATTAGAGTGTTTCTTAAGCTGGTACAGCTACCTGCTTCAATGTACCACCTAATTGTCATTAATTGTCAATTAGATCTCATTCCTAAAACGACTTTTTGTAGGGCATAATTTATTTTGTTGTAATTTTTCTGGCTATTTATGTTGTTATTTCTGAAAACATTATTTGTATATAAATATTTCTGAAGTTATTTGTTATTAGTTCCGATTAAAAACAGCTCACGTAGGAAGGCCGAGTTGTGCATATTTTGTAGTCATGTGCAGAGAGGTACACAGAAAAGCGCAGTATTCTTAAATTTCATAAATTCTGTTAAATAGTGTCGAGTTAAATATAACCTCATAGGCGTCGTTATTTATGAATGTTAATGCCATAACATGTCGCTATTTGGTCATTGGTAAGTAATAAAATTAATAATTACGAGTAGGTTTATATAAAATTATTCATGCAATAGTTAAGACGCTCAATAACTCGCGCCATTGTCTAGTTAACATTTAAATAAAAAAATATGAAAATGCAACTAAAAAAAGTACAATTCGGAAAACTCAATTACGTGTGAAATTTCAACTGTCCGCTATTATTTTTTACCTAATTACTAACTAAAAGTAATGACCGAAAAATCAAAGCCCACAAAAGTTAAAAGAAAGAAACAGACAAAACTAATTTTTCAAGACTGTTATTTTCGGGTTTTGAATTTCTTATTTGGATTGTGCAATAATTTTCGTAGACCTGTACTTTTGTGTAAGCTGCGATTTAATCCCTTTTATTTTTGGAATCCGTTTGCTAATTCGAATAGCGAATAATTTTATGTCATTAATTGTCATTTAGATCTCATTCCTAGAACGAACTGTTGTAGGGCATAATATATTATGTTGAGATTTGCCTGGCTATTTATTTGTTATTAGTACCAATTAAAAACAGCTCACGTAGGAAAGCGGAGTGCTGCAGATATTGTAGTCTTAAATTTCATAAATCCTGTTAAATAGTGTCGAGTTAAATATAACCTCATAGGCGTCGCTATTTATCGCATAAAATATCGCTATTTGGTCATGGGTAAATAATAAAATTAATAATTACAATTATATTTATATTTCGTAAATAAAATAATTCATGCAATCATTAAGACGCTGAATAACTCGCGTCAGTGTCTAGTTGACATTTAAATTATAAAATACTAAACTATAATTATAAAATGTACAATTCTAAAAATCCAATTATAAACAAAATTCGTCTGGGGATATCAACGGAATCGGTTTAGGAACTGTTTCTATTAGAGGCACTGACTGTTCATACAAAGCATTGTATAATTCTTTTGTGTTGTTCCACGGCGAATACGAAAAATTGGGAGTTTCGTACATACAACTTGGAAGGCTTTGGTTGCTCGATATATATGGGCCGCCAGAAACTTCACATTCATCCCTCGGCTTTTTTGATTTATTCCCTGATTTTTGGTACGGTGCATGTAAAAGGTTATGTAGATCTTCAGACTTCCATTGTGTATCGCGATGTGAAAAATCTAGAGATTTTTCTTCATCCGATGAAGGGACAAAGTTTGAGAAATAATTTGCAATGTGAGCCGCCGAATGCTTTTGTATATCAGACTCGCAAGTACCTCTCAGCTGTTTTCTCTTCTCCTTCATTCGTCGATTTTGAAACCAAATTTTTATTGTTCTTTCTTCTATGCCGAATTGTACGGCTAGTAGTTTACGGTTGCTAGCTGCAATGAAGCGTTCCTTTTTGAAGTAGTTTTCAAACGTTAGTAGCTGCTGCGATGTAAACTCGGTCCGTTTCTTGCGCTTCTTGGTTATTCCGCGATTCTGCGGTGAAATTGCAAACTCCATTTTGTGCAAAGCGTTTCCTGAAGTAGTCGCGTTTTGACCTTCGTCACTGGGAATTTCTACTCGTGCTATATCCATTTCGCTTCTGCAAATGATTCCTGATGTATGTGATTGACTCACAAGAATTGTTTATTTATAGAAGGAATAGGCCACACCCAGTAGTAGTTTTATTGGATAATGCGAACTGTTGATAGTCATTAGAGTGTTTCTTAAGCTGGTACAGCTACCTGCTTCAATGTACCACCTAATTGTCATTAATTGTCAATTAGATCTCATTCCTAAAACGACTTTTTGTAGGGCATAATTTATTTTGTTGTAATTTTTCTGGCTATTTATGTTGTTATTTCTGAAAACATTATTTGTATATAAATATTTCTGAAGTTATTTGTTATTAGTTCCGATTAAAAACAGCTCACGTAGGAAGGCCGAGTTGTGCATATTTTGTAGTCATGTGCAGAGAGGTACACAGAAAAGCGCAGTATTCTTAAATTTCATAAATTCTGTTAAATAGTGTCGAGTTAAATATAACCTCATAGGCGTCGTTATTTATGAATGTTAATGCCATAACATGTCGCTATTTGGTCATTGGTAAGTAATAAAATTAATAATTACGAGTAGGTTTATATAAAATTATTCATGCAATAGTTAAGACGCTCAATAACTCGCGCCATTGTCTAGTTAACATTCAAATAAAAAAATATGAAAATGCAACTAAAAAAAGTACAATTCGGAAAACTCAATTTCGTGTGAAATTTCAACTGTCCGCTATTATTTTTTACCTAATTACTAATTTCTAACTAAAAGTAATGACCGAAAAATCAAAGCCCACAAAAGTTGAAAGAGAAGAAACAGACAAAACTAATTTTTCAAACTGTTATTTTCGGGTTTTGAATTTCTTATTTGGATTGTGCAATAATTTTGGTAGACCTGTACTTTTGTGTAAGCTGCGATTTAATCCCTTTTATTGATGGAATCCGTTTAATAATTCGAATAGCGAATAATTTTATGTCATTAATTGTCAATTAGATCTCATTCCTAGAACGAACTGTTGTAGGGCATAATATATTATGTTGTGATTTGCCTGGCTATTTATTTGTTATTAGTACCGATTAAAAACAGCTCACGTAGGAAAGCGGAGTGCTGCAGATTTTGTAGTCATGTGCAGAGAGGTACACAGAAAAGTGCAGTATTCTTAAATTTCATAAATCCTGTTAAATAGTGTCGAGTTAAATATAACCTCATAGGCGTCGCTATTTGTCGCATAAAATATCGCTATTTGGTCATGGGTAAATCCAATTATAACCAATTATAAACAAAATTCGTCTGAGGATATCAACGGAATCAGTTCAGGAACTGTTTCTATTAGAGGCACTGACTGTTCATACAAAGCATTGTATAATTCTTTTGTGTTGTTCCACGGCGAATACGAAAAATTGGGAGTTTCGTACATACAACTTGGAAGGCTTTGGTTGCTCGATATATATGGGCCGCCAGAAACTTTACATTCATCCCTCGGCATTTTTGATTTATTCCCTGATTTTTGGTAAGGTGCATGTAAAAGGTTATGTAGATCTTCAGATTTACATTGTGTATCGCGATGTGAAAAATCTAGAGATTTTTCTTCATCCGATGAAGGGACAAAGTTTGAGAAATAATTTGCAATGTGAGCCGCCGAATGCTTTTGTATATCAGACTCGCAAGTACCTCTCAGCTGTTTTCTCTTCTCCTTCATTCGTCGATTTTGAAACCAAATTTTTATTGTTCTTTCTTCTATGCCGAATTGTACGGCTAGTAGTTTACGGTTGCTAGCTGCAATGATGCGTTCCTTTTTGAAGTAGTTTTCAAACGTTAGTAGCTGCTGCGATGTAAACTCGGTCCGTTTCTTGCGCTTCTTGGTTATTCCGCTATTCTGCGGTGAAATTGCAAACTCCATTTTGTCCAAAGCGTTTCCTGAAGTAGTCGCGTTTTGACCTTCGTCACTGGGAATTTCTACTCGTGCTATATCCATTTCGCTTCTGCAAATGATTCCTGATGTATGTGATTGACTCACAAGAATTGTTTATTTATAGAAGGAATAGGCCACACCCAGTAGTAGTTTTATTGGATAATGCGAACTGTTGATAGTCATTAGAGTGTTTCTTAAGCTGGTACAGCTACCTGCTTCAATGTACCACCTAATTGTCATTAATTGTCAATTAGATCTCATTCCTAAAACGACTTTTTGTAGGGCATAATTTATTTTGTTGTAATTTTTCTGGCTATTTATGTTGTTATTTCTGAAAACATTATTTGTATATAAATATTTCTGAAGTTATTTGTTATTAGTTCCGATTAAAAACAGCTCACGTAGGAAGGCCGAGTTGTGCATATTTTGTAGTCATGTGCAGAGAGGTACACAGAAAAGCGCAGTATTCTTAAATTTCATAAATTCTGTTAAATAGTGTCGAGTTAAATATAACCTCATAGGCGTCGTTATTTATGAATGTTAATGCCATAACATGTCGCTATTTGGTCATTGGTAAGTAATAAAATTAATAATTACGAGTAGGTTTATATAAAATTATTCATGCAATAGTTAAGACGCTCAATAACTCGCGCCATTGTCTAGTTAACATTTAAATAAAAAAATATGAAAATGCAACTAAAAAAAGTACAATTCGGAAAACTCAATTACGTGTGAAATTTCAACTGTCCGCTATTATTTTTTACCTAATTACTAACTAAAAGTAATGACCGAAAAATCAAAGCCCACAAAAGTTAAAAGAAAGAAACAGACAAAACTAATTTTTCAAGACTGTTATTTTCGGGTTTTGAATTTCTTATTTGGATTGTGCAATAATTTTCGTAGACCTGTACTTTTGTGTAAGCTGCGATTTAATCCCTTTTATTTTTGGAATCCGTTTGCTAATTCGAATAGCGAATAATTTTATGTCATTAATTGTCATTTAGATCTCATTCCTAGAACGAACTGTTGTAGGGCATAATATATTATGTTGAGATTTGCCTGGCTATTTATTTGTTATTAGTACCAATTAAAAACAGCTCACGTAGGAAAGCGGAGTGCTGCAGATATTGTAGTCTTAAATTTCATAAATCCTGTTAAATAGTGTCGAGTTAAATATAACCTCATAGGCGTCGCTATTTATCGCATAAAATATCGCTATTTGGTCATGGGTAAATAATAAAATTAATAATTACAATTATATTTATATTTCGTAAATAAAATAATTCATGCAATCATTAAGACGCTGAATAACTCGCGTCAGTGTCTAGTTGACATTTAAATTATAAAATACTAAACTATAATTATAAAATGTACAATTCTAAAAATCCAATTATAAACAAAATTCGTCTGGGGATATCAACGGAATCGGTTTAGGAACTGTTTCTATTAGAGGCACTGACTGTTCATACAAAGCATTGTATAATTCTTTTGTGTTGTTCCACGGCGAATACGAAAAATTGGGAGTTTCGTACATACAACTTGGAAGGCTTTGGTTGCTCGATATATATGGGCCGCCAGAAACTTCACATTCATCCCTCGGCTTTTTTGATTTATTCCCTGATTTTTGGTACGGTGCATGTAAAAGGTTATGTAGATCTTCAGACTTCCATTGTGTATCGCGATGTGAAAAATCTAGAGATTTTTCTTCATCCGATGAAGGGACAAAGTTTGAGAAATAATTTGCAATGTGAGCCGCCGAATGCTTTTGTATATCAGACTCGCAAGTACCTCTCAGCTGTTTTCTCTTCTCCTTCATTCGTCGATTTTGAAACCAAATTTTTATTGTTCTTTCTTCTATGCCGAATTGTACGGCTAGTAGTTTACGGTTGCTAGCTGCAATGAAGCGTTCCTTTTTGAAGTAGTTTTCAAACGTTAGTAGCTGCTGCGATGTAAACTCGGTCCGTTTCTTGCGCTTCTTGGTTATTCCGCTATTCTGCGGTGAAATTGCAAACTCCATTTTGTCCAAAGCGTTTCCTGAAGTAGTCGCGTTTTGACCTTCGTCACTGGGAATTTCTACTCGTGCTATATCCATTTCGCTTCTGCAAATGATTCCTGACGTATGTGATTGACTCACAAGAATTGTTTATTTATAGAAGGAATAGGCCACACCCAGTAGTAGTTTTATTGGATAATGCGAACTGTTGATAGTCATTAGAGTGTTTCTTAAGCTAGTACAGCTACTTGCTTCAATGTACCACCTAATTGTCATTAATTGTCAATTAGATCTCATTCCTAAAACGACGTTTTGTAGGGCATAATTTATTTTGTTGTAATTTTTCTGGTTATTTATGTTGTTATTTCTGAAAACATTATTTGTATATAAATATTTCTGAAGTTATTTGTTATTAGTACCGATTAAAAACAGCTCACGTAGGAAGGCCGAGTTGTGCAGATTTTGTAGTCATGTGCAGAAAGGTACACAGAAAAGCGCAGTATTCTTAAATTTCATAAATTCTGTTAAATAGTGTCGAGTTAAATATAACCTCATAGGCGTTGTTATTTATGAATGTTAATGCCATAAAATGTCGCTATTTGGTAAGCTGCGATTTAATCCCTTTTATTGTTGGAATCCGTTTAATAATTCGAATAGCTAATAAATTTTATGTCATTAATTGTCAATTAGATCTCATGCCTAGAACGAACTGTTGTAGGGCATAAAATATTATGTTGTGATTTGCCTGGCTATTTATTTGTTATTAGTACCGATTAAAAACAGCTCACGTACGAAAGCGGAGTGCTGCAGATATTGTAGTCATGTGTAGAGAGGTACACAGAAAAGTGCAGTATTCTTAAATTTTATAAATCCTGTTAAATAGTGTCGAGTTAAATATAACCTCATAGGCGTCGCTATTTATCGCATAAAATAACGCTATTTGGTCATGGGTAAATAATAAAATTAATAATTACAATTATATTTCGTAAATAAAATAATTCATGCAATCATTAAGACGCTGAATAACTCGCGCCAGTGTCTAGTTGACATTTAAATTATAAAATACTAAACTACAATTATAAAATGTACAATTCTAAAAATCCAATTATAAACAAAATTCGTCTGAGGATATCAACGGAATCAGTTCAGGAACTGTTTCTATTAGAGGCACTGACCGTTCATACAAAGCATTGTATAATTCTTTTGTGTTGTTCCAAGGCGAATACGAAAAATTGGGAGTTTCGTACATACAACTTGGAAGGCTTTGGTTGCTCGATATATATGGGCAGCCAGAAACTTCACATTCATCCCTCGGCTTTTTTGATTTATTCCCTGATTTTTGGTACGGTGCATGTAAAAGGTTATGTAGATCTTCAGACTTAAATTGTGTATCGCGATGTGAAAAATCTAGAGATTTTTCTTCATCCGATGAAGGGACAAAGTTTTGTATATCCTTTTTGAAGTAGTTTTCAAACGTTAGTAGCTGCTGCGATGTAAACTCGGTCCGTTTCTTGCGCTTCTTGGTTATTCCACTATTCTGCGGTGAAATTGCAAACTCCATTTTGTCCAAAGCGTTTCCTGAAGTAGTCGCGTTTTCACCTTCGTCACTGGGAATTTCTACTCGTGCTATATCCATTTCGGTTCTGCAAATGATTCCTGACGTATGTGATTGACTCACAAGAATTGTTTATTTATAGAAGGAATAGGCCACACCCAGTAGTAGTTTTATTGGATAATGCGAACTGTTGATAGTCATTAGAGTGTTTCTTAAGCTAGTACAGCTACCTGCTTCAATGTACCACCTAATTGTCATTAATTGTCAATTAGATCTCATTCCTAAAACGACGTTTTGTAGGGCATAATTTATTTTGTTGTAATTTTTCTGGTTATTTATGTTGTTATTTCTGAAAACATTATTTGTATATAAATATTTCTGAAGTTATTTGTTATTAGTACCGATTAAAAACAGCTCACGTAGGAAGGCCGCGTTGTGCAGATTTTGTAGTCATGTGCAGAAAGGTACACAGAAAAGCGCAGTATTCTTAAATTTCATAAATTCTGTTAAATAGTGTCGAGTTAAATATAACCTCATAGGCGTTGTTATTTATGAATGTTAATGCCATAAAATGTCGCTATTTGATCATTGGTAAGTAATAAAATTAATAATTACGAGTAGGTTTATATAAAATTATTCATGCAATAGTTAAGACGCTCAATAACTCGCGCCATTGTCTAGTTAACATTTAAATAAGAAAATATGAAAATGCAACTAAAAAAAGTATAATTCGGAAAACTCAATTACGTGTGAAATTTCAACTGCCCGCTATTATTTTTCACCTAATTACTAATTTCTAACTAAAAGTAATGACCGAAAAATCAAAGCCCACAAAAGTTGAAAGAGAAGAAACAGACAAAACTAATTTTTCAAGACTGTTATTTTCGGGTTTTGAGTTTCTTATTTGGATTGTGCAATAATTTTGGTAGACCTGTACTTTTGTGTAAGCTGCGATTTAATCCCTTTTATTGTTGGAATCCGTTTAATAATTCGAATAGCTAATAAATTTTATGTCATTAATTGTCAATTAGATCTCATGCCTAGAACGAACTGTTGTAGGGCATAAAATATTATGTTGTGATTTGCCTGGCTATTTATTTGTTATTAGTACCGATTAAAAACAGCTCACGTACGAAAGCGGAGTGCTGCAGATATTGTAGTCATGTGTAGAGAGGTACACAGAAAAGTGCAGTATTCTTAAATTTTATAAATCCTGTTAAATAGTGTCGAGTTAAATATAACCTCATAGGCGTCGCTATTTATCGCATAAAATAACGCTATTTGGTCATGGGTAAATAATAAAATTAATAATTACAATTATATTTCGTAAATAAAATAATTCATGCAATCATTAAGACGCTGAATAACTCGCGCCAGTGTCTAGTTGACATTTAAATTATAAAATACTAAACTACAATTATAAAATGTACAATTCTAAAAATCCAATTATAAACAAAATTCGTCTGAGGATATCAACGGAATCAGTTCAGGAACTGTTTCTATTAGAGGCACTGACCGTTCATACAAAGCATTGTATAATTCTTTTGTGTTGTTCCAAAGCGAATACGAAAAATTGGGAGTTTCGTACATACAACTTGGAAGGCTTTGGTTGCTCGATATATATGGGCAGCCAGAAACTTCACATTCATCCCTCGGCTTTTTTGATTTATTCCCTGATTTTTGGTACGGTGCATGTAAAAGTTTATGTAGATCTTCAGACTTAAATTGTGTATCGCGATGTGAAAAATCTAGAGATTTTTCTTCATCCGATGAAGGGACAAAGTTTTGTATATCCTTTTTGAAGTAGTTTTCAAACGTTAGTAGCTGCTGCGATGTAAACTCGGTCCGTTTCTTGCGCTTCTTGGTTATTCCACTATTCTGCGGTGAAATTGCAAACTCCATTTTGTCCAAAGCGTTTCCTGAAGTAGTCGCGTTTTCACCTTCGTCACTGGGAATTTCTACTCGTGCTATATCCATTTCGGTTCTGCAAATGATTCCTGACGTATGTGATTGACTCACAAGAATTGTTTATTTATAGAAGGAATAGGCCACACCCAGTAGTAGTTTTATTGGATAATGCGAACTGTTGATAGTCATTAGAGTGTTTCTTAAGCTAGTACAGCTACCTGCTTCAATGTACCACCTAATTGTCATTAATTGTCAATTAGATCTCATTCCTAAAACGACGTTTTGTAGGGCATAATTTATTTTGTTGTAATTTTTCTGGTTATTTATGTTGTTATTTCTGAAAACATTATTTGTATATAAATATTTCTGAAGTTATTTGTTATTAGTACCGATTAAAAACAGCTCACGTAGGAAGGCCGCGTTGTGCAGATTTTGTAGTCATGTGCAGAAAGGTACACAGAAAAGCGCAGTATTCTTAAATTTCATAAATTCTGTTAAATAGTGTCGAGTTAAATATAACCTCATAGGCGTTGTTATTTATGAATGTTAATGCCATAAAATGTCGCTATTTGATCATTGGTAAGTAATAAAATTAATAATTACGAGTAGGTTTATATAAAATTATTCATGCAATAGTTAAGACGCTCAATAACTCGCGCCAGTGTCTAGTTGACATTTAAATTATAAAATACTAAACTACAATTATAAAATGTACAATTCTAAAAATCCAATTATAAACAAAATTCGTCTGAGGATATCAACGGAATCAGTTCAGGAACTGTTTCTATTAGAGGCACTGACCGTTCATACAAAGCATTGTATAATTCTTTTGTGTTGTTCCAAGGCGAATACGAAAAATTGGGAGTTTCGTACATACAACTTGGAAGGCTTTGGTTGCTCGATATATATGGGCAGCCAGAAACTTCACATTCATCCCTCGGCTTTTTTGATTTATTCCCTGATTTTTGGTACGGTGCATGTAAAAGGTTATGTAGATCTTCAGACTTAAATTGTGTATCGCGATGTGAAAAATCTAGAGATTTTTCTTCATCCGATGAAGGGACAAAGTTTTGTATATCCTTTTTGAAGTAGTTTTCAAACGTTAGTAGCTGCTGCGATGTAAACTCGGTCCGTTTCTTGCGCTTCTTGGTTATTCCACTATTCTGCGGTGAAATTGCAAACTCCATTTTGTCCAAAGCGTTTCCTGAAGTAGTCGCGTTTTCACCTTCGTCACTGGGAATTTCTACTCGTGCTATATCCATTTCGGTTCTGCAAATGATTCCTGACGTATGTGATTGACTCACAAGAATTGTTTATTTATAGAAGGAATAGGCCACACCCAGTAGTAGTTTTATTGGATAATGCGAACTGTTGATAGTCATTAGAGTGTTTCTTAAGCTAGTACAGCTACCTGCTTCAATGTACCACCTAATTGTCATTAATTGTCAATTAGATCTCATTCCTAAAACGACGTTTTGTAGGGCATAATTTATTTTGTTGTAATTTTTCTGGTTATTTATGTTGTTATTTCTGAAAACATTATTTGTATATAAATATTTCTGAAGTTATTTGTTATTAGTACCGATTAAAAACAGCTCACGTAGGAAGGCCGCGTTGTGCAGATTTTGTAGTCATGTGCAGAAAGGTACACAGAAAAGCGCAGTATTCTTAAATTTCATAAATTCTGTTAAATAGTGTCGAGTTAAATATAACCTCATAGGCGTTGTTATTTATGAATGTTAATGCCATAAAATGTCGCTATTTGATCATTGGTAAGTAATAAAATTAATAATTACGAGTAGGTTTATATAAAATTATTCATGCAATAGTTAAGACGCTCAATAACTCGCGCCATTGTCTAGTTAACATTTAAATAAGAAAATATGAAAATGCAACTAAAAAAAGTATAATTCGGAAAACTCAATTACGTGTGAAATTTCAACTGCCCGCTATTATTTTTCACCTAATTACTAATTTCTAACTAAAAGTAATGACCGAAAAATCAAAGCCCACAAAAGTTGAAAGAGAAGAAACAGACAAAACTAATTTTTCAAGACTGTTATTTTCGGGTTTTGAGTTTCTTATTTGGATTGTGCAATAATTTTGGTAGACCTGTACTTTTGTGTAAGCTGCGATTTAATCCCTTTTATTGTTGGAATCCGTTTAATAATTCGAATAGCTAATAAATTTTATGTCATTAATTGTCAATTAGATCTCATGCCTAGAACGAACTGTTGTAGGGCATAAAATATTATGTTGTGATTTGCCTGGCTATTTATTTGTTATTAGTACCGATTAAAAACAGCTCACGTACGAAAGCGGAGTGCTGCAGATATTGTAGTCATGTGTAGAGAGGTACACAGAAAAGTGCAGTATTCTTAAATTTTATAAATCCTGTTAAATAGTGTCGAGTTAAATATAACCTCATAGGCGTCGCTATTTATCGCATAAAATAACGCTATTTGGTCATGGGTAAATAATAAAATTAATAATTACAATTATATTTCGTAAATAAAATAATTCATGCAATCATTAAGACGCTGAATAACTCGCGCCAGTGTCTAGTTGACATTTAAATTATAAAATACTAAACTACAATTATAAAATGTACAATTCTAAAAATCCAATTATAAACAAAATTCGTCTGAGGATATCAACGGAATCAGTTCAGGAACTGTTTCTATTAGAGGCACTGACCGTTCATACAAAGCATTGTATAATTCTTTTGTGTTGTTCCAAGGCGAATACGAAAAATTGGGAGTTTCGTACATACAACTTGGAAGGCTTTGGTTGCTCGATATATATGGGCAGCCAGAAACTTCACATTCATCCCTCGGCTTTTTTGATTTATTCCCTGATTTTTGGTACGGTGCATGTAAAAGTTTATGTAGATCTTCAGACTTAAATTGTGTATCGCGATGTGAAAAATCTAGAGATTTTTCTTCATCCGATGAAGGGACAAAGTTTTGTATATCCTTTTTGAAGTAGTTTTCAAACGTTAGTAGCTGCTGCGATGTAAACTCGGTCCGTTTCTTGCGCTTCTTGGTTATTCCACTATTCTGCGGTGAAATTGCAAACTCCATTTTGTCCAAAGCGTTTCCTGAAGTAGTCGCGTTTTCACCTTCGTCACTGGGAATTTCTACTCGTGCTATATCCATTTCGGTTCTGCAAATGATTCCTGACGTATGTGATTGACTCACAAGAATTGTTTATTTATAGAAGGAATAGGCCACACCCAGTAGTAGTTTTATTGGATAATGCGAACTGTTGATAGTCATTAGAGTGTTTCTTAAGCTAGTACAGCTACCTGCTTCAATGTACCACCTAATTGTCATTAATTGTCAATTAGATCTCATTCCTAAAACGACGTTTTGTAGGGCATAATTTATTTTGTTGTAATTTTTCTGGTTATTTATGTTGTTATTTCTGAAAACATTATTTGTATATAAATATTTCTGAAGTTATTTGTTATTAGTACCGATTAAAAACAGCTCACGTAGGAAGGCCGCGTTGTGCAGATTTTGTAGTCATGTGCAGAAAGGTACACAGAAAAGCGCAGTATTCTTAAATTTCATAAATTCTGTTAAATAGTGTCGAGTTAAATATAACCTCATAGGCGTTGTTATTTATGAATGTTAATGCCATAAAATGTCGCTATTTGATCATTGGTAAGTAATAAAATTAATAATTACGAGTAGGTTTATATAAAATTATTCATGCAATAGTTAAGACGCTCAATAACTCGCGCCAGTGTCTAGTTGACATTTAAATTATAAAATACTAAACTACAATTATAAAATGTACAATTCTAAAAATCCAATTATAAACAAAATTCGTCTGAGGATATCAACGGAATCAGTTCAGGAACTGTTTCTATTAGAGGCACTGACCGTTCATACAAAGCATTGTATAATTCTTTTGTGTTGTTCCAAGGCGAATACGAAAAATTGGGAGTTTCGTACATACAACTTGGAAGGCTTTGGTTGCTCGATATATATGGGCAGCCAGAAACTTCACATTCATCCCTCGGCTTTTTTGATTTATTCCCTGATTTTTGGTACGGTGCATGTAAAAGGTTATGTAGATCTTCAGACTTAAATTGTGTATCGCGATGTGAAAAATCTAGAGATTTTTCTTCATCCGATGAAGGGACAAAGTTTTGTATATCCTTTTTGAAGTAGTTTTCAAACGTTAGTAGCTGCTGCGATGTAAACTCGGTCCGTTTCTTGCGCTTCTTGGTTATTCCACTATTCTGCGGTGAAATTGCAAACTCCATTTTGTCCAAAGCGTTTCCTGAAGTAGTCGCGTTTTCACCTTCGTCACTGGGAATTTCTACTCGTGCTATATCCATTTCGGTTCTGCAAATGATTCCTGACGTATGTGATTGACTCACAAGAATTGTTTATTTATAGAAGGAATAGGCCACACCCAGTAGTAGTTTTATTGGATAATGCGAACTGTTGATAGTCATTAGAGTGTTTCTTAAGCTAGTACAGCTACCTGCTTCAATGTACCACCTAATTGTCATTAATTGTCAATTAGATCTCATTCCTAAAACGACGTTTTGTAGGGCATAATTTATTTTGTTGTAATTTTTCTGGTTATTTATGTTGTTATTTCTGAAAACATTATTTGTATATAAATATTTCTGAAGTTATTTGTTATTAGTACCGATTAAAAACAGCTCACGTAGGAAGGCCGCGTTGTGCAGATTTTGTAGTCATGTGCAGAAAGGTACACAGAAAAGCGCAGTATTCTTAAATTTCATAAATTCTGTTAAATAGTGTCGAGTTAAATATAACCTCATAGGCGTTGTTATTTATGAATGTTAATGCCATAAAATGTCGCTATTTGATCATTGGTAAGTAATAAAATTAATAATTACGAGTAGGTTTATATAAAATTATTCATGCAATAGTTAAGACGCTCAATAACTCGCGCCATTGTCTAGTTAACATTTAAATAAGAAAATATGAAAATGCAACTAAAAAAAGTATAATTCGGAAAACTCAATTACGTGTGAAATTTCAACTGCCCGCTATTATTTTTCACCTAATTACTAATTTCTAACTAAAAGTAATGACCGAAAAATCAAAGCCCACAAAAGTTGAAAGAGAAGAAACAGACAAAACTAATTTTTCAAGACTGTTATTTTCGGGTTTTGAGTTTCTTATTTGGATTGTGCAATAATTTTGGTAGACCTGTACTTTTGTGTAAGCTGCGATTTAATCCCTTTTATTGTTGGAATCCGTTTAATAATTCGAATAGCTAATAAATTTTATGTCATTAATTGTCAATTAGATCTCATGCCTAGAACGAACTGTTGTAGGGCATAAAATATTATGTTGTGATTTGCCTGGCTATTTATTTGTTATTAGTACCGATTAAAAACAGCTCACGTACGAAAGCGGAGTGCTGCAGATATTGTAGTCATGTGTAGAGAGGTACA
Source organism: Cylas formicarius (assembly GCF_029955315.1). Lineage (NCBI taxonomy): Eukaryota > Metazoa > Arthropoda > Insecta > Coleoptera > Brentidae > Cylas > Cylas formicarius. The sequence goes on from NW_026844365.1 coordinate 21,260,117, forward strand.
CAGAAAAGTGCAGTATTCTTAAATTTTATAAATCCTGTTAAATAGTGTCGAGTTAAATATAACCTCATAGGCGTCGCTATTTATCGCATAAAATAACGCTATTTGGTCATGGGTAAATAATAAAATTAATAATTACAATTATATTTCGTAAATAAAATAATTCATGCAATCATTAAGACGCTGAATAACTCGCGCCAGTGTCTAGTTGACATTTAAATTATAAAATACTAAACTACAATTATAAAATGTACAATTCTAAAAATCCAATTATAAACAAAATTCGTCTGAGGATATCAACGGAATCAGTTCAGGAACTGTTTCTATTAGAGGCACTGACCGTTCATACAAAGCATTGTATAATTCTTTTGTGTTGTTCCAAGGCGAATACGAAAAATTGGGAGTTTCGTACATACAACTTGGAAGGCTTTGGTTGCTCGATATATATGGGCAGCCAGAAACTTCACATTCATCCCTCGGCTTTTTTGATTTATTCCCTGATTTTTGGTACGGTGCATGTAAAAGTTTATGTAGATCTTCAGACTTAAATTGTGTATCGCGATGTGAAAAATCTAGAGATTTTTCTTCATCCGATGAAGGGACAAAGTTTTGTATATCCTTTTTGAAGTAGTTTTCAAACGTTAGTAGCTGCTGCGATGTAAACTCGGTCCGTTTCTTGCGCTTCTTGGTTATTCCACTATTCTGCGGTGAAATTGCAAACTCCATTTTGTCCAAAGCGTTTCCTGAAGTAGTCGCGTTTTCACCTTCGTCACTGGGAATTTCTACTCGTGCTATATCCATTTCGGTTCTGCAAATGATTCCTGACGTATGTGATTGACTCACAAGAATTGTTTATTTATAGAAGGAATAGGCCACACCCAGTAGTAGTTTTATTGGATAATGCGAACTGTTGATAGTCATTAGAGTGTTTCTTAAGCTAGTACAGCTACCTGCTTCAATGTACCACCTAATTGTCATTAATTGTCAATTAGATCTCATTCCTAAAACGACGTTTTGTAGGGCATAATTTATTTTGTTGTAATTTTTCTGGTTATTTATGTTGTTATTTCTGAAAACATTATTTGTATATAAATATTTCTGAAGTTATTTGTTATTAGTACCGATTAAAAACAGCTCACGTAGGAAGGCCGCGTTGTGCAGATTTTGTAGTCATGTGCAGAAAGGTACACAGAAAAGCGCAGTATTCTAAAATTTCATAAATTCTGTTAAATAGTGTCGAGTTAAATATAACCTCATAGGCGTTGTTATTTATGAATGTTAATGCCATAAAATGTCGCTATTTGATCATTGGTAAGTAATAAAATTAATAATTACGAGTAGGTTTATATAAAATTATTCATGCAATAGTTAAGACGCTCAATAACTCGCGCCATTGTCTAGTTAACATTTAAATAAGAAAATATGAAAATGCAACTAAAAAAAGTATAATTCGGAAAACTCAATTACGTGTGAAATTTCAACTGCCCGCTATTATTTTTCACCTAATTACTAATTTCTAACTAAAAGTAATGACCGAAAAATCAAAGCCCACAAAAGTTGAAAGAGAAGAAACAGACAAAACTAATTTTTCAAGACTGTTATTTTCGGGTTTTGAGTTTCTTATTTGGATTGTGCAATAATTTTGGTAGACCTGTACTTTTGTGTAAGCTGCGATTTAATCCCTTTTATTGTTGGAATCCGTTTAATAATTCGAATAGCTAATAAATTTTATGTCATTAATTGTCAATTAGATCTCATGCCTAGAACGAACTGTTGTAGGGCATAAAATATTATGTTGTGATTTGCCTGGCTATTTATTTGTTATTAGTACCGATTAAAAACAGCTCACGTACGAAAGCGGAGTGCTGCAGATATTGTAGTCATGTGTAGAGAGGTACACAGAAAAGTGCAGTATTCTTAAATTTTATAAATCCTGTTAAATAGTGTCGAGTTAAATATAACCTCATAGGCGTCGCTATTTGTCGCATAAAATATCGCTATTTGGTCATGGGTAAATAATAAAATTAATAATTACAATTATATTTCGTAAATAAAATAATTCATGCAATCATTAAGACGCTGAATAACTCGCGTCAGTGTCTAGTTGACATTTAAATTATAAAATACTAAACTATAATTATAAAATGTACAATTCTAAAAATCCAATTATAAACAAAATTCGTCTGGGGATATCAACGGAATCGGTTTAGGAACTGTTTCTATTAGAGGCACTGACTGTTCATACAAAGCATTGTATAATTCTTTTGTGTTGTTCCACGGCGAATACGAAAAATTGGGAGTTTCGTACATACAACTTGGAAGGCTTTGGTTGCTCGATATATATGGGCCGCCAGAAACTTCACATTCATCCCTCGGCTTTTTTGATTTATTCCCTGATTTTTGGTACGGTGCATGTAAAAGGTTATGTAGATCTTCAGACTTCCATTGTGTATCGCGATGTGAAAAATCTAGAGATTTTTCTTCATCCGATGAAGGGACAAAGTTTGAGAAATAATTTGCAATGTGAGCCGCCGAATGCTTTTGTATATCAGACTCGCAAGTACCTCTCAGCTGTTTTCTCTTCTCCTTCATTCGTCGATTTTGAAACCAAATTTTTATTGTTCTTTCTTCTATGCCGAATTGTACGGCTAGTAGTTTACGGTTGCTAGCTGCAATGAAGCGTTCCTTTTTGAAGTAGTTTTCAAACGTTAGTAGCTGCTGCGATGTAAACTCGGTCCGTTTCTTGCGCTTCTTGGTTATTCCGCTATTCTGCGGTGAAATTGCAAACTCCATTTTGTCCAAAGCGTTTCCTGAAGTAGTCGCGTTTTGACCTTCGTCACTGGGAATTTCTACTCGTGCTATATCCATTTCGCTTCTGCAAATGATTCCTGACGTATGTGATTGACTCACAAGAATTGTTTATTTATAGAAGGAATAGGCCACACCCAGTAGTAGTTTTATTGGATAATGCGAACTGTTGATAGTCATTAGAGTGTTTCTTAAGCTAGTACAGCTACTTGCTTCAATGTACCACCTAATTGTCATTAATTGTCAATTAGATCTCATTCCTAAAACGACGTTTTGTAGGGCATAATTTATTTTGTTGTAATTTTTCTGGTTATTTATGTTGTTATTTCTGAAAACATTATTTGTATATAAATATTTCTGAAGTTATTTGTTATTAGTACCGATTAAAAACAGCTCACGTAGGAAGGCCGAGTTGTGCAGATTTTGTAGTCATGTGCAGAAAGGTACACAGAAAAGCGCAGTATTCTTAAATTTCATAAATTCTGTTAAATAGTGTCGAGTTAAATATAACCTCATAGGCGTTGTTATTTATGAATGTTAATGCCATAAAATGTCGCTATTTGGTAAGCTGCGATTTAATCCCTTTTATTGTTGGAATCCGTTTAATAATTCGAATAGCTAATAAATTTTATGTCATTAATTGTCAATTAGATCTCATGCCTAGAACGAACTGTTGTAGGGCATAAAATATTATGTTGTGATTTGCCTGGCTATTTATTTGTTATTAGTACCGATTAAAAACAGCTCACGTACGAAAGCGGAGTGCTGCAGATATTGTAGTCATGTGTAGAGAGGTACACAGAAAAGTGCAGTATTCTTAAATTTTATAAATCCTGTTAAATAGTGTCGAGTTAAATATAACCTCATAGGCGTCGCTATTTATCGCATAAAATAACGCTATTTGGTCATGGGTAAATAATAAAATTAATAATTACAATTATATTTCGTAAATAAAATAATTCATGCAATCATTAAGACGCTGAATAACTCGCGCCAGTGTCTAGTTGACATTTAAATTATAAAATACTAAACTACAATTATAAAATGTACAATTCTAAAAATCCAATTATAAACAAAATTCGTCTGAGGATATCAACGGAATCAGTTCAGGAACTGTTTCTATTAGAGGCACTGACCGTTCATACAAAGCATTGTATAATTCTTTTGTGTTGTTCCAAGGCGAATACGAAAAATTGGGAGTTTCGTACATACAACTTGGAAGGCTTTGGTTGCTCGATATATATGGGCAGCCAGAAACTTCACATTCATCCCTCGGCTTTTTTGATTTATTCCCTGATTTTTGGTACGGTGCATGTAAAAGGTTATGTAGATCTTCAGACTTAAATTGTGTATCGCGATGTGAAAAATCTAGAGATTTTTCTTCATCCGATGAAGGGACAAAGTTTTGTATATCCTTTTTGAAGTAGTTTTCAAACGTTAGTAGCTGCTGCGATGTAAACTCGGTCCGTTTCTTGCGCTTCTTGGTTATTCCACTATTCTGCGGTGAAATTGCAAACTCCATTTTGTCCAAAGCGTTTCCTGAAGTAGTCGCGTTTTCACCTTCGTCATTGGGAATTTCTACTCGTGCTATATCCATTTCGGTTCTGCAAATGATTCCTGACGTATGTGATTGACTCACAAGAATTGTTTATTTATAGAAGGAATAGGCCACACCCAGTAGTAGTTTTATTGGATAATGCGAACTGTTGATAGTCATTAGAGTGTTTCTTAAGCTAGTACAGCTACCTGCTTCAATGTACCACCTAATTGTCATTAATTGTCAATTAGATCTCATTCCTAAAACGACGTTTTGTAGGGCATAATTTATTTTGTTGTAATTTTTCTGGTTATTTATGTTGTTATTTCTGAAAACATTATTTGTATATAAATATTTCTGAAGTTATTTGTTATTAGTACCGATTAAAAACAGCTCACGTAGGAAGGCCGCGTTGTGCAAATTTTGTAGTCATGTGCAGAAAGGTACACAGAAAAGCGCAGTATTCTTAAATTTCATAAATTCTGTTAAATAGTGTCGAGTTAAATATAACCTCATAGGCGTTGTTATTTATGAATGTTAATGCCATAAAATGTCGCTATTTGATCATTGGTAAGTAATAAAATTAATAATTACGAGTAGGTTTATATAAAATTATTCATGCAATAGTTAAGACGCTCAATAACTCGCGCCATTGTCTAGTTAACATTTAAATAAGAAAATATGAAAATGCAACTAAAAAAAGTATAATTCGGAAAACTCAATTACGTGTGAAATTTCAACTGCCCGCTATTATTTTTCACCTAATTACTAATTTCTAACTAAAAGTAATGACCGAAAAATCAAAGCCCACAAAAGTTGAAAGAGAAGAAACAGACAAAACTAATTTTTCAAGACTGTTATTTTCGGGTTTTGAGTTTCTTATTTGGATTGTGCAATAATTTTGGTAGACCTGTACTTTTGTGTAAGCTGCGATTTAATCCCTTTTATTGTTGGAATCCGTTTAATAATTCGAATAGCTAATAAATTTTATGTCATTAATTGTCAATTAGATCTCATGCCTAGAACGAACTGTTGTAGGGCATAAAATATTATGTTGTGATTTGCCTGGCTATTTATTTGTTATTAGTACCGATTAAAAACAGCTCACGTACGAAAGCGGAGTGCTGCAGATATTGTAGTCATGTGTAGAGAGGTACACAGAAAAGTGCAGTATTCTTAAATTTTATAAATCCTGTTAAATAGTGTCGAGTTAAATATAACCTCATAGGCGTCGCTATTTATCGCATAAAATAACGCTATTTGGTCATGGGTAAATAATAAAATTAATAATTACAATTATATTTCGTAAATAAAATAATTCATGCAATCATTAAGACGCTGAATAACTCGCGCCAGTGTCTAGTTGACATTTAAATTATAAAATACTAAACTACAATTATAAAATGTACAATTCTAAAAATCCAATTATAAACAAAATTCGTCTGAGGATATCAACGGAATCAGTTCAGGAACTGTTTCTATTAGAGGCACTGACCGTTCATACAAAGCATTGTATAATTCTTTTGTGTTGTTCCAAGGCGAATACGAAAAATTGGGAGTTTCGTACATACAACTTGGAAGGCTTTGGTTGCTCGATATATATGGGCAGCCAGAAACTTCACATTCATCCCTCGGCTTTTTTGATTTATTCCCTGATTTTTGGTACGGTGCATGTAAAAGTTTATGTAGATCTTCAGACTTAAATTGTGTATCGCGATGTGAAAAATCTAGAGATTTTTCTTCATCCGATGAAGGGACAAAGTTTTGTATATCCTTTTTGAAGTAGTTTTCAAACGTTAGTAGCTGCTGCGATGTAAACTCGGTCCGTTTCTTGCGCTTCTTGGTTATTCCACTATTCTGCGGTGAAATTGCAAACTCCATTTTGTCCAAAGCGTTTCCTGAAGTAGTCGCGTTTTCACCTTCGTCACTGGGAATTTCTACTCGTGCTATATCCATTTCGGTTCTGCAAATGATTCCTGACGTATGTGATTGACTCACAAGAATTGTTTATTTATAGAAGGAATAGGCCACACCCAGTAGTAGTTTTATTGGATAATGCGAACTGTTGATAGTCATTAGAGTGTTTCTTAAGCTAGTACAGCTACCTGCTTCAATGTACCACCTAATTGTCATTAATTGTCAATTAGATCTCATTCCTAAAACGACGTTTTGTAGGGCATAATTTATTTTGTTGTAATTTTTCTGGTTATTTATGTTGTTATTTCTGAAAACATTATTTGTATATAAATATTTCTGAAGTTATTTGTTATTAGTACCGATTAAAAACAGCTCACGTAGGAAGGCCGCGTTGTGCAGATTTTGTAGTCATGTGCAGAAAGGTACACAGAAAAGCGCAGTATTCTTAAATTTCATAAATTCTGTTAAATAGTGTCGAGTTAAATATAACCTCATAGGCGTTGTTATTTATGAATGTTAATGCCATAAAATGTCGCTATTTGATCATTGGTAAGTAATAAAATTAATAATTACGAGTAGGTTTATATAAAATTATTCATGCAATAGTTAAGACGCTCAATAACTCGCGCCAGTGTCTAGTTGACATTTAAATTATAAAATACTAAACTACAATTATAAAATGTACAATTCTAAAAATCCAATTATAAACAAAATTCGTCTGAGGATATCAACGGAATCAGTTCAGGAACTGTTTCTATTAGAGGCACTGACCGTTCATACAAAGCATTGTATAATTCTTTTGTGTTGTTCCAAGGCGAATACGAAAAATTGGGAGTTTCGTACATACAACTTGGAAGGCTTTGGTTGCTCGATATATATGGGCAGCCAGAAACTTCACATTCATCCCTCGGCTTTTTTGATTTATTCCCTGATTTTTGGTACGGTGCATGTAAAAGGTTATGTAGATCTTCAGACTTAAATTGTGTATCGCGATGTGAAAAATCTAGAGATTTTTCTTCATCCGATGAAGGGACAAAGTTTTGTATATCCTTTTTGAAGTAGGAAGGCCGAGTTGTGCATATTTTGTAGTCATGTGCAGAGAGGTACACAGAAAAGCGCAGTATTCTTAAATTTCATAAATTCTGTTAAATAGTGTCGAGTTAAATATAACCTCATAGGCGTCGTTATTTATGAATGTTAATGCCATAACATGTCGCTATTTGGTCATTGGTAAGTAATAAAATTAATAATTACGAGTAGGTTTATATAAAATTATTCATGCAATAGTTAAGACGCTCAATAACTCGCGCCATTGTCTAGTTAACATTCAAATAAAAAAATATGAAAATGCAACTAAAAAAAGTACAATTCGGAAAACTCAATTTCGTGTGAAATTTCAACTGTCCGCTATTATTTTTTACCTAATTACTAATTTCTAACTAAAAGTAATGACCGAAAAATCAAAGCCCACAAAAGTTGAAAGAGAAGAAACAGACAAAACTAATTTTTCAAACTGTTATTTTCGGGTTTTGAATTTCTTATTTGGATTGTGCAATAATTTTGGTAGACCTGTACTTTTGTGTAAGCTGCGATTTAATCCCTTTTATTGATGGAATCCGTTTAATAATTCGAATAGCGAATAATTTTATGTCATTAATTGTCAATTAGATCTCATTCCTAGAACGAACTGTTGTAGGGCATAATATATTATGTTGTGATTTGCCTGGCTATTTATTTGTTATTAGTACCGATTAAAAACAGCTCACGTAGGAAAGCGGAGTGCTGCAGATTTTGTAGTCATGTGCAGAGAGGTACACAGAAAAGTGCAGTATTCTTAAATTTCATAAATCCTGTTAAATAGTGTCGAGTTAAATATAACCTCATAGGCGTCGCTATTTGTCGCATAAAATATCGCTATTTGGTCATGGGTAAATCCAATTATAACCAATTATAAACAAAATTCGTCTGAGGATATCAACGGAATCAGTTCAGGAACTGTTTCTATTAGAGGCACTGACTGTTCATACAAAGCATTGTATAATTCTTTTGTGTTGTTCCACGGCGAATACGAAAAATTGGGAGTTTCGTACATACAACTTGGAAGGCTTTGGTTGCTCGATATATATGGGCCGCCAGAAACTTTACATTCATCCCTCGGCATTTTTGATTTATTCCCTGATTTTTGGTAAGGTGCATGTAAAAGGTTATGTAGATCTTCAGATTTACATTGTGTATCGCGATGTGAAAAATCTAGAGATTTTTCTTCATCCGATGAAGGGACAAAGTTTGAGAAATAATTTGCAATGTGAGCCGCCGAATGCTTTTGTATATCAGACTCGCAAGTACCTCTCAGCTGTTTTCTCTTCTCCTTCATTCGTCGATTTTGAAACCAAATTTTTATTGTTCTTTCTTCTATGCCGAATTGTACGGCTAGTAGTTTACGGTTGCTAGCTGCAATGAAGCGTTCCTTTTTGAAGTAGTTTTCAAACGTTAGTAGCTGCTGCGATGTAAACTCGGTCCGTTTCTTGCGCTTCTTGGTTATTCCGCTATTCTGCGGTGAAATTGCAAACTCCATTTTGTCCAAAGCGTTTCCTGAAGTAGTCGCGTTTTGACCTTCGTCACTGGGAATTTCTACTCGTGCTATATCCATTTCGCTTCTGCAAATGATTCCTGATGTATGTGATTGACTCACAAGAATTGTTTATTTATAGAAGGAATAGGCCACACCCAGTAGTAGTTTTATTGGATAATGCGAACTGTTGATAGTCATTAGAGTGTTTCTTAAGCTGGTACAGCTACCTGCTTCAATGTACCACCTAATTGTCATTAATTGTCAATTAGATCTCATTCCTAAAACGACTTTTTGTAGGGCATAATTTATTTTGTTGTAATTTTTCTGGCTATTTATGTTGTTATTTCTGAAAACATTATTTGTATATAAATATTTCTGAAGTTATTTGTTATTAGTTCCGATTAAAAACAGCTCACGTAGGAAGGCCGAGTTGTGCATATTTTGTAGTCATGTGCAGAGAGGTACACAGAAAAGCGCAGTATTCTTAAATTTCATAAATTCTGTTAAATAGTGTCGAGTTAAATATAACCTCATAGGCGTCGTTATTTATGAATGTTAATGCCATAACATGTCGCTATTTGGTCATTGGTAAGTAATAAAATTAATAATTACGAGTAGGTTTATATAAAATTATTCATGCAATAGTTAAGACGCTCAATAACTCGCGCCATTGTCTAGTTAACATTCAAATAAAAAAATATGAAAATGCAACTAAAAAAAGTACAATTCGGAAAACTCAATTTCGTGTGAAATTTCAACTATCCGCTATTATTTTTTACCTAATTACTAATTTCTAACTAAAAGTAATGACCGAAAAATCAAAGCCCACAAAAGTTGAAAGAGAAGAAACAGACAAAACTAATTTTTCAAACTGTTATTTTCGGGTTTTGAATTTCTTATTTGGATTGTGCAATAATTTTGGTAGACCTGTACTTTTGTGTAAGCTGCGATTTAATCCCTTTTATTGATGGAATCCGTTTAATAATTCGAATAGCGAATAATTTTATGTCATTAATTGTCAATTAGATCTCATTCCTAGAACGAACTGTTGTAGGGCATAATATATTATGTTGTGATTTGCCTGGCTATTTATTTGTTATTAGTACCGATTAAAAACAGCTCACGTAGGAAAGCGGAGTGCTGCAGATTTTGTAGTCATGTGCAGAGAGGTACACAGAAAAGTGCAGTATTCTTAAATTTCATAAATCCTGTTAAATAGTGTCGAGTTAAATATAACCTCATAGGCGTCGCTATTTGTCGCATAAAATATCGCTATTTGGTCATGGGTAAATCCAATTATAACCAATTATAAACAAAATTCGTCTGAGGATATCAACGGAATCAGTTCAGGAACTGTTTCTATTAGAGGCACTGACTGTTCATACAAAGCATTGTATAATTCTTTTGTGTTGTTCCACGGCGAATACGAAAAATTGGGAGTTTCGTACATACAACTTGGAAGGCTTTGGTTGCTCGATATATATGGGCCGCCAGAAACTTTACATTCATCCCTCGGCATTTTTGATTTATTCCCTGATTTTTGGTAAGGTGCATGTAAAAGGTTATGTAGATCTTCAGATTTACATTGTGTATCGCGATGTGAAAAATCTAGAGATTTTTCTTCATCCGATGAAGGGACAAAGTTTGAGAAATAATTTGCAATGTGAGCCGCCGAATGCTTTTGTATATCAGACTCGCAAGTACCTCTCAGCTGTTTTCTCTTCTCCTTCATTCGTCGATTTTGAAATCAAATTTTTATTGTTCTTTCTTCTATGCCGAATTGTACGGCTAGTAGTTTACGGTTGCTAGCTGCAATGAAGCGTTCCTTTTTGAAGTAGTTTTCAAACGTTAGTAGCTGCTGCGATGTAAACTCGGTCCGTTTCTTGCGCTTCTTGGTTATTCCGCTATTCTGCGGTGAAATTGCAAACTCCATTTTGTCCAAAGCGTTTCCTGAAGTAGTCGCGTTTTGACCTTCGTCACTGGGAATTTCTACTCGTGCTATATCCATTTCGCTTCTGCAAATGATTCCTGATGTATGTGATTGACTCACAAGAATTGTTTATTTATAGAAGGAATAGGCCACACCCAGTAGTAGTTTTATTGGATAATGCGAACTGTTGATAGTCATTAGAGTGTTTCTTAAGCTGGTACAGCTACCTGCTTCAATGTACCACCTAATTGTCATTAATTGTCAATTAGATCTCATTCCTAAAACGACTTTTTGTAGGGCATAATTTATTTTGTTGTAATTTTTCTGGCTATTTATGTTGTTATTTCTGAAAACATTATTTGTATATAAATATTTCTGAAGTTATTTGTTATTAGTTCCGATTAAAAACAGCTCACGTAGGAAGGCCGAGTTGTGCATATTTTGTAGTCATGTGCAGAGAGGTACACAGAAAAGCGCAGTATTCTTAAATTTCATAAATTCTGTTAAATAGTGTCGAGTTAAATATAACCTCATAGGCGTCGTTATTTATGAATGTTAATGCCATAACATGTCGCTATTTGGTCATTGGTAAGTAATAAAATTAATAATTACGAGTAGGTTTATATAAAATTATTCATGCAATAGTTAAGACGCTCAATAACTCGCGCCATTGTCTAGTTAACATTCAAATAAAAAAATATGAAAATGCAACTAAAAAAAGTACAATTCGGAAAACTCAATTTCGTGTGAAATTTCAACTGTCCGCTATTATTTTTTACCTAATTACTAATTTCTAACTAAAAGTAATGACCGAAAAATCAAAGCCCACAAAAGTTGAAAGAGAAGAAACAGACAAAACTAATTTTTCAAACTGTTATTTTCGGGTTTTGAATTTCTTATTTGGATTGTGCAATAATTTTGGTAGACCTGTACTTTTGTGTAAGCTGCGATTTAATCCCTTTTATTGATGGAATCCGTTTAATAATTCGAATAGCGAATAATTTTATGTCATTAATTGTCAATTAGATCTCATTCCTAGAACGAACTGTTGTAGGGCATAATATATTATGTTGTGATTTGCCTGGCTATTTATTTGTTATTAGTACCGATTAAAAACAGCTCACGTAGGAAAGCGGAGTGCTGCAGATTTTGTAGTCATGTGCAGAGAGGTACACAGAAAAGTGCAGTATTCTTAAATTTCATAAATCCTGTTAAATAGTGTCGAGTTAAATATAACCTCATAGGCGTCGCTATTTGTCGCATAAAATATCGCTATTTGGTCATGGGTAAATCCAATTATAACCAATTATAAACAAAATTCGTCTGAGGATATCAACGGAATCAGTTCAGGAACTGTTTCTATTAGAGGCACTGACTGTTCATACAAAGCATTGTATAATTCTTTTGTGTTGTTCCACGGCGAATACGAAAAATTGGGAGTTTCGTACATACAACTTGGAAGGCTTTGGTTGCTCGATATATATGGGCCGCCAGAAACTTTACATTCATCCCTCGGCATTTTTGATTTATTCCCTGATTTTTGGTAAGGTGCATGTAAAAGGTTATGTAGATCTTCAGATTTACATTGTGTATCGCGATGTGAAAAATCTAGAGATTTTTCTTCATCCGATGAAGGGACAAAGTTTGAGAAATAATTTGCAATGTGAGCCGCCGAATGCTTTTGTATATCAGACTCGCAAGTACCTCTCAGCTGTTTTCTCTTCTCCTTCATTCGTCGATTTTGAAACCAAATTTTTATTGTTCTTTCTTCTATGCCGAATTGTACGGCTAGTAGTTTACGGTTGCTAGCTGCAATGAAGCGTTCCTTTTTGAAGTAGTTTTCAAACGTTAGTAGCTGCTGCGATGTAAACTCGGTCCGTTTCTTGCGCTTCTTGGTTATTCCGCTATTCTGCGGTGAAATTGCAAACTCCATTTTGTCCAAAGCGTTTCCTGAAGTAGTCGCGTTTTGACCTTCGTCACTGGGAATTTCTACTCGTGCTATATCCATTTCGCTTCTGCAAATGATTCCTGATGTATGTGATTGACTCACAAGAATTGTTTATTTATAGAAGGAATAGGCCACACCCAGTAGTAGTTTTATTGGATAATGCGAACTGTTGATAGTCATTAGAGTGTTTCTTAAGCTGGTACAGCTACCTGCTTCAATGTACCACCTAATTGTCATTAATTGTCAATTAGATCTCATTCCTAAAACGACTTTTTGTAGGGCATAATTTATTTTGTTGTAATTTTTCTGGCTATTTATGTTGTTATTTCTGAAAACATTATTTGTATATAAATATTTCTGAAGTTATTTGTTATTAGTTCCGATTAAAAACAGCTCACGTAGGAAGGCCGAGTTGTGCATATTTTGTAGTCATGTGCAGAGAGGTACACAGAAAAGCGCAGTATTCTTAAATTTCATAAATTCTGTTAAATAGTGTCGAGTTAAATATAACCTCATAGGCGTCGTTATTTATGAATGTTAATGCCATAACATGTCGCTATTTGGTCATTGGTAAGTAATAAAATTAATAATTACGAGTAGGTTTATATAAAATTATTCATGCAATAGTTAAGACGCTCAATAACTCGCGCCATTGTCTAGTTAACATTCAAATAAAAAAATATGAAAATGCAACTAAAAAAAGTACAATTCGGAAAACTCAATTTCGTGTGAAATTTCAACTATCCGCTATTATTTTTTACCTAATTACTAATTTCTAACTAAAAGTAATGACCGAAAAATCAAAGCCCACAAAAGTTGAAAGAGAAGAAACAGACAAAACTAATTTTTCAAACTGTTATTTTCGGGTTTTGAATTTCTTATTTGGATTGTGCAATAATTTTGGTAGACCTGTACTTTTGTGTAAGCTGCGATTTAATCCCTTTTATTGATGGAATCCGTTTAATAATTCGAATAGCGAATAATTTTATGTCATTAATTGTCAATTAGATCTCATTCCTAGAACGAACTGTTGTAGGGCATAATATATTATGTTGTGATTTGCCTGGCTATTTATTTGTTATTAGTACCGATTAAAAACAGCTCACGTAGGAAAGCGGAGTGCTGCAGATTTTGTAGTCATGTGCAGAGAGGTACACAGAAAAGTGCAGTATTCTTAAATTTCATAAATCCTGTTAAATAGTGTCGAGTTAAATATAACCTCATAGGCGTCGCTATTTGTCGCATAAAATATCGCTATTTGGTCATGGGTAAATCCAATTATAACCAATTATAAACAAAATTCGTCTGAGGATATCAACGGAATCAGTTCAGGAACTGTTTCTATTAGAGGCACTGACTGTTCATACAAAGCATTGTATAATTCTTTTGTGTTGTTCCACGGCGAATACGAAAAATTGGGAGTTTCGTACATACAACTTGGAAGGCTTTGGTTGCTCGATATATATGGGCCGCCAGAAACTTTACATTCATCCCTCGGCATTTTTGATTTATTCCCTGATTTTTGGTAAGGTGCATGTAAAAGGTTATGTAGATCTTCAGATTTACATTGTGTATCGCGATGTGAAAAATCTAGAGATTTTTCTTCATCCGATGAAGGGACAAAGTTTGAGAAATAATTTGCAATGTGAGCCGCCGAATGCTTTTGTATATCAGACTCGCAAGTACCTCTCAGCTGTTTTCTCTTCTCCTTCATTCGTCGATTTTGAAACCAAATTTTTATTGTTCTTTCTTCTATGCCGAATTGTACGGCTAGTAGTTTACGGTTGCTAGCTGCAATGAAGCGTTCCTTTTTGAAGTAGTTTTCAAACGTTAGTAGCTGCTGCGATGTAAACTCGGTCCGTTTCTTGCGCTTCTTGGTTATTCCGCTATTCTGCGGTGAAATTGCAAACTCCATTTTGTCCAAAGCGTTTCCTGAAGTAGTCGCGTTTTGACCTTCGTCACTGGGAATTTCTACTCGTGCTATATCCATTTCGCTTCTGCAAATGATTCCTGATGTATGTGATTGACTCACAAGAATTGTTTATTTATAGAAGGAATAGGCCACACCCAGTAGTAGTTTTATTGGATAATGCGAACTGTTGATAGTCATTAGAGTGTTTCTTAAGCTGGTACAGCTACCTGCTTCAATGTACCACCTAATTGTCATTAATTGTCAATTAGATCTCATTCCTAAAACGACTTTTTGTAGGGCATAATTTATTTTGTTGTAATTTTTCTGGCTATTTATGTTGTTATTTCTGAAAACATTATTTGTATATAAATATTTCTGAAGTTATTTGTTATTAGTTCCGATTAAAAACAGCTCACGTAGGAAGGCCGAGTTGTGCATATTTTGTAGTCATGTGCAGAGAGGTACACAGAAAAGCGCAGTATTCTTAAATTTCATAAATTCTGTTAAATAGTGTCGAGTTAAATATAACCTCATAGGCGTCGTTATTTATGAATGTTAATGCCATAACATGTCGCTATTTGGTCATTGGTAAGTAATAAAATTAATAATTACGAGTAGGTTTATATAAAATTATTCATGCAATAGTTAAGACGCTCAATAACTCGCGCCATTGTCTAGTTAACATTCAAATAAAAAAATATGAAAATGCAACTAAAAAAAGTACAATTCGGAAAACTCAATTTCGTGTGAAATTTCAACTATCCGCTATTATTTTTTACCTAATTACTAATTTCTAACTAAAAGTAATGACCGAAAAATCAAAGCCCACAAAAGTTGAAAGAGAAGAAACAGACAAAACTAATTTTTCAAACTGTTATTTTCGGGTTTTGAATTTCTTATTTGGATTGTGCAATAATTTTGGTAGACCTGTACTTTTGTGTAAGCTGCGATTTAATCCCTTTTATTGATGGAATCCGTTTAATAATTCGAATAGCGAATAATTTTATGTCATTAATTGTCAATTAGATCTCATTCCTAGAACGAACTGTTGTAGGGCATAATATATTATGTTGTGATTTGCCTGGCTATTTATTTGTTATTAGTACCGATTAAAAACAGCTCACGTAGGAAAGCGGAGTGCTGCAGATTTTGTAGTCATGTGCAGAGAGGTACACAGAAAAGTGCAGTATTCTTAAATTTCATAAATCCTGTTAAATAGTGTCGAGTTAAATATAACCTCATAGGCGTCGCTATTTGTCGCATAAAATATCGCTATTTGGTCATGGGTAAATCCAATTATAACCAATTATAAACAAAATTCGTCTGAGGATATCAACGGAATCAGTTCAGGAACTGTTTCTATTAGAGGCACTGACTGTTCATACAAAGCATTGTATAATTCTTTTGTGTTGTTCCACGGCGAATACGAAAAATTGGGAGTTTCGTACATACAACTTGGAAGGCTTTGGTTGCTCGATATATATGGGCCGCCAGAAACTTTACATTCATCCCTCGGCATTTTTGATTTATTCCCTGATTTTTGGTAAGGTGCATGTAAAAGGTTATGTAGATCTTCAGATTTACATTGTGTATCGCGATGTGAAAAATCTAGAGATTTTTCTTCATCCGATGAAGGGACAAAGTTTGAGAAATAATTTGCAATGTGAGCCGCCGAATGCTTTTGTATATCAGACTCGCAAGTACCTCTCAGCTGTTTTCTCTTCTCCTTCATTCGTCGATTTTGAAACCAAATTTTTATTGTTCTTTCTTCTATGCCGAATTGTACGGCTAGTAGTTTACGGTTGCTAGCTGCAATGAAGCGTTCCTTTTTGAAGTAGTTTTCAAACGTTAGTAGCTGCTGCGATGTAAACTCGGTCCGTTTCTTGCGCTTCTTGGTTATTCCGCTATTCTGCGGTGAAATTGCAAACTCCATTTTGTCCAAAGCGTTTCCTGAAGTAGTCGCGTTTTGACCTTCGTCACTGGGAATTTCTACTCGTGCTATATCCATTTCGCTTCTGCAAATGATTCCTGATGTATGTGATTGACTCACAAGAATTGTTTATTTATAGAAGGAATAGGCCACACCCAGTAGTAGTTTTATTGGATAATGCGAACTGTTGATAGTCATTAGAGTGTTTCTTAAGCTGGTACAGCTACCTGCTTCAATGTACCACCTAATTGTCATTAATTGTCAATTAGATCTCATTCCTAAAACGACTTTTTGTAGGGCATAATTTATTTTGTTGTAATTTTTCTGGCTATTTATGTTGTTATTTCTGAAAACATTATTTGTATATAAATATTTCTGAAGTTATTTGTTATTAGTTCCGATTAAAAACAGCTCACGTAGGAAGGCCGAGTTGTGCATATTTTGTAGTCATGTGCAGAGAGGTACACAGAAAAGCGCAGTATTCTTAAATTTCATAAATTCTGTTAAATAGTGTCGAGTTAAATATAACCTCATAGGCGTCGTTATTTATGAATGTTAATGCCATAACATGTCGCTATTTGGTCTTTGGTAAGTAATAAAATTAATAATTACGAGTAGGTTTATATAAAATTATTCATGCAATAGTTAAGACGCTCAATAACTCGCGCCATTGTCTAGTTAACATTCAAATAAAAAAATATGAAAATGCAACTAAAAAAAGTACAATTCGGAAAACTCAATTTCGTGTGAAATTTCAACTATCCGCTATTATTTTTTACCTAATTACTAATTTCTAACTAAAAGTAATGACCGAAAAATCAAAGCCCACAAAAGTTGAAAGAGAAGAAACAGACAAAACTAATTTTTCAAACTGTTATTTTCGGGTTTTGAATTTCTTATTTGGATTGTGCAATAATTTTGGTAGACCTGTACTTTTGTGTAAGCTGCGATTTAATCCCTTTTATTGATGGAATCCGTTTAATAATTCGAATAGCGAATAATTTTATGTCATTAATTGTCAATTAGATCTCATTCCTAGAACGAACTGTTGTAGGGCATAATATATTATGTTGTGATTTGCCTGGCTATTTATTTGTTATTAGTACCGATTAAAAACAGCTCACGTAGGAAAGCGGAGTGCTGCAGATTTTGTAGTCATGTGCAGAGAGGTACACAGAAAAGTGCAGTATTCTTAAATTTCATAAATCCTGTTAAATAGTGTCGAGTTAAATATAACCTCATAGGCGTCGCTATTTGTCGCATAAAATATCGCTATTTGGTCATGGGTAAATCCAATTATAACCAATTATAAACAAAATTCGTCTGAGGATATCAACGGAATCAGTTCAGGAACTGTTTCTATTAGAGGCACTGACTGTTCATACAAAGCATTGTATAATTCTTTTGTGTTGTTCCACGGCGAATACGAAAAATTGGGAGTTTCGTACATACAACTTGGAAGGCTTTGGTTGCTCGATATATATGGGCCGCCAGAAACTTTACATTCATCCCTCGGCATTTTTGATTTATTCCCTGATTTTTGGTAAGGTGCATGTAAAAGGTTATGTAGATCTTCAGATTTACATTGTGTATCGCGATGTGAAAAATCTAGAGATTTTTCTTCATCCGATGAAGGGACAAAGTTTGAGAAATAATTTGCAATGTGAGCCGCCGAATGCTTTTGTATATCAGACTCGCAAGTACCTCTCAGCTGTTTTCTCTTCTCCTTCATTCGTCGATTTTGAAACCAAATTTTTATTGTTCTTTCTTCTATGCCGAATTGTACGGCTAGTAGTTTACGGTTGCTAGCTGCAATGAAGCGTTCCTTTTTGAAGTAGTTTTCAAACGTTAGTAGCTGCTGCGATGTAAACTCGGTCCGTTTCTTGCGCTTCTTGGTTATTCCGCTATTCTGCGGTGAAATTGCAAACTCCATTTTGTCCAAAGCGTTTCCTGAAGTAGTCGCGTTTTGACCTTCGTCACTGGGAATTTCTACTCGTGCTATATCCATTTCGCTTCTGCAAATGATTCCTGATGTATGTGATTGACTCACAAGAATTGTTTATTTATAGAAGGAATAGGCCACACCCAGTAGTAGTTTTATTGGATAATGCGAACTGTTGATAGTCATTAGAGTGTTTCTTAAGCTGGTACAGCTACCTGCTTCAATGTACCACCTAATTGTCATTAATTGTCAATTAGATCTCATTCCTAAAACGACTTTTTGTAGGGCATAATTTATTTTGTTGTAATTTTTCTGGCTATTTATGTTGTTATTTCTGAAAACATTATTTGTATATAAATATTTCTGAAGTTATTTGTTATTAGTTCCGATTAAAAACAGCTCACGTAGGAAGGCCGAGTTGTGCATATTTTGTAGTCATGTGCAGAGAGGTACACAGAAAAGCGCAGTATTCTTAAATTTCATAAATTCTGTTAAATAGTGTCGAGTTAAATATAACCTCATAGGCGTCGTTATTTATGAATGTTAATGCCATAACATGTCGCTATTTGGTCATTGGTAAGTAATAAAATTAATAATTACGAGTAGGTTTATATAAAATTATTCATGCAATAGTTAAGACGCTCAATAACTCGCGCCATTGTCTAGTTAACATTCAAATAAAAAAATATGAAAATGCAACTAAAAAAAGTACAATTCGGAAAACTCAATTTCGTGTGAAATTTCAACTATCCGCTATTATTTTTTACCTAATTACTAATTTCTAACTAAAAGTAATGACCGAAAAATCAAAGCCCACAAAAGTTGAAAGAGAAGAAACAGACAAAACTAATTTTTCAAACTGTTATTTTCGGGTTTTGAATTTCTTATTTGGATTGTGCAATAATTTTGGTAGACCTGTACTTTTGTGTAAGCTGCGATTTAATCCCTTTTATTGATGGAATCCGTTTAATAATTCGAATAGCGAATAATTTTATGTCATTAATTGTCAATTAGATCTCATTCCTAGAACGAACTGTTGTAGGGCATAATATATTATGTTGTGATTTGCCTGGCTATTTATTTGTTATTAGTACCGATTAAAAACAGCTCACGTAGGAAAGCGGAGTGCTGCAGATTTTGTAGTCATGTGCAGAGAGGTACACAGAAAAGTGCAGTATTCTTAAATTTCATAAATCCTGTTAAATAGTGTCGAGTTAAATATAACCTCATAGGCGTCGCTATTTGTCGCATAAAATATCGCTATTTGGTCATGGGTAAATCCAATTATAACCAATTATAAACAAAATTCGTCTGAGGATATCAACGGAATCAGTTCAGGAACTGTTTCTATTAGAGGCACTGACTGTTCATACAAAGCATTGTATAATTCTTTTGTGTTGTTCCACGGCGAATACGAAAAATTGGGAGTTTCGTACATACAACTTGGAAGGCTTTGGTTGCTCGATATATATGGGCCGCCAGAAACTTTACATTCATCCCTCGGCATTTTTGATTTATTCCCTGATTTTTGGTAAGGTGCATGTAAAAGGTTATGTAGATCTTCAGATTTACATTGTGTATCGCGATGTGAAAAATCTAGAGATTTTTCTTCATCCGATGAAGGGACAAAGTTTGAGAAATAATTTGCAATGTGAGCCGCCGAATGCTTTTGTATATCAGACTCGCAAGTACCTCTCAGCTGTTTTCTCTTCTCCTTCATTCGTCGATTTTGAAACCAAATTTTTATTGTTCTTTCTTCTATGCCGAATTGTACGGCTAGTAGTTTACGGTTGCTAGCTGCAATGAAGCGTTCCTTTTTGAAGTAGTTTTCAAACGTTAGTAGCTGCTGCGATGTAAACTCGGTCCGTTTCTTGCGCTTCTTGGTTATTCCGCTATTCTGCGGTGAAATTGCAAACTCCATTTTGTCCAAAGCGTTTCCTGAAGTAGTCGCGTTTTGACCTTCGTCACTGGGAATTTCTACTCGTGCTATATCCATTTCGCTTCTGCAAATGATTCCTGATGTATGTGATTGACTCACAAGAATTGTTTATTTATAGAAGGAATAGGCCACACCCAGTAGTAGTTTTATTGGATAATGCGAACTGTTGATAGTCATTAGAGTGTTTCTTAAGCTGGTACAGCTACCTGCTTCAATGTACCACCTAATTGTCATTAATTGTCAATTAGATCTCATTCCTAAAACGACTTTTTGTAGGGCATAATTTATTTTGTTGTAATTTTTCTGGCTATTTATGTTGTTATTTCTGAAAACATTATTTGTATATAAATATTTCTGAAGTTATTTGTTATTAGTTCCGATTAAAAACAGCTCACGTAGGAAGGCCGAGTTGTGCATATTTTGTAGTCATGTGCAGAGAGGTACACAGAAAAGCGCAGTATTCTTAAATTTCATAAATTCTGTTAAATAGTGTCGAGTTAAATATAACCTCATAGGCGTCGTTATTTATGAATGTTAATGCCATAACATGTCGCTATTTGGTCATTGGTTAAATTTTATAAATCCTGTTAAATAGTGTCGAGTTAAATATAACCTCATAGGCGTCGCTATTTATCGCATAAAATAACGCTATTTGGTCATGGGTAAATAATAAAATTAATAATTACAATTATATTTCGTAAATAAAATAATTCATGCAATCATTAAGACGCTGAATAACTCGCGCCAGTGTCTAGTTGACATTTAAATTATAAAATACTAAACTACAATTATAAAATGTACAATTCTAAAAATCCAATTATAAACAAAATTCGTCTGAGGATATCAACGGAATCAGTTCAGGAACTGTTTCTATTAGAGGCACTGACCGTTCATACAAAGCATTGTATAATTCTTTTGTGTTGTTCCAAGGCGAATACGAAAAATTGGGAGTTTCGTACATACAACTTGGAAGGCTTTGGTTGCTCGATATATATGGGCAGCCAGAAACTTCACATTCATCCCTCGGCTTTTTTGATTTATTCCCTGATTTTTGGTACGGTGCATGTAAAAGGTTATGTAGATCTTCAGACTTAAATTGTGTATCGCGATGTGAAAAATCTAGAGATTTTTCTTCATCCGATGAAGGGACAAAGTTTTGTATATCCTTTTTGAAGTAGTTTTCAAACGTTAGTAGCTGCTGCGATGTAAACTCGGTCCGTTTCTTGCGCTTCTTGGTTATTCCACTATTCTGCGGTGAAATTGCAAACTCCATTTTGTCCAAAGCGTTTCCTGAAGTAGTCGCGTTTTCACCTTCGTCACTGGGAATTTCTACTCGTGCTATATCCATTTCGGTTCTGCAAATGATTCCTGACGTATGTGATTGACTCACAAGAATTGTTTATTTATAGAAGGAATAGGCCACACCCAGTAGTAGTTTTATTGGATAATGCGAACTGTTGATAGTCATTAGAGTGTTTCTTAAGCTAGTACAGCTACCTGCTTCAATGTACCACCTAATTGTCATTAATTGTCAATTAGATCTCATTCCTAAAACGACGTTTTGTAGGGCATAATTTATTTTGTTGTAATTTTTCTGGTTATTTATGTTGTTATTTCTGAAAACATTATTTGTATATAAATATTTCTGAAGTTATTTGTTATTAGTACCGATTAAAAACAGCTCACGTAGGAAGGCCGCGTTGTGCAGATTTTGTAGTCATGTGCAGAAAGGTACACAGAAAAGCGCAGTATTCTTAAATTTCATAAATTCTGTTAAATAGTGTCGAGTTAAATATAACCTCATAGGCGTTGTTATTTATGAATGTTAATGCCATAAAATGTCGCTATTTGATCATTGGTAAGTAATAAAATTAATAATTACGAGTAGGTTTATATAAAATTATTCATGCAATAGTTAAGACGCTCAATAACTCGCGCCATTGTCTAGTTAACATTTAAATAAGAAAATATGAAAATGCAACTAAAAAAAGTATAATTCGGAAAACTCAATTACGTGTGAAATTTCAACTGCCCGCTATTATTTTTCACCTAATTACTAATTTCTAACTAAAAGTAATGACCGAAAAATCAAAGCCCACAAAAGTTGAAAGAGAAGAAACAGACAAAACTAATTTTTCAAGACTGTTATTTTCGGGTTTTGAGTTTCTTATTTGGATTGTGCAATAATTTTGGTAGACCTGTACTTTTGTGTAAGCTGCGATTTAATCCCTTTTATTGTTGGAATCCGTTTAATAATTCGAATAGCTAATAAATTTTATGTCATTAATTGTCAATTAGATCTCATGCCTAGAACGAACTGTTGTAGGGCATAAAATATTATGTTGTGATTTGCCTGGCTATTTATTTGTTATTAGTACCGATTAAAAACAGCTCACGTACGAAAGCGGAGTGCTGCAGATATTGTAGTCATGTGTAGAGAGGTACACAGAAAAGTGCAGTATTCTTAAATTTTATAAATCCTGTTAAATAGTGTCGAGTTAAATATAACCTCATAGGCGTCGCTATTTATCGCATAAAATAACGCTATTTGGTCATGGGTAAATAATAAAATTAATAATTACAATTATATTTCGTAAATAAAATAATTCATGCAATCATTAAGACGCTGAATAACTCGCGCCAGTGTCTAGTTGACATTTAAATTATAAAATACTAAACTACAATTATAAAATGTACAATTCTAAAAATCCAATTATAAACAAAATTCGTCTGAGGATATCAACGGAATCAGTTCAGGAACTGTTTCTATTAGAGGCACTGACTGTTCATACAAAGCATTGTATAATTCTTTTGTGTTGTTCCACGGCGAATACGAAAAATTGGGAGTTTCGTACATACAACTTGGAAGGCTTTGGTTGCTCGATATATATGGGCCGCCAGAAACTTTACATTCATCCCTCGGCATTTTTGATTTATTCCCTGATTTTTGGTAAGGTGCATGTAAAAGGTTATGTAGATCTTCAGATTTACATTGTGTATCGCGATGTGAAAAATCTAGAGATTTTTCTTCATCCGATGAAGGGACAAAGTTTGAGAAATAATTTGCAATGTGAGCCGCCGAATGCTTTTGTATATCAGACTCGCAAGTACCTCTCAGCTGTTTTCTCTTCTCCTTCATTCGTCGATTTTGAAACCAAATTTTTATTGTTCTTTCTTCTATGCCGAATTGTACGGCTAGTAGTTTACGGTTGCTAGCTGCAATGAAGCGTTCCTTTTTGAAGTAGTTTTCAAACGTTAGTAGCTGCTGCGATGTAAACTCGGTCCGTTTCTTGCGCTTCTTGGTTATTCCGCTATTCTGCGGTGAAATTGCAAACTCCATTTTGTCCAAAGCGTTTCCTGAAGTAGTCGCGTTTTGACCTTCGTCACTGGGAATTTCTACTCGTGCTATATCCATTTCGCTTCTGCAAATGATTCCTGATGTATGTGATTGACTCACAAGAATTGTTTATTTATAGAAGGAATAGGCCACACCCAGTAGTAGTTTTATTGGATAATGCGAACTGTTGATAGTCATTAGAGTGTTTCTTAAGCTGGTACAGCTACCTGCTTCAATGTACCACCTAATTGTCATTAATTGTCAATTAGATCTCATTCCTAAAACGACTTTTTGTAGGGCATAATTTATTTTGTTGTAATTTTTCTGGCTATTTATGTTGTTATTTCTGAAAACATTATTTGTATATAAATATTTCTGAAGTTACTTGTTATTAGTTCCGATTAAAAACAGCTCACGTAGGAAGGCCGAGTTGTGCATATTTTGTAGTCATGTGCAGAGAGGTACACAGAAAAGCGCAGTATTCTTAAATTTCATAAATTCTGTTAAATAGTGTCGAGTTAAATATAACCTCATAGGCGTCGTTATTTATGAATGTTAATGCCATAACATGTCGCTATTTGGTCATTGGTAAGTAATAAAATTAATAATTACGAGTAGGTTTATATAAAATTATTCATGCAATAGTTAAGACGCTCAATAACTCGCGCCATTGTCTAGTTAACATTCAAATAAAAAAATATGAAAATGCAACTAAAAAAAGTACAATTCGGAAAACTCAATTTCGTGTGAAATTTCAACTATCCGCTATTATTTTTTACCTAATTACTAATTTCTAACTAAAAGTAATGACCGAAAAATCAAAGCCCACAAAAGTTGAAAGAGAAGAAACAGACAAAACTAATTTTTCAAACTGTTATTTTCGGGTTTTGAATTTCTTATTTGGATTGTGCAATAATTTTGGTAGACCTGTACTTTTGTGTAAGCTGCGATTTAATCCCTTTTATTGATGGAATCCGTTTAATAATTCGAATAGCGAATAATTTTATGTCATTAATTGTCAATTAGATCTCATTCCTAGAACGAACTGTTGTAGGGCATAATATATTATGTTGTGATTTGCCTGGCTATTTATTTGTTATTAGTACCGATTAAAAACAGCTCACGTAGGAAAGCGGAGTGCTGCAGATTTTGTAGTCATGTGCAGAGAGGTACACAGAAAAGTGCAGTATTCTTAAATTTCATAAATCCTGTTAAATAGTGTCGAGTTAAATATAACCTCATAGGCGTCGCTATTTGTCGCATAAAATATCGCTATTTGGTCATGGGTAAATCCAATTATAACCAATTATAAACAAAATTCGTCTGAGGATATCAACGGAATCAGTTCAGGAACTGTTTCTATTAGAGGCACTGACTGTTCATACAAAGCATTGTATAATTCTTTTGTGTTGTTCCACGGCGAATACGAAAAATTGGGAGTTTCGTACATACAACTTGGAAGGCTTTGGTTGCTCGATATATATGGGCCGCCAGAAACTTTACATTCATCCCTCGGCATTTTTGATTTATTCCCTGATTTTTGGTAAGGTGCATGTAAAAGGTTATGTAGATCTTCAGATTTACATTGTGTATCGCGATGTGAAAAATCTAGAGATTTTTCTTCATCCGATGAAGGGACAAAGTTTGAGAAATAATTTGCAATGTGAGCCGCCGAATGCTTTTGTATATCAGACTCGCAAGTACCTCTCAGCTGTTTTCTCTTCTCCTTCATTCGTCGATTTTGAAACCAAATTTTTATTGTTCTTTCTTCTATGCCGAATTGTACGGCTAGTAGTTTACGGTTGCTAGCTGCAATGAAGCGTTCCTTTTTGAAGTAGTTTTCAAACGTTAGTAGCTGCTGCGATGTAAACTCGGTCCGTTTCTTGCGCTTCTTGGTTATTCCGCTATTCTGCGGTGAAATTGCAAACTCCATTTTGTCCAAAGCGTTTCCTGAAGTAGTCGCGTTTTGACCTTCGTCACTGGGAATTTCTACTCGTGCTATATCCATTTCGCTTCTGCAAATGATTCCTGATGTATGTGATTGACTCACAAGAATTGTTTATTTATAGAAGGAATAGGCCACACCCAGTAGTAGTTTTATTGGATAATGCGAACTGTTGATAGTCATTAGAGTGTTTCTTAAGCTGGTACAGCTACCTGCTTCAATGTACCACCTAATTGTCATTAATTGTCAATTAGATCTCATTCCTAAAACGACTTTTTGTAGGGCATAATTTATTTTGTTGTAATTTTTCTGGCTATTTATGTTGTTATTTCTGAAAACATTATTTGTATATAAATATTTCTGAAGTTATTTGTTATTAGTTCCGATTAAAAACAGCTCACGTAGGAAGGCCGAGTTGTGCATATTTTGTAGTCATGTGCAGAGAGGTACACAGAAAAGCGCAGTATTCTTAAATTTCATAAATTCTGTTAAATAGTGTCGAGTTAAATATAACCTCATAGGCGTTGTTATTTATGAATGTTAATGCCATAAAATGTCGCTATTTGATCATTGGTAAGTAATAAAATTAATAATTACGAGTAGGTTTATATAAAATTATTCATGCAATAGTTAAGACGCTCAATAACTCGCGCCATTGTCTAGTTAACATTTAAATAAGAAAATATGAAAATGCAACTAAAAAAAGTATAATTCGGAAAACTCAATTACGTGTGAAATTTCAACTGCCCGCTATTATTTTTCACCTAATTACTAATTTCTAACTAAAAGTAATGACCGAAAAATCAAAGCCCACAAAAGTTGAAAGAGAAGAAACAGACAAAACTAATTTTTCAAGACTGTTATTTTCGGGTTTTGAGTTTCTTATTTGGATTGTGCAATAATTTTGGTAGACCTGTACTTTTGTGTAAGCTGCGATTTAATCCCTTTTATTGTTGGAATCCGTTTAATAATTCGAATAGCTAATAAATTTTATGTCATTAATTGTCAATTAGATCTCATGCCTAGAACGAACTGTTGTAGGGCATAAAATATTATGTTGTGATTTGCCTGGCTATTTATTTGTTATTAGTACCGATTAAA
The DNA here is from genome assembly GCF_029955315.1 of Cylas formicarius. Classification (NCBI taxonomy): domain Eukaryota; kingdom Metazoa; phylum Arthropoda; class Insecta; order Coleoptera; family Brentidae; genus Cylas; species Cylas formicarius. The sequence continues at coordinate 21,286,932 of NW_026844365.1, forward strand.
AACAGCTCACGTACGAAAGCGGAGTGCTGCAGATATTGTAGTCATGTGTAGAGAGGTACACAGAAAAGTGCAGTATTCTTAAATTTTATAAATCCTGTTAAATAGTGTCGAGTTAAATATAACCTCATAGGCGTCGCTATTTATCGCATAAAATAACGCTATTTGGTCATGGGTAAATAATAAAATTAATAATTACAATTATATTTCGTAAATAAAATAATTCATGCAATCATTAAGACGCTGAATAACTCGCGCCAGTGTCTAGTTGACATTTAAATTATAAAATACTAAACTACAATTATAAAATGTACAATTCTAAAAATCCAATTATAAACAAAATTCGTCTGAGGATATCAACGGAATCAGTTCAGGAACTGTTTCTATTAGAGGCACTGACTGTTCATACAAAGCATTGTATAATTCTTTTGTGTTGTTCCACGGCGAATACGAAAAATTGGGAGTTTCGTACATACAACTTGGAAGGCTTTGGTTGCTCGATATATATGGGCCGCCAGAAACTTTACATTCATCCCTCGGCATTTTTGATTTATTCCCTGATTTTTGGTAAGGTGCATGTAAAAGGTTATGTAGATCTTCAGATTTACATTGTGTATCGCGATGTGAAAAATCTAGAGATTTTTCTTCATCCGATGAAGGGACAAAGTTTGAGAAATAATTTGCAATGTGAGCCGCCGAATGCTTTTGTATATCAGACTCGCAAGTACCTCTCAGCTGTTTTCTCTTCTCCTTCATTCGTCGATTTTGAAACCAAATTTTTATTGTTCTTTCTTCTATGCCGAATTGTACGGCTAGTAGTTTACGGTTGCTAGCTGCAATGAAGCGTTCCTTTTTGAAGTAGTTTTCAAACGTTAGTAGCTGCTGCGATGTAAACTCGGTCCGTTTCTTGCGCTTCTTGGTTATTCCGCTATTCTGCGGTGAAATTGCAAACTCCATTTTGTCCAAAGCGTTTCCTGAAGTAGTCGCGTTTTGACCTTCGTCACTGGGAATTTCTACTCGTGCTATATCCATTTCGCTTCTGCAAATGATTCCTGATGTATGTGATTGACTCACAAGAATTGTTTATTTATAGAAGGAATAGGCCACACCCAGTAGTAGTTTTATTGGATAATGCGAACTGTTGATAGTCATTAGAGTGTTTCTTAAGTTGGTACAGCTACCTGCTTCAATGTACCACCTAATTGTCATTAATTGTCAATTAGATCTCATTCCTAAAACGACTTTTTGTAGGGCATAATTTATTTTGTTGTAATTTTTCTGGCTATTTATGTTGTTATTTCTGAAAACATTATTTGTATATAAATATTTCTGAAGTTATTTGTTATTAGTTCCGATTAAAAACAGCTCACGTAGGAAGGCCGAGTTGTGCATATTTTGTAGTCATGTGCAGAGAGGTACACAGAAAAGCGCAGTATTCTTAAATTTCATAAATTCTGTTAAATAGTGTCGAGTTAAATATAACCTCATAGGCGTCGTTATTTATGAATGTTAATGCCATAACATGTCGCTATTTGGTCATTGGTAAGTAATAAAATTAATAATTACGAGTAGGTTTATATAAAATTATTCATGCAATAGTTAAGACGCTCAATAACTCGCGCCATTGTCTAGTTAACATTCAAATAAAAAAATATGAAAATGCAACTAAAAAAAGTACAATTCGGAAAACTCAATTTCGTGTGAAATTTCAACTATCCGCTATTATTTTTTACCTAATTACTAATTTCTAACTAAAAGTAATGACCGAAAAATCAAAGCCCACAAAAGTTGAAAGAGAAGAAACAGACAAAACTAATTTTTCAAACTGTTATTTTCGGGTTTTGAATTTCTTATTTGGATTGTGCAATAATTTTGGTAGACCTGTACTTTTGTGTAAGCTGCGATTTAATCCCTTTTATTGATGGAATCCGTTTAATAATTCGAATAGCGAATAATTTTATGTCATTAATTGTCAATTAGATCTCATTCCTAGAACGAACTGTTGTAGGGCATAATATATTATGTTGTGATTTGCCTGGCTATTTATTTGTTATTAGTACCGATTAAAAACAGCTCACGTAGGAAAGCGGAGTGCTGCAGATTTTGTAGTCATGTGCAGAGAGGTACACAGAAAAGTGCAGTATTCTTAAATTTCATAAATCCTGTTAAATAGTGTCGAGTTAAATATAACCTCATAGGCGTCGCTATTTGTCGCATAAAATATCGCTATTTGGTCATGGGTAAATCCAATTATAACCAATTATAAACAAAATTCGTCTGAGGATATCAACGGAATCAGTTCAGGAACTGTTTCTATTAGAGGCACTGACTGTTCATACAAAGCATTGTATAATTCTTTTGTGTTGTTCCACGGCGAATACGAAAAATTGGGAGTTTCGTACATACAACTTGGAAGGCTTTGGTTGCTCGATATATATGGGCCGCCAGAAACTTTACATTCATCCCTCGGCATTTTTGATTTATTCCCTGATTTTTGGTAAGGTGCATGTAAAAGGTTATGTAGATCTTCAGATTTACATTGTGTATCGCGATGTGAAAAATCTAGAGATTTTTCTTCATCCGATGAAGGGACAAAGTTTGAGAAATAATTTGCAATGTGAGCCGCCGAATGCTTTTGTATATCAGACTCGCAAGTACCTCTCAGCTGTTTTCTCTTCTCCTTCATTCGTCGATTTTGAAACCAAATTTTTATTGTTCTTTCTTCTATGCCGAATTGTACGGCTAGTAGTTTACGGTTGCTAGCTGCAATGAAGCGTTCCTTTTTGAAGTAGTTTTCAAACGTTAGTAGCTGCTGCGATGTAAACTCGGTCCGTTTCTTGCGCTTCTTGGTTATTCCGCTATTCTGCGGTGAAATTGCAAACTCCATTTTGTCCAAAGCGTTTCCTGAAGTAGTCGCGTTTTGACCTTCGTCACTGGGAATTTCTACTCGTGCTATATCCATTTCGCTTCTGCAAATGATTCCTGATGTATGTGATTGACTCACAAGAATTGTTTATTTATAGAAGGAATAGGCCACACCCAGTAGTAGTTTTATTGGATAATGCGAACTGTTGATAGTCATTAGAGTGTTTCTTAAGCTGGTACAGCTACCTGCTTCAATGTACCACCTAATTGTCATTAATTGTCAATTAGATCTCATTCCTAAAACGACTTTTTGTAGGGCATAATTTATTTTGTTGTAATTTTTCTGGCTATTTATGTTGTTATTTCTGAAAACATTATTTGTATATAAATATTTCTGAAGTTATTTGTTATTAGTTCCGATTAAAAACAGCTCACGTAGGAAGGCCGAGTTGTGCATATTTTGTAGTCATGTGCAGAGAGGTACACAGAAAAGCGCAGTATTCTTAAATTTCATAAATTCTGTTAAATAGTGTCGAGTTAAATATAACCTCATAGGCGTCGTTATTTATGAATGTTAATGCCATAACATGTCGCTATTTGGTCATTGGTAAGTAATAAAATTAATAATTACGAGTAGGTTTATATAAAATTATTCATGCAATAGTTAAGACGCTCAATAACTCGCGCCATTGTCTAGTTAACATTCAAATAAAAAAATATGAAAATGCAACTAAAAAAAGTACAATTCGGAAAACTCAATTTCGTGTGAAATTTCAACTATCCGCTATTATTTTTTACCTAATTACTAATTTCTAACTAAAAGTAATGACCGAAAAATCAAAGCCCACAAAAGTTGAAAGAGAAGAAACAGACAAAACTAATTTTTCAAACTGTTATTTTCGGGTTTTGAATTTCTTATTTGGATTGTGCAATAATTTTGGTAGACCTGTACTTTTGTGTAAGCTGCGATTTAATCCCTTTTATTGATGGAATCCGTTTAATAATTCGAATAGCGAATAATTTTATGTCATTAATTGTCAATTAGATCTCATTCCTAGAACGAACTGTTGTAGGGCATAATATATTATGTTGTGATTTGCCTGGCTATTTATTTGTTATTAGTACCGATTAAAAACAGCTCACGTAGGAAAGCGGAGTGCTGCAGATTTTGTAGTCATGTGCAGAGAGGTACACAGAAAAGTGCAGTATTCTTAAATTTCATAAATCCTGTTAAATAGTGTCGAGTTAAATATAACCTCATAGGCGTCGCTATTTGTCGCATAAAATATCGCTATTTGGTCATGGGTAAATCCAATTATAACCAATTATAAACAAAATTCGTCTGAGGATATCAACGGAATCAGTTCAGGAACTGTTTCTATTAGAGGCACTGACTGTTCATACAAAGCATTGTATAATTCTTTTGTGTTGTTCCACGGCGAATACGAAAAATTGGGAGTTTCGTACATACAACTTGGAAGGCTTTGGTTGCTCGATATATATGGGCCGCCAGAAACTTTACATTCATCCCTCGGCATTTTTGATTTATTCCCTGATTTTTGGTAAGGTGCATGTAAAAGGTTATGTAGATCTTCAGATTTACATTGTGTATCGCGATGTGAAAAATCTAGAGATTTTTCTTCATCCGATGAAGGGACAAAGTTTGAGAAATAATTTGCAATGTGAGCCGCCGAATGCTTTTGTATATCAGACTCGCAAGTACCTCTCAGCTGTTTTCTCTTCTCCTTCATTCGTCGATTTTGAAACCAAATTTTTATTGTTCTTTCTTCTATGCCGAATTGTACGGCTAGTAGTTTACGGTTGCTAGCTGCAATGAAGCGTTCCTTTTTGAAGTAGTTTTCAAACGTTAGTAGCTGCTGCGATGTAAACTCGGTCCGTTTCTTGCGCTTCTTGGTTATTCCGCTATTCTGCGGTGAAATTGCAAACTCCATTTTGTCCAAAGCGTTTCCTGAAGTAGTCGCGTTTTGACCTTCGTCACTGGGAATTTCTACTCGTGCTATATCCATTTCGCTTCTGCAAATGATTCCTGATGTATGTGATTGACTCACAAGAATTGTTTATTTATAGAAGGAATAGGCCACACCCAGTAGTAGTTTTATTGGATAATGCGAACTGTTGATAGTCATTAGAGTGTTTCTTAAGCTGGTACAGCTACCTGCTTCAATGTACCACCTAATTGTCATTAATTGTCAATTAGATCTCATTCCTAAAACGACTTTTTGTAGGGCATAATTTATTTTGTTGTAATTTTTCTGGCTATTTATGTTGTTATTTCTGAAAACATTATTTGTATATAAATATTTCTGAAGTTATTTGTTATTAGTTCCGATTAAAAACAGCTCACGTAGGAAGGCCGAGTTGTGCATATTTTGTAGTCATGTGCAGAGAGGTACACAGAAAAGCGCAGTATTCTTAAATTTCATAAATTCTGTTAAATAGTGTCGAGTTAAATATAACCTCATAGGCGTCGTTATTTATGAATGTTAATGCCATAACATGTCGCTATTTGGTCATTGGTAAGTAATAAAATTAATAATTACGAGTAGGTTTATATAAAATTATTCATGCAATAGTTAAGACGCTCAATAACTCGCGCCATTGTCTAGTTAACATTCAAATAAAAAAATATGAAAATGCAACTAAAAAAAGTACAATTCGGAAAACTCAATTTCGTGTGAAATTTCAACTATCCGCTATTATTTTTTACCTAATTACTAATTTCTAACTAAAAGTAATGACCGAAAAATCAAAGCCCACAAAAGTTGAAAGAGAAGAAACAGACAAAACTAATTTTTCAAACTGTTATTTTCGGGTTTTGAATTTCTTATTTGGATTGTGCAATAATTTTGGTAGACCTGTACTTTTGTGTAAGCTGCGATTTAATCCCTTTTATTGATGGAATCCGTTTAATAATTCGAATAGCGAATAATTTTATGTCATTAATTGTCAATTAGATCTCATTCCTAGAACGAACTGTTGTAGGGCATAATATATTATGTTGTGATTTGCCTGGCTATTTATTTGTTATTAGTACCGATTAAAAACAGCTCACGTAGGAAAGCGGAGTGCTGCAGATTTTGTAGTCATGTGCAGAGAGGTACACAGAAAAGTGCAGTATTCTTAAATTTCATAAATCCTGTTAAATAGTGTCGAGTTAAATATAACCTCATAGGCGTCGCTATTTGTCGCATAAAATATCGCTATTTGGTCATGGGTAAATCCAATTATAACCAATTATAAACAAAATTCGTCTGAGGATATCAACGGAATCAGTTCAGGAACTGTTTCTATTAGAGGCACTGACTGTTCATACAAAGCATTGTATAATTCTTTTGTGTTGTTCCACGGCGAATACGAAAAATTGGGAGTTTCGTACATACAACTTGGAAGGCTTTGGTTGCTCGATATATATGGGCCGCCAGAAACTTTACATTCATCCCTCGGCATTTTTGATTTATTCCCTGATTTTTGGTAAGGTGCATGTAAAAGGTTATGTAGATCTTCAGATTTACATTGTGTATCGCGATGTGAAAAATCTAGAGATTTTTCTTCATCCGATGAAGGGACAAAGTTTGAGAAATAATTTGCAATGTGAGCCGCCGAATGCTTTTGTATATCAGACTCGCAAGTACCTCTCAGCTGTTTTCTCTTCTCCTTCATTCGTCGATTTTGAAACCAAATTTTTATTGTTCTTTCTTCTATGCCGAATTGTACGGCTAGTAGTTTACGGTTGCTAGCTGCAATGAAGCGTTCCTTTTTGAAGTAGTTTTCAAACGTTAGTAGCTGCTGCGATGTAAACTCGGTCCGTTTCTTGCGCTTCTTGGTTATTCCGCTATTCTGCGGTGAAATTGCAAACTCCATTTTGTCCAAAGCGTTTCCTGAAGTAGTCGCGTTTTGACCTTCGTCACTGGGAATTTCTACTCGTGCTATATCCATTTCGCTTCTGCAAATGATTCCTGATGTATGTGATTGACTCACAAGAATTGTTTATTTATAGAAGGAATAGGCCACACCCAGTAGTAGTTTTATTGGATAATGCGAACTGTTGATAGTCATTAGAGTGTTTCTTAAGCTGGTACAGCTACCTGCTTCAATGTACCACCTAATTGTCATTAATTGTCAATTAGATCTCATTCCTAAAACGACTTTTTGTAGGGCATAATTTATTTTGTTGTAATTTTTCTGGCTATTTATGTTGTTATTTCTGAAAACATTATTTGTATATAAATATTTCTGAAGTTATTTGTTATTAGTTCCGATTAAAAACAGCTCACGTAGGAAGGCCGAGTTGTGCATATTTTGTAGTCATGTGCAGAGAGGTACACAGAAAAGCGCAGTATTCTTAAATTTCATAAATTCTGTTAAATAGTGTCGAGTTAAATATAACCTCATAGGCGTCGCTATTTGTCGCATAAAATATCGCTATTTGGTCATGGGTAAATCCAATTATAACCAATTATAAACAAAATTCGTCTGAGGATATCAACGGAATCAGTTCAGGAACTGTTTCTATTAGAGGCACTGACTGTTCATACAAAGCATTGTATAATTCTTTTGTGTTGTTCCACGGCGAATACGAAAAATTGGGAGTTTCGTACATACAACTTGGAAGGCTTTGGTTGCTCGATATATATGGGCCGCCAGAAACTTTACATTCATCCCTCGGCATTTTTGATTTATTCCCTGATTTTTGGTAAGGTGCATGTAAAAGGTTATGTAGATCTTCAGATTTACATTGTGTATCGCGATGTGAAAAATCTAGAGATTTTTCTTCATCCGATGAAGGGACAAAGTTTGAGAAATAATTTGCAATGTGAGCCGCCGAATGCTTTTGTATATCAGACTCGCAAGTACCTCTCAGCTGTTTTCTCTTCTCCTTCATTCGTCGATTTTGAAACCAAATTTTTATTGTTCTTTCTTCTATGCCGAATTGTACGGCTAGTAGTTTACGGTTGCTAGCTGCAATGAAGCGTTCCTTTTTGAAGTAGTTTTCAAACGTTAGTAGCTGCTGCGATGTAAACTCGGTCCGTTTCTTGCGCTTCTTGGTTATTCCGCTATTCTGCGGTGAAATTGCAAACTCCATTTTGTCCAAAGCGTTTCCTGAAGTAGTCGCGTTTTGACCTTCGTCACTGGGAATTTCTACTCGTGCTATATCCATTTCGCTTCTGCAAATGATTCCTGATGTATGTGATTGACTCACAAGAATTGTTTATTTATAGAAGGAATAGGCCACACCCAGTAGTAGTTTTATTGGATAATGCGAACTGTTGATAGTCATTAGAGTGTTTCTTAAGCTGGTACAGCTACCTGCTTCAATGTACCACCTAATTGTCATTAATTGTCAATTAGATCTCATTCCTAAAACGACTTTTTGTAGGGCATAATTTATTTTGTTGTAATTTTTCTGGCTATTTATGTTGTTATTTCTGAAAACATTATTTGTATATAAATATTTCTGAAGTTATTTGTTATTAGTTCCGATTAAAAACAGCTCACGTAGGAAGGCCGAGTTGTGCATATTTTGTAGTCATGTGCAGAGAGGTACACAGAAAAGCGCAGTATTCTTAAATTTCATAAATTCTGTTAAATAGTGTCGAGTTAAATATAACCTCATAGGCGTCGTTATTTATGAATGTTAATGCCATAACATGTCGCTATTTGGTCATTGGTAAGTAATAAAATTAATAATTACGAGTAGGTTTATATAAAATTATTCATGCAATAGTTAAGACGCTCAATAACTCGCGCCATTGTCTAGTTAACATTCAAATAAAAAAATATGAAAATGCAACTAAAAAAAGTACAATTCGGAAAACTCAATTTCGTGTGAAATTTCAACTATCCGCTATTATTTTTTACCTAATTACTAATTTCTAACTAAAAGTAATGACCGAAAAATCAAAGCCCACAAAAGTTGAAAGAGAAGAAACAGACAAAACTAATTTTTCAAACTGTTATTTTCGGGTTTTGAATTTCTTATTTGGATTGTGCAATAATTTTGGTAGACCTGTACTTTTGTGTAAGCTGCGATTTAATCCCTTTTATTGATGGAATCCGTTTAATAATTCGAATAGCGAATAATTTTATGTCATTAATTGTCAATTAGATCTCATTCCTAGAACGAACTGTTGTAGGGCATAATATATTATGTTGTGATTTGCCTGGCTATTTATTTGTTATTAGTACCGATTAAAAACAGCTCACGTAGGAAAGCGGAGTGCTGCAGATTTTGTAGTCATGTGCAGAGAGGTACACAGAAAAGTGCAGTATTCTTAAATTTCATAAATCCTGTTAAATAGTGTCGAGTTAAATATAACCTCATAGGCGTCGCTATTTGTCGCATAAAATATCGCTATTTGGTCATGGGTAAATCCAATTATAACCAATTATAAACAAAATTCGTCTGAGGATATCAACGGAATCAGTTCAGGAACTGTTTCTATTAGAGGCACTGACTGTTCATACAAAGCATTGTATAATTCTTTTGTGTTGTTCCACGGCGAATACGAAAAATTGGGAGTTTCGTACATACAACTTGGAAGGCTTTGGTTGCTCGATATATATGGGCCGCCAGAAACTTTACATTCATCCCTCGGCATTTTTGATTTATTCCCTGATTTTTGGTAAGGTGCATGTAAAAGGTTATGTAGATCTTCAGATTTACATTGTGTATCGCGATGTGAAAAATCTAGAGATTTTTCTTCATCCGATGAAGGGACAAAGTTTGAGAAATAATTTGCAATGTGAGCCGCCGAATGCTTTTGTATATCAGACTCGCAAGTACCTCTCAGCTGTTTTCTCTTCTCCTTCATTCGTCGATTTTGAAACCAAATTTTTATTGTTCTTTCTTCTATGCCGAATTGTACGGCTAGTAGTTTACGGTTGCTAGCTGCAATGAAGCGTTCCTTTTTGAAGTAGTTTTCAAACGTTAGTAGCTGCTGCGATGTAAACTCGGTCCGTTTCTTGCGCTTCTTGGTTATTCCGCTATTCTGCGGTGAAATTGCAAACTCCATTTTGTCCAAAGCGTTTCCTGAAGTAGTCGCGTTTTGACCTTCGTCACTGGGAATTTCTACTCGTGCTATATCCATTTCGCTTCTGCAAATGATTCCTGATGTATGTGATTGACTCACAAGAATTGTTTATTTATAGAAGGAATAGGCCACACCCAGTAGTAGTTTTATTGGATAATGCGAACTGTTGATAGTCATTAGAGTGTTTCTTAAGCTGGTACAGCTACCTGCTTCAATGTACCACCTAATTGTCATTAATTGTCAATTAGATCTCATTCCTAAAACGACTTTTTGTAGGGCATAATTTATTTTGTTGTAATTTTTCTGGCTATTTATGTTGTTATTTCTGAAAACATTATTTGTATATAAATATTTCTGAAGTTATTTGTTATTAGTTCCGATTAAAAACAGCTCACGTAGGAAGGCCGAGTTGTGCATATTTTGTAGTCATGTGCAGAGAGGTACACAGAAAAGCGCAGTATTCTTAAATTTCATAAATTCTGTTAAATAGTGTCGAGTTAAATATAACCTCATAGGCGTCGTTATTTATGAATGTTAATGCCATAACATGTCGCTATTTGGTCATTGGTAAGTAATAAAATTAATAATTACGAGTAGGTTTATATAAAATTATTCATGCAATAGTTAAGACGCTCAATAACTCGCGCCATTGTCTAGTTAACATTCAAATAAAAAAATATGAAAATGCAACTAAAAAAAGTACAATTCGGAAAACTCAATTTCGTGTGAAATTTCAACTATCCGCTATTATTTTTTACCTAATTACTAATTTCTAACTAAAAGTAATGACCGAAAAATCAAAGCCCACAAAAGTTGAAAGAGAAGAAACAGACAAAACTAATTTTTCAAACTGTTATTTTCGGGTTTTGAATTTCTTATTTGGATTGTGCAATAATTTTGGTAGACCTGTACTTTTGTGTAAGCTGCGATTTAATCCCTTTTATTGATGGAATCCGTTTAATAATTCGAATAGCGAATAATTTTATGTCATTAATTGTCAATTAGATCTCATTCCTAGAACGAACTGTTGTAGGGCATAATATATTATGTTGTGATTTGCCTGGCTATTTATTTGTTATTAGTACCGATTAAAAACAGCTCACGTAGGAAAGCGGAGTGCTGCAGATTTTGTAGTCATGTGCAGAGAGGTACACAGAAAAGTGCAGTATTCTTAAATTTCATAAATCCTGTTAAATAGTGTCGAGTTAAATATAACCTCATAGGCGTCGCTATTTGTCGCATAAAATATCGCTATTTGGTCATGGGTAAATCCAATTATAACCAATTATAAACAAAATTCGTCTGAGGATATCAACGGAATCAGTTCAGGAACTGTTTCTATTAGAGGCACTGACTGTTCATACAAAGCATTGTATAATTCTTTTGTGTTGTTCCACGGCGAATACGAAAAATTGGGAGTTTCGTACATACAACTTGGAAGGCTTTGGTTGCTCGATATATATGGGCCGCCAGAAACTTTACATTCATCCCTCGGCATTTTTGATTTATTCCCTGATTTTTGGTAAGGTGCATGTAAAAGGTTATGTAGATCTTCAGATTTACATTGTGTATCGCGATGTGAAAAATCTAGAGATTTTTCTTCATCCGATGAAGGGACAAAGTTTGAGAAATAATTTGCAATGTGAGCCGCCGAATGCTTTTGTATATCAGACTCGCAAGTACCTCTCAGCTGTTTTCTCTTCTCCTTCATTCGTCGATTTTGAAACCAAATTTTTATTGTTCTTTCTTCTATGCCGAATTGTACGGCTAGTAGTTTACGGTTGCTAGCTGCAATGAAGCGTTCCTTTTTGAAGTAGTTTTCAAACGTTAGTAGCTGCTGCGATGTAAACTCGGTCCGTTTCTTGCGCTTCTTGGTTATTCCGCTATTCTGCGGTGAAATTGCAAACTCCATTTTGTCCAAAGCGTTTCCTGAAGTAGTCGCGTTTTGACCTTCGTCACTGGGAATTTCTACTCGTGCTATATCCATTTCGCTTCTGCAAATGATTCCTGATGTATGTGATTGACTCACAAGAATTGTTTATTTATAGAAGGAATAGGCCACACCCAGTAGTAGTTTTATTGGATAATGCGAACTGTTGATAGTCATTAGAGTGTTTCTTAAGCTGGTACAGCTACCTGCTTCAATGTACCACCTAATTGTCATTAATTGTCAATTAGATCTCATTCCTAAAACGACTTTTTGTAGGGCATAATTTATTTTGTTGTAATTTTTCTGGCTATTTATGTTGTTATTTCTGAAAACATTATTTGTATATAAATATTTCTGAAGTTATTTGTTATTAGTTCCGATTAAAAACAGCTCACGTAGGAAGGCCGAGTTGTGCATATTTTGTAGTCATGTGCAGAGAGGTACACAGAAAAGCGCAGTATTCTTAAATTTCATAAATTCTGTTAAATAGTGTCGAGTTAAATATAACCTCATAGGCGTCGTTATTTATGAATGTTAATGCCATAACATGTCGCTATTTGGTCATTGGTAAGTAATAAAATTAATAATTACGAGTAGGTTTATATAAAATTATTCATGCAATAGTTAAGACGCTCAATAACTCGCGCCATTGTCTAGTTAACATTCAAATAAAAAAATATGAAAATGCAACTAAAAAAAGTACAATTCGGAAAACTCAATTTCGTGTGAAATTTCAACTATCCGCTATTATTTTTTACCTAATTACTAATTTCTAACTAAAAGTAATGACCGAAAAATCAAAGCCCACAAAAGTTGAAAGAGAAGAAACAGACAAAACTAATTTTTCAAACTGTTATTTTCGGGTTTTGAATTTCTTATTTGGATTGTGCAATAATTTTGGTAGACCTGTACTTTTGTGTAAGCTGCGATTTAATCCCTTTTATTGATGGAATCCGTTTAATAATTCGAATAGCGAATAATTTTATGTCATTAATTGTCAATTAGATCTCATTCCTAGAACGAACTGTTGTAGGGCATAATATATTATGTTGTGATTTGCCTGGCTATTTATTTGTTATTAGTACCGATTAAAAACAGCTCACGTAGGAAAGCGGAGTGCTGCAGATTTTGTAGTCATGTGCAGAGAGGTACACAGAAAAGTGCAGTATTCTTAAATTTCATAAATCCTGTTAAATAGTGTCGAGTTAAATATAACCTCATAGGCGTCGCTATTTGTCGCATAAAATATCGCTATTTGGTCATGGGTAAATCCAATTATAACCAATTATAAACAAAATTCGTCTGAGGATATCAACGGAATCAGTTCAGGAACTGTTTCTATTAGAGGCACTGACTGTTCATACAAAGCATTGTATAATTCTTTTGTGTTGTTCCACGGCGAATACGAAAAATTGGGAGTTTCGTACATACAACTTGGAAGGCTTTGGTTGCTCGATATATATGGGCCGCCAGAAACTTTACATTCATCCCTCGGCATTTTTGATTTATTCCCTGATTTTTGGTAAGGTGCATGTAAAAGGTTATGTAGATCTTCAGATTTACATTGTGTATCGCGATGTGAAAAATCTAGAGATTTTTCTTCATCCGATGAAGGGACAAAGTTTGAGAAATAATTTGCAATGTGAGCCGCCGAATGCTTTTGTATATCAGACTCGCAAGTACCTCTCAGCTGTTTTCTCTTCTCCTTCATTCGTCGATTTTGAAACCAAATTTTTATTGTTCTTTCTTCTATGCCGAATTGTACGGCTAGTAGTTTACGGTTGCTAGCTGCAATGAAGCGTTCCTTTTTGAAGTAGTTTTCAAACGTTAGTAGCTGCTGCGATGTAAACTCGGTCCGTTTCTTGCGCTTCTTGGTTATTCCGCTATTCTGCGGTGAAATTGCAAACTCCATTTTGTCCAAAGCGTTTCCTGAAGTAGTCGCGTTTTGACCTTCGTCACTGGGAATTTCTACTCGTGCTATATCCATTTCGCTTCTGCAAATGATTCCTGATGTATGTGATTGACTCACAAGAATTGTTTATTTATAGAAGGAATAGGCCACACCCAGTAGTAGTTTTATTGGATAATGCGAACTGTTGATAGTCATTAGAGTGTTTCTTAAGCTGGTACAGCTACCTGCTTCAATGTACCACCTAATTGTCATTAATTGTCAATTAGATCTCATTCCTAAAACGACTTTTTGTAGGGCATAATTTATTTTGTTGTAATTTTTCTGGCTATTTATGTTGTTATTTCTGAAAACATTATTTGTATATAAATATTTCTGAAGTTATTTGTTATTAGTTCCGATTAAAAACAGCTCACGTAGGAAGGCCGAGTTGTGCATATTTTGTAGTCATGTGCAGAGAGGTACACAGAAAAGCGCAGTATTCTTAAATTTCATAAATTCTGTTAAATAGTGTCGAGTTAAATATAACCTCATAGGCGTCGCTATTTGTCGCATAAAATATCGCTATTTGGTCATGGGTAAATCCAATTATAACCAATTATAAACAAAATTCGTCTGAGGATATCAACGGAATCAGTTCAGGAACTGTTTCTATTAGAGGCACTGACTGTTCATACAAAGCATTGTATAATTCTTTTGTGTTGTTCCACGGCGAATACGAAAAATTGGGAGTTTCGTACATACAACTTGGAAGGCTTTGGTTGCTCGATATATATGGGCCGCCAGAAACTTTACATTCATCCCTCGGCATTTTTGATTTATTCCCTGATTTTTGGTAAGGTGCATGTAAAAGGTTATGTAGATCTTCAGATTTACATTGTGTATCGCGATGTGAAAAATCTAGAGATTTTTCTTCATCCGATGAAGGGACAAAGTTTGAGAAATAATTTGCAATGTGAGCCGCCGAATGCTTTTGTATATCAGACTCGCAAGTACCTCTCAGCTGTTTTCTCTTCTCCTTCATTCGTCGATTTTGAAACCAAATTTTTATTGTTCTTTCTTCTATGCCGAATTGTACGGCTAGTAGTTTACGGTTGCTAGCTGCAATGAAGCGTTCCTTTTTGAAGTAGTTTTCAAACGTTAGTAGCTGCTGCGATGTAAACTCGGTCCGTTTCTTGCGCTTCTTGGTTATTCCGCTATTCTGCGGTGAAATTGCAAACTCCATTTTGTCCAAAGCGTTTCCTGAAGTAGTCGCGTTTTGACCTTCGTCACTGGGAATTTCTACTCGTGCTATATCCATTTCGCTTCTGCAAATGATTCCTGATGTATGTGATTGACTCACAAGAATTGTTTATTTATAGAAGGAATAGGCCACACCCAGTAGTAGTTTTATTGGATAATGCGAACTGTTGATAGTCATTAGAGTGTTTCTTAAGCTGGTACAGCTACCTGCTTCAATGTACCACCTAATTGTCATTAATTGTCAATTAGATCTCATTCCTAAAACGACTTTTTGTAGGGCATAATTTATTTTGTTGTAATTTTTCTGGCTATTTATGTTGTTATTTCTGAAAACATTATTTGTATATAAATATTTCTGAAGTTATTTGTTATTAGTTCCGATTAAAAACAGCTCACGTAGGAAGGCCGAGTTGTGCATATTTTGTAGTCATGTGCAGAGAGGTACACAGAAAAGCGCAGTATTCTTAAATTTCATAAATTCTGTTAAATAGTGTCGAGTTAAATATAACCTCATAGGCGTCGTTATTTATGAATGTTAATGCCATAACATGTCGCTATTTGGTCATTGGTAAGTAATAAAATTAATAATTACGAGTAGGTTTATATAAAATTATTCATGCAATAGTTAAGACGCTCAATAACTCGCGCCATTGTCTAGTTAACATTCAAATAAAAAAATATGAAAATGCAACTAAAAAAAGTACAATTCGGAAAACTCAATTTCGTGTGAAATTTCAACTATCCGCTATTATTTTTTACCTAATTACTAATTTCTAACTAAAAGTAATGACCGAAAAATCAAAGCCCACAAAAGTTGAAAGAGAAGAAACAGACAAAACTAATTTTTCAAACTGTTATTTTCGGGTTTTGAATTTCTTATTTGGATTGTGCAATAATTTTGGTAGACCTGTACTTTTGTGTAAGCTGCGATTTAATCCCTTTTATTGATGGAATCCGTTTAATAATTCGAATAGCGAATAATTTTATGTCATTAATTGTCAATTAGATCTCATTCCTAGAACGAACTGTTGTAGGGCATAATATATTATGTTGTGATTTGCCTGGCTATTTATTTGTTATTAGTACCGATTAAAAACAGCTCACGTAGGAAAGCGGAGTGCTGCAGATTTTGTAGTCATGTGCAGAGAGGTACACAGAAAAGTGCAGTATTCTTAAATTTCATAAATCCTGTTAAATAGTGTCGAGTTAAATATAACCTCATAGGCGTCGCTATTTGTCGCATAAAATATCGCTATTTGGTCATGGGTAAATCCAATTATAACCAATTATAAACAAAATTCGTCTGAGGATATCAACGGAATCAGTTCAGGAACTGTTTCTATTAGAGGCACTGACTGTTCATACAAAGCATTGTATAATTCTTTTGTGTTGTTCCACGGCGAATACGAAAAATTGGGAGTTTCGTACATACAACTTGGAAGGCTTTGGTTGCTCGATATATATGGGCCGCCAGAAACTTTACATTCATCCCTCGGCATTTTTGATTTATTCCCTGATTTTTGGTAAGGTGCATGTAAAAGGTTATGTAGATCTTCAGATTTACATTGTGTATCGCGATGTGAAAAATCTAGAGATTTTTCTTCATCCGATGAAGGGACAAAGTTTGAGAAATAATTTGCAATGTGAGCCGCCGAATGCTTTTGTATATCAGACTCGCAAGTACCTCTCAGCTGTTTTCTCTTCTCCTTCATTCGTCGATTTTGAAACCAAATTTTTATTGTTCTTTCTTCTATGCCGAATTGTACGGCTAGTAGTTTACGGTTGCTAGCTGCAATGAAGCGTTCCTTTTTGAAGTAGTTTTCAAACGTTAGTAGCTGCTGCGATGTAAACTCGGTCCGTTTCTTGCGCTTCTTGGTTATTCCGCTATTCTGCGGTGAAATTGCAAACTCCATTTTGTCCAAAGCGTTTCCTGAAGTAGTCGCGTTTTGACCTTCGTCACTGGGAATTTCTACTCGTGCTATATCCATTTCGCTTCTGCAAATGATTCCTGATGTATGTGATTGACTCACAAGAATTGTTTATTTATAGAAGGAATAGGCCACACCCAGTAGTAGTTTTATTGGATAATGCGAACTGTTGATAGTCATTAGAGTGTTTCTTAAGCTGGTACAGCTACCTGCTTCAATGTACCACCTAATTGTCATTAATTGTCAATTAGATCTCATTCCTAAAACGACTTTTTGTAGGGCATAATTTATTTTGTTGTAATTTTTCTGGCTATTTATGTTGTTATTTCTGAAAACATTATTTGTATATAAATATTTCTGAAGTTATTTGTTATTAGTTCCGATTAAAAACAGCTCACGTAGGAAGGCCGAGTTGTGCATATTTTGTAGTCATGTGCAGAGAGGTACACAGAAAAGCGCAGTATTCTTAAATTTCATAAATTCTGTTAAATAGTGTCGAGTTAAATATAACCTCATAGGCGTCGTTATTTATGAATGTTAATGCCATAACATGTCGCTATTTGGTCATTGGTAAGTAATAAAATTAATAATTACGAGTAGGTTTATATAAAATTATTCATGCAATAGTTAAGACGCTCAATAACTCGCGCCATTGTCTAGTTAACATTCAAATAAAAAAATATGAAAATGCAACTAAAAAAAGTACAATTCGGAAAACTCAATTTCGTGTGAAATTTCAACTATCCGCTATTATTTTTTACCTAATTACTAATTTCTAACTAAAAGTAATGACCGAAAAATCAAAGCCCACAAAAGTTGAAAGAGAAGAAACAGACAAAACTAATTTTTCAAACTGTTATTTTCGGGTTTTGAATTTCTTATTTGGATTGTGCAATAATTTTGGTAGACCTGTACTTTTGTGTAAGCTGCGATTTAATCCCTTTTATTGATGGAATCCGTTTAATAATTCGAATAGCGAATAATTTTATGTCATTAATTGTCAATTAGATCTCATTCCTAGAACGAACTGTTGTAGGGCATAATATATTATGTTGTGATTTGCCTGGCTATTTATTTGTTATTAGTACCGATTAAAAACAGCTCACGTAGGAAAGCGGAGTGCTGCAGATTTTGTAGTCATGTGCAGAGAGGTACACAGAAAAGTGCAGTATTCTTAAATTTCATAAATCCTGTTAAATAGTGTCGAGTTAAATATAACCTCATAGGCGTCGCTATTTGTCGCATAAAATATCGCTATTTGGTCATGGGTAAATCCAATTATAACCAATTATAAACAAAATTCGTCTGAGGATATCAACGGAATCAGTTCAGGAACTGTTTCTATTAGAGGCACTGACTGTTCATACAAAGCATTGTATAATTCTTTTGTGTTGTTCCACGGCGAATACGAAAAATTGGGAGTTTCGTACATACAACTTGGAAGGCTTTGGTTGCTCGATATATATGGGCCGCCAGAAACTTTACATTCATCCCTCGGCATTTTTGATTTATTCCCTGATTTTTGGTAAGGTGCATGTAAAAGGTTATGTAGATCTTCAGATTTACATTGTGTATCGCGATGTGAAAAATCTAGAGATTTTTCTTCATCCGATGAAGGGACAAAGTTTGAGAAATAATTTGCAATGTGAGCCGCCGAATGCTTTTGTATATCAGACTCGCAAGTACCTCTCAGCTGTTTTCTCTTCTCCTTCATTCGTCGATTTTGAAACCAAATTTTTATTGTTCTTTCTTCTATGCCGAATTGTACGGCTAGTAGTTTACGGTTGCTAGCTGCAATGAAGCGTTCCTTTTTGAAGTAGTTTTCAAACGTTAGTAGCTGCTGCGATGTAAACTCGGTCCGTTTCTTGCGCTTCTTGGTTATTCCGCTATTCTGCGGTGAAATTGCAAACTCCATTTTGTCCAAAGCGTTTCCTGAAGTAGTCGCGTTTTGACCTTCGTCACTGGGAATTTCTACTCGTGCTATATCCATTTCGCTTCTGCAAATGATTCCTGATGTATGTGATTGACTCACAAGAATTGTTTATTTATAGAAGGAATAGGCCACACCCAGTAGTAGTTTTATTGGATAATGCGAACTGTTGATAGTCATTAGAGTGTTTCTTAAGCTGGTACAGCTACCTGCTTCAATGTACCACCTAATTGTCATTAATTGTCAATTAGATCTCATTCCTAAAACGACTTTTTGTAGGGCATAATTTATTTTGTTGTAATTTTTCTGGCTATTTATGTTGTTATTTCTGAAAACATTATTTGTATATAAATATTTCTGAAGTTATTTGTTATTAGTTCCGATTAAAAACAGCTCACGTAGGAAGGCCGAGTTGTGCATATTTTGTAGTCATGTGCAGAGAGGTACACAGAAAAGCGCAGTATTCTTAAATTTCATAAATTCTGTTAAATAGTGTCGAGTTAAATATAACCTCATAGGCGTCGCTATTTATCGCATAAAATATCGCTATTTGGTCATGGGTAAATAATAAAATTAATAATTACAATTATATTTATATTTCGTAAATAAAATAATTCATGCAATCATTAAGACGCTGAATAACTCGCGTCAGTGTCTAGTTGACATTTAAATTATAAAATACTAAACTATAATTATAAAATGTACAATTCTAAAAATCCAATTATAAACAAAATTCGTCTGGGGATATCAACGGAATCGGTTTAGGAACTGTTTCTATTAGAGGCACTGACTGTTCATACAAAGCATTGTATAATTCTTTTGTGTTGTTCCACGGCGAATACGAAAAATTGGGAGTTTCGTACATACAACTTGGAAGGCTTTGGTTGCTCGATATATATGGGCCGCCAGAAACTTCACATTCATCCCTCGGCTTTTTTGATTTATTCCCTGATTTTTGGTACGGTGCATGTAAAAGGTTATGTAGATCTTCAGACTTCCATTGTGTATCGCGATGTGAAAAATCTAGAGATTTTTCTTCATCCGATGAAGGGACAAAGTTTGAGAAATAATTTGCAATGTGAGCCGCCGAATGCTTTTGTATATCAGACTCGCAAGTACCTCTCAGCTGTTTTCTCTTCTCCTTCATTCGTCGATTTTGAAACCAAATTTTTATTGTTCTTTCTTCTATGCCGAATTGTACGGCTAGTAGTTTACGGTTGCTAGCTGCAATGAAGCGTTCCTTTTTGAAGTAGTTTTCAAACGTTAGTAGCTGCTGCGATGTAAACTCGGTCCGTTTCTTGCGCTTCTTGGTTATTCCGCTATTCTGCGGTGAAATTGCAAACTCCATTTTGTCCAAAGCGTTTCCTGAAGTAGTCGCGTTTTGACCTTCGTCACTGGGAATTTCTACTCGTGCTATATCCATTTCGCTTCTGCAAATGATTCCTGACGTATGTGATTGACTCACAAGACTTGTTTATTTATAGAAGGAATAGGCCACACCCAGTAGTAGTTTTATTGGATAATGCGAACTGTTGATAGTCATTAGAGTGTTTCTTAAGCTAGTACAGCTACCTGCTTCAATGTACCACCTAATTGTCATTAATTGTCAATTAGATCTCATTCCCAAAACGACGTTTTGTAGGGCATAATTTATTTTGTTGTAATTTTTCTGGTTATTTATGTTGTTATTTCTGAAAACATTATTTGTATATAAATATTTCTGAAGTTATTTGTTATTAGTACCGATTAAAAACAGCTCACGTAGGAAGGCCGAGTTGTGCAGATTTTGTAGTCATGTGCAGAAAGGTACACAGAAAAGCCCAGTATTCTTAAATTTCATAAATTCTGTTAAATAGTGTCGAGTTAAATATAACCTCATAGGCGTTCTTATTTATGAATGTTAATGCCATAAAATGTCGCTATTTGGTCATTGGTAAGTAATAAAATTAATAATTACGAGTAGGTTTATATAAAATTATTCATGCAATAGTTAAGACGCTCAATAACTCGCGCCATTGTCTAGTTAACATTTAAATAAGAAAATATGAAAATGCAACTAAAAAAAGTATAATTCGGAAAACTCAATTACGTGTGAAATTTCAACTGCCCGCTATTATTTTTCACCTAATTACTAATTTCTAACTAAAAGTAATGACCGAAAAATCAAAGCCCACAAAAGTTGAAAGAGAAGAAACAGACAAAACTAATTTTTCAAGACTGTTATTTTCGGGTTTTGAGTTTCTTATTTGGATTGTGCAATAATTTTGGTAGACCTGTACTTTTGTGTAAGCTGCGATTTAATCCCTTTTATTGTTGGAATCCGTTTAATAATTCGAATAGCTAATAAATTTTATGTCATTAATTGTCAATTAGATCTCATGCCTAGAACGAACTGTTGTAGGGCATAAAATATTATGTTGTGATTTGCCTGGCTATTTATTTGTTATTAGTACCGATTAAAAACAGCTCACGTACGAAAGCGGAGTGCTGCAGATATTGTAGTCATGTGTAGAGAGGTACACAGAAAAGTGCAGTATTCTTAAATTTTATAAATCCTGTTAAATAGTGTCGAGTTAAATATAACCTCATAGGCGTCGCTATTTATCGCATAAAATAACGCTATTTGGTCATGGGTAAATAATAAAATTAATAATTACAATTATATTTCGTAAATAAAATAATTCATGCAATCATTAAGACGCTGAATAACTCGCGCCAGTGTCTAGTTGACATTTAAATTATAAAATACTAAACTACAATTATAAAATGTACAATTCTAAAAATCCAATTATAAACAAAATTCGTCTGAGGATATCAACGGAATCAGTTCAGGAACTGTTTCTATTAGAGGCACTGACCGTTCATACAAAGCATTGTATAATTCTTTTGTGTTGTTCCAAGGCGAATACGAAAAATTGGGAGTTTCGTACATACAACTTGGAAGGCTTTGGTTGCTCGATATATATGGGCAGCCAGAAACTTCACATTCATCCCTCGGCTTTTTTGATTTATTCCCTGATTTTTGGTACGGTGCATGTAAAAGGTTATGTAGATCTTCAGACTTAAATTGTGTATCGCGATGTGAAAAATCTAGAGATTTTTCTTCATCCGATGAAGGGACAAAGTTTTGTATATCCTTTTTGAAGTAGTTTTCAAACGTTAGTAGCTGCTGCGATGTAAACTCGGTCCGTTTCTTGCGCTTCTTGGTTATTCCACTATTCTGCGGTGAAATTGCAAACTCCATTTTGTCCAAAGCGTTTCCTGAAGTAGTCGCGTTTTGACCTTCGTCACTGGGAATTTCTACTCGTGCTATATCCATTTCGGTTCTGCAAATGATTCCTGACGTATGTGATTGACTCACAAGAATTGTTTATTTATAGAAGGAATAGGCCACACCCAGTAGTAGTTTTATTGGATAATGCGAACTGTTGATAGTCATTAGAGTGTTTCTTAAGCTAGTACAGCTACCTGCTTCAATGTACCACCTAATTGTCATTAATTGTCAATTAGATCTCATTCCTAAAACGACGTTTTGTAGGGCATAATTTATTTTGTTGTAATTTTTCTGGTTATTTATGTTGTTATTTCTGAAAACATTATTTGTATATAAATATTTCTGAAGTTATTTGTTATTAGTACCGATTAAAAACAGCTCACGTAGGAAGGCCGCGTTGTGCAGATTTTGTAGTCATGTGCAGAAAGGTACACAGAAAAGCGCAGTATTCTTAAATTTCATAAATTCTGTTAAATAGTGTCGAGTTAAATATAACCTCATAGGCGTTGTTATTTATGAATGTTAATGCCATAAAATGTCGCTATTTGGTCATTGGTAAGTAATAAAATTAATAATTACGAGTAGGTTTATATAAAATTATTCATGCAATAGTTAAGACGCTCAATAACTCGCGCCATTGTCTAGTTAACATTTAAATAAGAAAATATGAAAATGCAACTAAAAAAAGTATAATTCGGAAAACTCAATTACGTGTGAAATTTCAACTGCCCGCTATTATTTTTCACCTAGTTACTAATTTCTAACTAAAAGTAATGACCGAAAAATCAAAGCCCACAAAAGTTGAAAGAGAAGAAACAGACAAAACTAATTTTTCAAGACTGTTATTTTCGGGTTTTGAGTTTCTTATTTGGATTGTGCAATAATTTTGGTAGACCTGTACTTTTGTGTAAGCTGCGATTTAATCCCTTTTATTGTTGGAATCCGTTTAATAATTCGAATAGCTAATAAATTTTATGTCATTAATTGTCAATTAGATCTCATGCCTAGAACGAACTGTTGTAGGGCATAAAATATTATGTTGTGATTTGCCTGGCTATTTATTTGTTATTAGTACCGATTAAAAACAGCTCACGTACGAAAGCGGAGTGCTGCAGATATTGTAGTCATGTGTAGAGAGGTACACAGAAAAGTGCAGTATTCTTAAATTTTATAAATCCTGTTAAATAATGTCGAGTTAAATATAACCTCATAGGCGTCGCTATTTATCGCATAAAATAACGCTATTTGGTCATGGGTAAATAATAAAATTAATAATTACAATTATATTTCGTAAATAAAATAATTCATGCAATCATTAAGACGCTGAATAACTCGCGCCAGTGTCTAGTTGACATTTAAATTATAAAATACTAAACTACAATTATAAAATGTACAATTCTAAAAATCCAATTATAAACAAAATTCGTCTGAGGATATCAACGGAATCAGTTCAGGAACTGTTTCTATTAGAGGCATACAAAGCATTGTATAATTCTTTTGTGTTGTTCCAAGGCGAATACGAAAAATTGGGAGTTTCGTACATACAACTTGGAAGGCTTTGGTTGCTCGATATATATGGGCAGCCAGAAACTTCACATTCATCCCTCGACTTTTTTGATTTATTCCCTGATTTTTGGTACGGTGCATGTAAAAGGTTATGTAGATCTTCAGACTTAAATTGTGTATCGCGATGTGAAAAATCTAGAGATTTTTCTTCATCCGATGAAGGGACAAAGTTTTGTATATCCTTTTTGAAGTAGTTTTCAAACGTTAGTAGCTGCTGCGATGTAAACTCGGTCCGTTTCTTGCGCTTCTTGGTTATTCCACTATTCTGCGGTGAAATTGCAAACTCCATTTTGTCCAAAGCGTTTCCTGAAGTAGTCGCGTTTTGACCTTCGTCACTGGGAATTTCTACTCTTGCTATATCCATTTCGGTTCTGCAAATGATTCCTGACGTATGTGATTGACTCACAAGAATTGTTTATTTATAGAAGGAATAGGCCACACCCAGTAGTAGTTTTATTGGATAATGCGAACTGTTGATAGTCATTAGAGTGTTTCTTAAGCTGGTACAGCTACCTGCTTCAATGTAGCACCTAATTGTCATTAATTGTCAATTAGATCTCATTCCTAAAACGACATTTTGTAGGGCATAATTTATTTTGTTGTAATTTTTCTGGCTATTTATGTTGTTATTTCTGAAAACATTATTTGTATATAAATATTTCTGAAGTTATTTGTTATTAGTACCGATTAAAAACAGCTCAGGTAGGAAGGCCGAGTTGTGCAGATTTTGTAGTCATGTGCAGAGAGGTACACAGAAAAGCGCAGTATTCTTAAATTTCATAAATTCTGTTAAATAGTGTCGAGTTAAATATAACCTCTTAGGCGTCGTTATTTATGAATGTTAATGCCATAAAATGTCGCTATTTGGTCATTGGTAAGTAATAAAATTAATAATTACGAGTAGGTTTTTATAAAATTATTCATGCAATAGTTAAGACGCTCAATAACTCGCGCCATTGTCTAGTTAACATTTAAATAAAAAAATATGAAAATGCAACTAAAAAAAGTACAATTCGGAAAACTCAATTACGTGTGAAATTTCAACTGTCCGCTATTATTTTTTATCTAATTACTAATTTCTAACTAAAAGTAATGACCGAAAAATCAAAGCCCACAAAAGTTGAAAGAGAAGAAACAGACAAAACTAATTTTTTAAGACTGTTATTTTCGGGTTTTGAGTTTCTTATTTGGATTGTGCAATAATTTTTTTAGACCTGTACTTTTGTGTAAGCTGCGATTTAATCCCTTTTATTGTTGGAATCCGTTTAATAATTCGAATAGCGAATAATTTTATGTCATTAATTGTCAATTAGATCTCATTCCTAGGACGAACTGTTGTAGGGCATAATATATTATGTTGTGATTTGCCTGGCTATTTATTTGTTATTAGTACCGATTAAAAACAGCTCACGTAGGAAAGCGGAATGCTGCAGATATTGTAGTCATGTGCAGAGAGGTACACAGAAAAGTGCAGTATTCTTAAATTTCATAAATCCTGTTAAATAGTGTCGAGTTAAATATAACCTCATAGGCATCGCTATTTATCGCATAAAATATGGCTATTTGGTCATGGGTAAATAATAAAATTAATAATTACAATTATATTTATATTTCGTAAATAAAATAATTCATGCAAGACGCTGAATAACTCGCGCCAGTGTCTAGTTGACATTTAAATTATAAAATACTAAACTACAATTATAAAATGTACAATTCTAAAAATCCAATTATAAACAAAATTCGTCTGGGGACTGACTGTTCATACAAAGCATTGTATAATTCTGTTCGGGAAAACCGAACAAATAAATAAATTCAATTGTTAGACGCCAGGCACGCTGGCAACCCGTGTTACACGGTTGAGGTTATGAGCAAAAAAAAGAAAAAGAAGCGTCTCCCGCTTGCTGGCAATTAATCGTTTTCGTTGATTTTTCCTTCGATGTTGTTGTGAAAGGATTTATTAATTTTTCTATTCGTAGAGTGAAATCTCGTTCCTGCTTTACGATAAGCGTGTGTTGTACAAAAGGTGATTATAATTTTGGTTATAAACGCAAGGCATACCATGTTGGCTAAAATTAGGTCACGTCATTAAAGTGCTTGCGAAAACCTTTTGGACTTTGTATTACCCGGATGTTGCAACCTAAACATTTGTTGGTCGTGTTCGAGGCGGATCAGCGTGAAATAAAGTTCAGTTTGGGTCCAAATCCACAATTTTACAGTCCACTAGTTTCGTTGAGCGGAGTCCATTAGTTTCAATGGTTATGCGAGAGTGTAGCAATTACCAGTTCAAAACGGAGTAAATGCCAGTTCAAAACGGAGTAAATTCCAGTTCAAGTTTAGTTCCAATCCAAGGCCACGATTTGCTGTCCACAGTGTAAGAAAATTGGTCCTAGAACGGAGGAGTCGATTGGTTTCGAAGCATATGTGAGAAAGGAGTGAATAGGAGCCCGAGTTCAGTTCCAGTCCAAATTCAAATTTGAAAGTGCATAAGGTGTACGCCGGAGCAGTTCCAGCCGGGAAAAACAAGGTCAGATCCATCCTTTGTTTACAATCTGTTTCTTTTCCATGTAGTGTCGAAGGTGGTGCTCTATTTCAAACATTGTTGATGACTCAAATGACTAGATTTCTCCTTTTTGCAGTTACAGTGTGGTAACTTAATACAATCTTTTCCTAAGAAATTCCTTTTCTTAAGATTTGTGAGTAGAGACACTTTGTTTTATTCCCCAATAATTGTTATTTCTATATTTGTATTTGAATTCAAGTTTGTACAACGAGATTTCCTTTACGTTAATAATCTATAAACTAAATTCTAGATGGAGACCCTAATAAAAAAGAGAGCTTCGGTAAAAGGTACCATTACACGAATTGATAATTGGTTGCAAAACAATGGAGATGTAGCTACATTTGAAGATTTAGAAATTAGATTAATGGCTTTAGAAACTGCATTTCAAAAGTTCTGTCAAATTCAAGATGAGATCGATATATTATCTGATATAGATGACCTAGAAAGAGCCTCATATGAGGAAAAATGAAATCCGTTTTAGCAGTTCTGAAGTTCAGCCTACAGTTTCACAAACTTCACAAAAAATTCCACTTCCTGAATTAAATATTCCTCAGTTTTCAGGCGATATTACAGGGTGGAATAGTTTTTATCAGATTTTCGAAAAATGCATTATAAATAACTCGGAAATTTCTAACATCGAGAAATTAGTTTATCTGAAATCTTACTTGCTTGGTGAAGCACTTAGCTTGATAGAAAGTCTTACTTTAGAAGGTTCAAATTTTGACACAGCAATTAATATTCTTAAAAAAAGGTATGATAAACAACTTCCAATTGTGTGTGCGCATTTTCAGAGTTTACTAGATAGTCTCTCCTTAAGAAAGACTCATTCCATGAATTCTAGACAGTTTCTGAGTTTTATAACCCAAAACATAAATTCAATTAAAAATTTGAAAGGGGATACATGGGACTTGGCCATTATTTATATTTGTTCTTTGGGTCTAGATTCCACTACTCGTAGAGCTTTTGACCAAGAAATTGATCCTCAAACATTTCCTACACTAGACAAGTTTTTGA
Source organism: Cylas formicarius (assembly GCF_029955315.1). NCBI lineage: Eukaryota > Metazoa > Arthropoda > Insecta > Coleoptera > Brentidae > Cylas > Cylas formicarius. The sequence goes on from NW_026844365.1 coordinate 21,314,199, forward strand.
AGTTTTTAGAGAAAAGGTGTGACTTAATGGAGAATGCAGAAATTCCCGATTTAAATAAGGGCAAGGGTCAGAGAAGACCGCAAAGATTTCACAACGTTCATGTTTGCCAAAACATTTCAGACAATCGACCATCTTTCTCCACCCAGAAAAACAGAGCTTCCTCCCCGAATAACAATAAAATTAGTCATCTTTCGCCACAATCAAATAGTAAACGCTGTTTATATTGCAGAATTTCTGGTCACACGATTTATAAATGTCAAACTTTTAATCAGTTGAGTAATCTAGAGAAAACGGATTTTGTAAAAAACGAAAAATTATGTTTCAATTGCCTCGCATATGGTCATTCTGTTAAAAATTGTAAATCCACTGGTTGCATGATACGTTCTTGTGGAAGATTTCACCACACATTAATGCATAGTGCAATGCAAATGTCCATAATAATGAAAATAGGAATTCCCAGTATAGATCGCGCTTTATTTCGAGAGTAAGTAATAGTTCTAATTCAAATGAGAACATTCAGACTTCAAGAGGGCAACCTTTAAATCAAAGAAATTGACTAATAGAGTCTCATACAATCGATCAGCCTTCTTACACCGAACCTCTTCAAAATTTCGAACAATTAGTATACTCCACGAATTTACAGGGTTATGAAGTTCTTTTAGCTACAGCTATAGTAAGGACTTTGAGTTACAATGGTAAACATTGCAATATAAGGGCAGTACTTGATTCATGTAGTACCACCAGCTTGTGCTCAAATTCTTTAGTTAAAAAACTTAAGTTAATTCCACAAAGAGAAACAATTTAGTGGAGTAGGAGAAAGCATTACCCGGGCTAATGAAGTGGTAACGTTCACAATTTACTCAGTTTTCAAAGACAATTTTCATGTACAAGTTAAATGTCTGATTTTAGAAAAAATAACTAGAAAAGTTTCACAAATTCTGCTAGACAGAGACAAAATTAAAATTCCAAAAAATATTAGGCTAGCAGATCCAGAGTTCTTCATCCCTTCTCAAGTAGATTTGCTTCTAGGCGCTGACGTTTATTATCAATTATTAACGGGGCGTATTATTCGAATTCGTGATAGCTTCCTTACACTCGTTGACACAAAACTAGGTTACATAATTGGAGGACCCCTTCCTAGCGAATGTATTTCATAAATTGAAAGTTCTAATGAGGTTTCAGAACCTGAAACATGCTTATCCACTTATCATTCTGCTACAGATTCCTTGCTTCAAAATTTCTGGAAAATAGAAGAAGTATTTTCTCAAATTAAGATTTTATCCCCGGAGAATGAGTTAGCTGAACAAATTTTTCTAAATTCATTTAAGATTTTTCCAAGTGGTTCGTTTCAAGTAAATCTTCCTTTAAAGAGTCCCACTGAGCACTTAAAACTTGGTGATTCATTTTGGTTTGCATAAAAGAGATTTCTAAATTTAGAAAAACGGTTTGAGAGAAATCCAGAGCTTTTCACAATGTATAAATGTTTCATAGATGAGTATATTTCCCTTGGCCATGCTAAGTATATTCCACTTCAATATCAAAATGAAAATGGTTATAATAAATACTTCCTGCCACACCATTGTGTCCTGAGAGATGAAAGTACTAGTACAAGGTTGAGAGTGGTGTTTGATGCTTCAATGAAGACCTCCAGCGGAGTTTCGTTAAATGACATAATGTTCAAAGGGTTTTCCGTTCAACCTGAGTTGTTTGACATTCTGGTTCGATTCCGAAGTTCAAGATATGTACTAACTTGTGACATCTTAAAAATGTTCCGTAAGATTTTTGTTTCTCCAGAGCAAACTTTTCTGCAGAATATCTTGTGGCGCGATAATTCCAATGATCCTCTTAGGTTTATAGAGCTCCTTACAGTAACGTATGGTACTAACAGTGCTCCATTCTTGGCTACTCGTACAATAAAGGATCTTGCAATTCGAAACAAGGAAAATTTTCCATTAGCTGCTAATGCAGTTCTTCAGCAGTGCTACGTTGATGACATCCTCGCAACAATTGATTCTTATGAAAATCTAAAGGAGACTCACAGACAGCTAATTTCACTTTTTAACTCCGCTAATATTGAGCTTCATAAATGGTCATCCAACAGTAGTAAATTTTTGAAGTCCAGTATTCACAACAACACTCAAGAGGTGTATAATATCAAATCTGAAGGTTGTTCAAGTAAGGTTTTGGGTATCGCATGGGATCCCACCAGTGATCAATTTACAATTACTCTTCCGAAGAAAGCAGAGAAAGGTCATACTACCAAAAGGCAAATTCTCTCTCAGATTGCTCAACTTTTCGATCCATTAGGACTCGTTGCTCCCGTTATTATCTTGGCAAAAATTTTCATGCAGAAGATCTGGATTTCCAAAAATTGACTGGGATGAAAACCTCACCCCTGAGCTTCTTTCAGAATGGGTACAATTTCTTCAGGTCAGTTTTATAGAGCCGAACTGCATGGGTTCTGCGACGCAAGTCTGAAGGCCTATGGTGCTGCAATCTATGTTCGAGCATTGTATCCAGATGGTATTGTTTCTTGTAATTTGGTAACATCTAAGAGTCGGGTAGCACCAATTAAAACAATCACCCTACCTCGTCTTGAGCTCTGTGGAGCACTCCTCCTAGCTAACCTAACGTCAAAGGTTCTTTCAGTTCTAAGTAATGAGACCTCCTTTCATAGTGTAAATCTTTATACCTATTCTCAGATAGTATTGTGTTGGATAAATTCTCATTCTTCCAGATGGTCTATTTTCGTATCAAATCGAGTTTCAGAAATTCAACGACTAACGTCGGGCTTTCATTGGAGACATATTTCTTCGTCAAACAATCCTGCTGATCTTCTTTCTAGAGAGATGACTCCAAATGAGATTCTACATTCAGAGTTCTGGTTCAATGGTCCAAATTTCCTAAGAAATACTGAATTAAATCTTAAGGATTTTGATTTCACAGGGACCTCATTCATAAATATTCCAGAAGAAAGAAAGGTAAAAACTGTACTCCATTTTATCAGAAGGGATCCAAATACAGAATTTTGGAATTCAATCTTCTCCAGGTACTCTTCCTTTTTGAAACTACAGAGTTATTGCGTCATGTTTACGGTTTGTTAATAACGCTGATCCGAAACGTTCCAAATTTGTTGGTCCACTTAAGGTTGATGAAATTCAAGGAGCTTTGTTAATCATTGTGAAAATTCTTCAAGAGCAAAATTTCGTTCAAGAGTTACGCGAGTTAAGGTCCAATAAGGTAATTTCCAATAAGATTCTTCTTAGATTATCTCCTTTTATAGACAATTCTGGACTCCTGAGAGTGGGAGGTAGGTTGGCATTTGCGGACTTGCCTTATGAACAAAGGCATCCGTTGCTACTTCCATCCAAAAATCTAGTTGTTTCATTAATGCTAAGGGAGGAACATCTGAAACTTTCCCATGCAGGTGCGCAGACGGTTCTTTCCAACTTTCGCTTAAGATTCTGGCCTCTTAGAGGCCTAACAGAGATAAAACGGATAATTCGTAAGTGCGTCATATGTTATAGATTCAAGGCACAATCCTGTCAACAAATAATGGCTAATCTTCCGATAATTCGCACGCAACCCTCTAGACCCCCAAGGTGGGGGTAGATTTCGGAGGCCCATTCTTTACTAAGTCTTTTAAAATGAAAAAAGCTTCCCTAAATAAATCTTACATCTGCGTGTTCGTCTGTATGGTCACCAAGGCTGTACATATAGAACTAGTTTCGAATCTTTCTACATTATGACACTTAAGAGATTTATTTCCCGCAGAGGTTGTCCTTCAGTGATATATAGTGACAATGTAACAAATTTCTTAGGTTCCCGCAATCAACTAAAGGAAGTGTATGATTTCTTCAGAAATGAACAAATTTCTGCGTCCATAGAAAATTTCCTTGTTACTAGAGAGATTAATTGGAAGTTTATTCCACCGAAGAGTCCACATCATGGCGGCTTATGGGAGGCAGCCATAAAGAGTACTAAATATCATTTGCAACGAATAGCTGGCAATTCTCATTTTACATTCGAAGAGCTTACCACCATTCTTACACAAATAGAAGCCATTCTAAATTCGCGACCGCTCCAACCAATTTCTACTGACTCTAGTGACATTACGTGTCTAACACCTGGTCATTTTCTAATCGGAAATAGCTTAACGTCCTTTCCAGAGAAAGATGTGTCTGACATTGCTGAAAATAGACTTTCGCAGTATGAACGTTGTACTCAAGCTCAACAGGTTTTTTCGAAACGATGGTCCAAGGAGTATCTTAATTTGCTTCAAAACAAACCGAAGTGGCTACGTCCCATTCGAAACTTAAAGGTCAACGACGTAGTCTTACTTAAGGAAGACAAGCTGAAACCCCTAGAATGGCCACTAGCCAGAGTAATAGAGATATTCCCAAGTCTTGACGGTAAGGTGCGAACAATCAAAATTAAAACTAAAAATGCTAAATACATCAGAAGCATTACCAAGGTATGTCTCCTACCAAATGATGAAAATGAGCTTGCTCATTAAATTAGTTTGAAAGCAAGGCTTCCAACGCGGGGCAGGATGTTCGGGAAAACCGAACAAATAAATAAATTCAAATGTTAGACGCCAGGCACGCTGGCAACCCGTGTTACAGGGTTGAGGTTATGAGCAAAAAAAAGAAAAGGAAGCGTCTCCCGCTTGCTGGCAATTAATCGTTTTCGTTGACTTTTCCTTCGATGTTGTTGCGAAAGGATTTATTAATTTTTCTATTCGTAGAGTGAAATCTCGTTCCTGCTTTACGATAAGTGTGTGTTGTACAAAAGGTGATTATAATTTTGGTTATAAACGCAAGGCATACCATGTTGACGATAATTAGGTCACGTCATTAAAGTGCTTGCGAAAACCTTTTGGACTTTGAATTACCCGGATGTTGCAACCTCAACAAATTCTTTTGTGTTGTTCCACGGCGAATACGAAAAATTGGGAGTTTCGTACATACAACTTGGAAAGCTTTGGTTGCTCGATATATATTAATTGTCAATTAGATCTCATTCCTAGAACGAACTGTTGTAGGGCATAATATATTATGTTGTGATTTGCCTGGCTATTTATTTGTTATTAGTACCGATTAAAAACAGCTCACGTAGGAAAGCGGAGTGCTGCAGATATTGTAGTCATGTGCAGAGAGGTACACAGAAAAGTGCAGTATTCTTAAATTTCATAAATCCTGTTAAATAGTGTCGAGATAAATATAACCTCATAGGCATCGCTATTTATCGCATAAAATATGGCTATTTGGTCATGGGTAAATAATAAAATTAATAATTACAATTATATTTATATTTCGTAAATAAAATAATTCATGCAATCATTAAAACGCTGAATAACTCGCGCCAGTGTCTAGTTGACATTTAAATTATAAAATACTAAACTACAATTATAAAATGTACAATTCTAAAAATCCAATTATAAACAAAATTCGTCTGGGGATATCAACGGAATCAGTTCAGGAACTGTTTCTATTAGAGGCACTGACTGTTCATACAAAGCATTGTATAATTCTTTTGTGTTGTTCCACGGCGAATACGAAAAATTGGGAGTTTCGTACATACAACTTGGAAGGCTTTGGTTGCTCGATATATATGGGCCGCCAGAAACTTCACATTCATCCCTCGGCTTTTTTGATTTATCCATGATTTTTGGTACGGTGCATGTAAAAGGAAGGTTATGTTGATCTTCAGACTTCCATTGTGTATCGCGATGTGAAAAATCTAGAGATTTTTCTTCATCCGATGAAGGGACAAAGTTTGAGAAATAATTTGCAATGTGAGCTGCCGAATGCTTTTGTATATCAGACTCGCAAGTACCTCTCAGCTGTTTTCTCTTCTCCTTCATTCGTCGATTTTGAAACCAAATTTTTATTGTTCTTTCTTCTATGCCGAATTGTACGGCTAGTAGTTTACGGTTGGTAGCTGCAATGAAGCGTTCCTTTTTGAAGTAGTTTTCAAACGTTGTGCAGAGTTGTGCAGATGTAGACATGTGCAGAGAGGTACACAGAAAAGCGCAGTATTCTTAAATTTCATAAATTCTGTTAAATAGTGTCGAGTTAAATATAACCTCATAGGCGTCGTTATTTATGAATGTTAATGCCATAAAATGTCGCTATTTGGTCATTGGTAAGTAATAAAATTAATAATTACGAGTAGGTTTATATAAAATTATTCATGCAATAGTTAAGACGCTCAATAACTCGCGCCATTGTCTAGTTAACATTTAAATAAAAAAATATGAAAATGCAACTAAAAAAAGTACAATTCGGAAAACTCAATTACGCGTGAAATTTCAACTGTCCGCTATTATTTTTTACCTAATTACTAATTTCTAACTAAAAGTAATGACCGAAAAATCAAAGCAAACAAAAGTTGAAAGAGAAGAAACAGACAAAACTAATTTTTCAAGACTGTTATTTTCCGGTTTTGAATTTCTTATTTGGATTGTGCAATAATTTTGGTAGACCTGTACTTTTGTGTAAGCTGCGATTTAATCCCTTTTATTGTTGGAATCCGTTTAATAATTTGAATAGCGAATAATTTTATGCCATTAATTGTCAATTAGATCTCATTCCTAGAACGAACTGTTGTAGGGCATAATATATTATGTTGTGATTTGCCTGGCTATTTATTTGTTATTAGTACCGATTAAAAACAGCTCACGTAGGAAAGCGGAGTGCTGCAGATATTGTAGTCATGTGCAGAGAGGTACACAGAAAAGTGCAGTATTCTTAAATTTCATAGATCCTGTTAAATAGTGTCGAGTTAAATATAACCTCATAGGTGTCGCTATTTATCGCATAAAATATCGCTATTTGGTCATGGGTAAATAATTACAATTATGTTTATACTTCGTAAATATAAGTAATTCATGCAATCATTAAGACGCTGAATAACTCGCGCCATTGTCTAGTTGACATTTAAATTATAAAATACTAAACTACAATTATAAAATGTACAATTCTAAAAATCCAATTATATACAAAATTAGTCTGGGGATATCAACAGAATCAGTCCAGGAACTGTTTCTATTAGAGGCACTGACTGTTCATATAAAGCATTGCATAATTCTTTTGTGTTGTTCCACGGCGAATACGAAAAATTAGGAGTTTCGTACATACAACGTGGAAGGCTTTGGTTACTCGATATATATATGGGTCGCCAGAAACTTCACATTCATCGCTCGACTTTTTTGATTTATTCCCTGATTTTTGGTACGGTGCACGTAAAAGGTTATGTAGGGACAAAGTTTGAGAAATAATTTGCAATGTGAGCCGCCGAATGTTTCTGTTTCTATTAGAGGCAGTGACTGTTCATACAAAGCATTGTATGCATGCATTACCTAGTTAATGCATGCAGTTACTAGTTAAAGTGTTCATTCCAATAAAATGGGAAGTGGATGTATGCATTGGCTAGTAAATGTATACATTGACTGGAATGTACACTTTGAATGCAACATATACATACTATTGTGTAAAAATATAAATATGGATGGGGAAAAACTTCCTAAGTCGTTTAAGACTAAAATAATTAGTGATAAGATTCTAAGGCTTCAATTAAAAGACAAAGCAGATGCAGAGCAGATAATAAATTTGTTTCCTAACCTTAAAATAACGGATCAGTTCCTGGTTCTTGGTTGTCTGGTATATTCAGGGTTGCCAATGCTTTCAAATAGTTAATCGCCTAAGGGGAATCGACCCTTGGATTATACTGGGTGTCTCAAGAAAGTATCATAACCAAAACTTTTTTTTTAATGAGACCCTATATAACATTGCTTTTATATAGGGGTGGGGTGCCTTCGGGGCGCGTGCGGCCTGTCCTAGCGCGCCATATCGTGATGTCAGCACTGGTGTCTGCTTGTCGTCCAGTACTTGTCCCTTTACATCTACCTGTTTAGCTTTATCTCTTTGTTTTTTATTAATTTTACCATTTTAACATTGTTATATCCTGTCTCTTTTAACTTGTTGATGATTGTATGCTTTTTGCTATTTTAACTCCGTTATACTCTTGTTTCTTGTCTTTTTATAGTTAGACTAAATTTACATGTTTTTTCTTTTAACTCCTAATTATTTTTTTCCAATTTTTAATTGATGCTTTAACGAGTATTCACCTCAAAGGTCGTTGTGCTGGCACTCTTAGTAAGATGCGTGCGCCTTGCTGGCACCTGCGCGTGCCGCCCTGCCCTCTCTTGATCTTCTTCCTTTTTTTTTCCTTGAGTTGCCACAGCGGCCAAAACCAGCTGAAAAGTTTATTCTTGTACTCTTTGTATATTTATATTGAATAAACGTTTGGTAGCCAAATGCCTCGTCATCTAATTAGTGACGTGCATGAATGGATTAACGAGATTCCCACTGTCCCTACCCACTATCTAGCGAAACCACTGCCAAGGGAACGGGCTTGGAAAAATTAGCGGGGAAAGAAGACCCTGTTGAGCTTGACTCTAGTCTGGCATTGTAAGGGGGCATGAGAGGTGTAGCATAAGTGGGAGATTGCAAAATCGCCAGTTAAATACCACTACTTTCATCGTTTCTTTACTTGCTGGGTTAGGCAGAACGCGTGCGCCGTTCGGTCACAAAGCGACGGCTGTCACGGTATTCTCGAACCAAGCACGCAGAGTGGTATCCGGAAATCGTGTGCCGGCGTCGGACGGGTCAGCGGACGGTTCGCGCCGCTCGCGTCGTCTACGTTCGCGCGCGCGGTCATCCGCGTTACCGTTTTACGCTCCCGTGTGATCTGATTCGAGGATTCCTTTTATATAGATTGTCTGATGCGTCTTGGGCTGCCTCGCGAGCAGTGTAAAACTCAAACAGCGGGCAGTGGCAACCAAGAATTCGTAACGGCGAAGGGGGTTGTTAATTGTATTGTCAGGCCTCACTTTTCACCAGAACCACAGTTGCCTTTAAGGGCTTTGGTCCTTCCAACAATTTGTTGTCCATTGCCAATTCTTTTAGCGAATATTCCGCATATGCCATACTTTCATACTTTTGAACTGGCCGATAGGAAATTTTGGAAACGTGGCGATATCCATTTGCTGATTGGGGTAGCGGACTTTACATCTATTATGAAAAATAATAGGATTAATTTCCCGGACCCGGAGGGGCCCATGTTTATTGAAACAATTTTTGGTTGGGTTGGGTTATAGGAAAATCTAAGATTTCGAACAAAACTAATGTCGCTTCTTTACCGACGTATTGTACAAAAATTTTGGAGTCGCTAAATAATAATATTAAGCGGCTATGGGAGGTCGAAAGCGTACCTAATACCAAAACGGTATCGCCAGAAACAGGATTTTGTGAAAACCTATACACGAAAACCCATTTTAAAGATTCTTCTAGTCGATACGTTGTCGCTTTGCCTTTTCGATTAAGGAACCCAATTTTTGGTGAGTCGAAAAATTTAGCTTTACGCAGACTTTATTCCTTGAAAAATAGATTATATCATAACCCAGCTTTGCTCGACTTATATAGAAATTTTATGAGGGAATATCTCGAGGCTGGTTATATGTCGATCGTTAGTCGGACCGATGAGCCTGGTCGGTACTATATTCCTCATCATTATGTCATACGGGAAGAATTCGTGTCAACCAAGCTCCGCGTGGTATTCGATTCGTCGATGAAATTCTCCAACTCCAACTTTATGCTGGTCCAAAACTTCATTCCGATATTTCTAACGTTTTGCTTAAATTTCGTTTGCATAAATTCGTTTTGATGGCAGACATTAAGATGTTTTTGCAAATACGGGTTCGCGATGAGGATAAAAAGTTTCAACATATTTTATGGAGATTTGACCGTGAAAAGCCGGTACAAGAGTATAGATTGAATACTTTGGTTTTTGGAGTTAGTAGTTCACCCTATTTGGCCAATAGGACCATTAAGCAATTAGCTATAGATGAACGGCAATCGTTTCCACTTGCCTCGGTTATCCTGCTGTCTGATATTTACGTGACAGGTTTTCACGATCTGGAAGTTGGTAAACGTATAAAATTTGAGCTCTCAGAACTTCGAAAGAGAAGTGGTTTTGAGTTGCGAAAGTGGGCTACTAATTGTGCGGAGGTTTTATCGGACACCCCTCTTGAACATCAACAACCCATTAACTTTGATACAGTCGAACCGCTATGCCTCAAACTTCTTGGGTTGCAGTGGCAACCAGCTTCTGATAGTTTTACTTTTAAAATTGGTAATATTTCGAGTACCGAGTTTACCAAAAGAGGGATTTTGTCAAATTTGGCTAGAATTTTTTGTCCTTTGGGCATGATTTCCCCCCTAACGTTGTTCGCTAAATGTTTAATTCAACAGCTATGGAGCTTGGGCCTTGATTGGAACCAGGAACCTCCCCCCGAAATTACCGCGAAATGGATGGCAAACATTCGTTAGTAATCGAGTAAGTCATATCTAAGATAAGATTTCTCCTGATAGTTGGCGTTATATTCCTACTAACGATAACCCCGCAGCTTGTGCCAGTAGAGGACTTATTCCTTCACAATTCTTAGAACACCCTATTTGGTTTCATGGGCCTCGGTTTCTTCATTACTCTTCTGATCATTGGCCTCGCGATTTATCGAAATTCCCTCTGAATGCTTAGAAGAGGAGAGCAAATCTATGACGACGTTAATTTCCATATATAGTTTCTCCCTCAAAAACATCGTCTTACTGAACTGATAATATTTCATTTACATAGGGAAATATTTGCATCAGGGTTTGCAAACATTGCATTTTTTGATTCTACAACAGTTCTGGATACTATCAGCGAAAAATCCTATTCGTAGGTGTTTATCTCGTTGTTTATGATGCTTTCGAGGGGATCCCAAGCCTGTTGTACCATACATGAGCGATTTACCGGCAGGACGTGTATCACAGATCAAGCCATTTCAGGAAGTAGGGGTGGACTTTGCAGGTCCCTTTTCTGTAACGCCTTTAAAGGGCAGAGGGATAAAGGCCCAGAAGGCATATGTTTGTATTTTTGTTTGTTTTGCCGTTACGGCCATACATTTAGAACTGGTTTCCAGTTTGTGTACTGACGCTGTCGTTGGTGCTTTAAAGCGCTTTATCGCACGTAGAAGACGTTGCAATATTATCCGCTCCGATTGTGGTACCAATTTTATTGGTGGTAGAGCTCATGAAAAACGCCGTTGAGACGGAAAAAATCAAATGGTACTTTAATCCACAGCAGCACATAATTTCGGAGTGTTATGGGAAGCTGGTGTGCGTAGCATGAAGTATCACCTGGTTCGATCACTTGAGTAATTTAGTTTTAGTTTGTTTCAAGATTTGAGAATCTCTTAAGATTTACATTAGGGTCTTTTTCTTTTCTTTCCTAAATTTAAAGTTCACTTTAGTTATGTTTATAGAGTTTTAGTTTTAATTTGACAACCATAAACTTTAATGTTCCTTTGAGTTCAGTTGTGTTTATTTGTAAGACAACCTACTGGTTACAAAAGCTTCGTAAAAGAGAAATCGACGCCCAACCACGGCTTCAAAGAAACTCACATCATCAACACCAACACCATCAAAGGACAGAACCGACACTCGGAAGTGTGACCAGACAATATGCTGAGCCACTTCCACCTCTCAACTAAAACAGAAAAGTCCATCTATTATTTCCAAAAGTTATCTGTTCATTTATATAACAATTTCGTAAAAATTGGCAAAAAATAATAAAAATTCAATCATAATCAGAGTATTTTTTATAGTCACAAACAACCAGCTGCACAACCTAAATGTACGTAAGAAAAAAAGAGAGGGATGAAAGCTAAATTAAAAGCTGCAACTCAACTTTAAAAATACTATAAAAATAGATACTATCGCATTCGATTTTGTGAATGAAACCTATTTTGTGATCATAGGGAATCAGTCTACAATTTGATTTTGCTCATTCGAGCTCCGGGCATTCGAAAAATAATATATCTTGTTTTTCTCTTTCTATTTTTCGTTCAGTATATACCTTTTAAATCCATAGCAGTTTATTGTATGTATTGCACACCGATGTCTGAATCTGACTTGGTTGCCTTCTTGTACAAGCATATCCTGCTACTTTCCCAATATTATATATTATTAAACGTTGGCTGTAATTTTTGTGATGATAGTACGACTATTTCTGGGGATGCCCTCTTGATATTACCCTACTCAGTTCAGGCAACGGCACCCTGCACTCACAGTCGTACCATTCTTCTGCAGGATTCGACAAAAGGTTGAAAATTAAAAACTGGACTTCAAACAGAAAAGTCCACCTCCCATTTGCAAAAATTATCTGTTGTTATTTTATACATATGTATATTTTTGTAAAGTCATAAACAACACATTGAAAAACCCACATGCAGTTAAGAAAAGGTTGAAAGCTAAATTAAAAACTGGATTTCAACTCAATTCTAAAGAGATGCGGTCACGTTCGATTTTGTAATGTGCGAATGAAACCCATTTTGGAAGTGCACCAACCAGTTAAGATTCCAGAGATCATAGGGAACGAGGCTACAGTATTAAATTCCTTTTTATATTTGGTTAATATAGTTCAATTATTTCAATCCATGGCATTTGCTGCTATTGATGACAAATTCAGACACACCGGTGTCTGAATTTGTCTGGATTTCATGCTTAGACAAGTGTTTGCTGCTCCTTTGGCAATTTAATATTATATGTTGTTAAATATTCGCTGTAATTTTTGTCGTTCGTGACGAAACTACGACTTCTTTTGGGAGATTCCCTAGTGATGTTACTCTACTCAGTTCAGGTACCCTGCACTCGTAGTCACAGCATTCTTCTGCAGGATTCGACAAATTTTACGAGCCTTGTTGTTGCCATTGATAGAGCTTCGATCCAAGGACTAAAATTCCATCTCTACGCATCATGCTGGTGCAGTTCAGCTTCGTTTAAATACAAGTGCGAGTCGTGGAGAATTAAAAAAAGCTACTGCCCTCCGCACTGCAGTTTGCTGGCAGATGAAGATGGTCGACAAAAACGAGTCGAGAAGAGGTTGCCAAAAGCGCCAAACAAGAAGAATATTTCGATTCTAAAAACGATTTAAGCAATACATTCACAAGTTCCGTAATGCGGTGAAACGCGACCTGCACTGAGCCACTAGTCGAAAAGAGATAGCCAAGAGTACGACAAATCGTTACATATGTGGGCTTTTTTATACAGTATTAAGTCACCAAATAGCTGAAACCAAATAATATCGATTTTTATTGAACAATTGGAGGTAACCAAAAGGCTCATCAATACAAAACGATTTGGTAAATATTAATTTTTATTGCATTATTTACAAATATTTATACTAACCTATAGAATCGTCTAGTGCCAAACCTGTCCGCGTAGTTCTAGATGAAGGGTTGGTTGGGTTTTCGCCGCCTCTGCAGACACAATTAATTTGGTAAATATACACACCGTGATAACATCATAATATACGAAAGTAATATTGATAATAAAATAAATAAACTGATTAAACTCATTTGGCTTTTATTTGGTTGTCACTAGGTGCACTAGGCGCGCTAGAAAAGTGCATGAAATATACGCTAGCAGCGTATATTTCATGCAGTTATTTTGACTCATTCAAAAATAATTATAAAGAAACTTGGCCAAAGTTAAAAAGCTTTGCCGTATGCTTAAGCTAAATTTGTTTCCTTAATAAAAAAAAATCCGCAAGATTTCTGGCAAAGTCACGGTTAAGAACGTTCATGAGCAGCAATTGTAAATTGCTGAAAAATATAATTTTCAGACCTGCTCGGGCGTCGCTCAGATGAAGTAGGGACGTTTTGTTTTATATACTTTCATAAAAATTAATTTACGACAAACAAAACTATTAACATTCAAAACGCTAAGATTATAGTTTTTTCCTTGACAATTATAAAGAATTTGAAACATATATGAATAAAAATCTAAAAAAGTTAAATCAGTGGACTTAAAATCACAACTGGAAACTTCATCCAAATAAATCATTCGGCAACGATATGAATTAACAAAATTAAATTATTATAATTTTGTTGCCGTTAGCATTTTTGAATTCCGCATGTTCAGAAACCTTACTACATTTCACATGCACAATTCATTGCAACAAAAATAAATAAGATATTTAACTTAAAATAACAAAATTATAACGTGTAACGTAAAAGCGGTATATCCGACAACATTGCCGTTAGCATTTTTGAATTCTGCCTATTCAAAAACCCACATAGTACCAGCTTAGTAGAATAGCTATGACAGTTCAACAGCAATTTCGGCCGTTTTTACATGTAAATTCCCATAAGAAAATTTAAGGTTCATATTAGCGGAAATTGGTCCGCTCGAGGTCATACAACAACCTAACCTCAACTCCCCCCCCCACCCCTTCGCAAAACCTTCACTTCCCTCGCCCCCCTTCTTCAGCCATCACCCCCTCGCTCAACCACCTCCCACAGCCCTCACACCCCATCCCTCTCGCATCCACGCAATACATGTGTAGTCATGTGACTCATCTCATCTTATTGATCGCACACGCAAATATATTTTGCGCCTTAAAATCAAAAGCGATCCATTCGCCCACTAGCATATCGCCGCACCGTAGTCTCTTATCTACGGTTGCGATACATTGGCATCGCAAATTATTTCGAGATAAAGTCGAATATATTAAAAAATTGAATCCAATATCACATTTAATATTTAAATAAATCCCTTTTACATTGATAAACACTTTTTCAAAATAGACATTTGCAAATCGGTCGTCGGTTTGCTGTTAACGGTAGACACGTACTATAGGTACTGGTTAGTTGCAAAATTAAAAAAAAAACAAATTTACAGGAATCAAACTGTTTATTGGCAGTGGAAAATATAATAAAAGTAGTTGGAGGTAATAAGCGAGAAATATTAAGGATTTTTATTCTAAATATGCCCAAAATATAATGAAAAATATCAAAATATTTCATGCATTTTTAAAATAAAAAGTTAAAGAAGCTGCCAGGCGTGAACTGAGCCCTTAAGTGCACCTCATTCGATTTTTATTGGCCACCCGTATCGGTTATTGACGTCGAAATACATCAAATATTTATCTCTTTGATTAAGGGCCTCCTCGCATGCCTTTTTCGATAAACAAAATCATGTCGACGTCGGTGAGTAAATCGAGTTTTTGCTTCAATTTATATAACCTGCAGCTCCACGCGTATCCCGGCAGTGTGTATGCATCTGCAGCATCAAGATCATAGGTCTTAAGTGATGTTTCTCGAAACCTCTCAAAAACGTCTGCCAATAGCAAAATATCCGTCTTCATATAAGTTCCGAATAATCCTACAAATTTCGACATCCAAGCTTCTCCCAGGCTTCCTGGGCACGTTTGTAATCTTTTGTGGTTTATCCTCCAATATGTTATAGAATGCAGCAATAGGTGGCAAAGCAGTTTCTTCCAACGTATTCCATCCGTTCATATAATCGTAGGGGAAGACACCTTTTCGTTTCAACATATCTGCTTGCTCCTCCAACAATTCACTAAATTCACGCTCCAGTATCGGATATTCCGTCAAGTGGCAATGATCTCGAACTTTTTTGTCGTCTTTTTCAAACGGCTTCTCGCATATGTGACACAGTGACGACTTAAAATTCCATTTTCCGTCCAGCTGTTAGTTCATACATTGGTACACCAGAAAAGAATGCTGTCTCAATGTTTTCAGCTAATTGCTCCATCTGCTTGCAGAACAATTCCGCACAATCCTCCACAGTGTACGAACGATAATATAAAAGCGAGTCGTCAAGTGAACATTTAAAATAATAGACCAGAGTACGGGACATGGCGCTGATCATTCTGGGTATTGGACGTTGATTTATCACACTCGGGAACCTAAAAACATTCCGTGTGGGCATAAACAATAAAGAGAACCTTCTCTTTGTACCTGGGACTTTCCAAATTGTTGTTTCTCATGGCGTGTTTCGCTAACTTGTCCTCGGAATGAAAATAATGGAGGTAACGTTCAACAAAAATATTTTCTACCATCATGTTTCGACATTTGACACCCAAGAATCCGAGACATACTTTTGATCCATACATAATGGTACGTAACGGGCGTAAAATCGATGGGGTCCTTTTCGGTAAAATACCGACTTTGTACCTGTAGTAAGTTAACGTGTTTGACCTTTTTATCTTTGGTCAGATAACCAGGAACAATTTGACTATTTTTTCCGCAGCGTGTAGAATTTGCCGCAATATCATTGGAAACTGAAAGCCTTTAAGACTTAAAACAGGCTAAGAAGAGGGACAAGACGAAGTCTTTTCATAGTTTGATCGGACAGGAAATAGAGCAGAGACCACTGCCCAGGCAAAGCACGTTTCATTAGAATTTTGCACATCAATACAGGCGTACTTTCTTGCTATTAACTCCGGTAACTTCAGGTAACTTCCGGCGTGGAGAGAATTAAACTTGTTGATATTGACCATTAAATTTACGATTTTCTTCAAAGCCCATCCGGAAGCTATTTCTTGCAACTCCTCTAATTGGGTTTTAATTGACAATACAACATTTCTATCAAACCGTTGTTGTAAATTAGTATCTTTATAGATTTCTGCGTTCGAAGTTGTAAAATATTTAAGTTCCGTCTGGATTTAATCGTCCTTTTGAATTTGGAATTCTCCCCCAAAGACAGTGTTTATCTTAACAGCCTGGTCCGTCTTCAGCGCGTTATTGACACGTTGTCGAAATAGTGCGAAACGGTATTGCAGAAAACTCTGCACGTCCTTATGTTGAAAGTTAGATGACGCCTGTCCTGATGGGCAATTGAAATATTGAATTAACGTCATCCCAGTGAACGCGATCTCTCACAGTCACTGGTCGACTTCCGGAACCTCTCTTCAACATTCGTTTAAATTGGCTCCGAAACGAATTAACTTGGGTCATCTGGGCTATCAGACGTTGTTTTTCTCCCACCGCTTTCGTAGCCCGCATTTCCTTTTGGATTCTTCTTGTCGATCTTTCATACCCTCAGCGACATCGTCATCTATGGAGGTAGCCAATACAACAGCCAAAAAAGCTCTAATGGCTCCAATAAGCGCTTCGACCAAAGACAATTTTATTTCACTTTGCCACGCACGTCCTATAACTCTAAAAGTTGGAGCACAACTGAAGATTCCGATTTATGTCACCTATAAGGTAAACTTCGGACGGACATAGCACTGAACGGTGTTATGTTGTCGATTCGAGTGTTACGAAGCTAATATCGAATTCTTTAATGTAAATCAGTCCAAAGACACTTGCACAAAATTCATTTACGTTTATTTATACTAGCACAAACTTTAGCTTTGACAGACAAAACAAAATGTTGATCCAACACGTTAATCTAACAGCATCATACAAGGAAACCATAATAATTTTATAGATAATACTAATTTCTTAAAAAAGGCAAATCAATCTTATTGTCATATCAGTCCCAACCAAATGAATTTCTATTTTAGTTCAGACGCGCATTAAGACGGTTAATTTGATCAAAAGTGTCTTAATGCGCTCATTACGGATGTCGGATGTTTTTGAAAACATTAAATATATTATCACCAATTAAACCTGTACCATTTTTATTTAACCGTTTTGAAAAATTAAACCATGATCAAACAAGGAAGTACTTACAGCATGCTGGAAAGAAAACACACAACACTGACGGTAAAAAAACGAACACTGAAACAATTGATACACACACCCAACACTAACAATTGAATTGCGAAGACTGCTGAATCCACTCCACGTAATAACGCTTCTAATTTACACTGTCCGTTAAGCGAAAAGTAGCTGAAATTCAAGATTTTTTCCCATATCAGTTTTGCCGGAAACGTGACCAATTAATTTTATTCATGTCGACCCAAACAGGATGCTCGCAAGTTCAAAAATCGCGTGGTGACTCATCCAATTAATCGTCTGGTTCTCTTTTTAGGACGTGTAAATGAAATAATTGCGGTACTTGACATTTTATTTATAGATACCTAAACATCATATTAAATCCGTCATAACTTTTCCAGCATGGCGGCATAACCTTGTCGTCTCTGCTTCTTTCTTTACTCAATTCTGGTACTAAGAGTAGCTCTGGTGGAGGCAAGACCAGTAATCTGTTAGTAGCGCGAGGGTGGCTGCTGATGTCAGCCTGTGAGGCAGGAGGCAAGACTAAATACACACATCCTCGCACACTTCACAGTAGATATATAGCACCGTTTAAGCAAGCAAAAACCGCACATAACCTCAATCTCCTAATCCTCTCGCAGCAGGAGCCCCCGCGCGTGGCGGTCCGGCCCGTCCTAGTGTCCCCCCTGGCTATCGGAGTGTGCGACTCCCCACCGTCCTGTTTGCCCCGGTCGCAGCTAGATGTCGCGCGCTCCGACCGTCGGCCCGTAGGCCCCCCGGCAGAGGGCGGTGACGGTGCGGCGCGGGGACGCGGGGTTTCGGGTCGACGGTAACAAGTCGAGTGACTTATACAAAGTGTCTCAATAATCACGATTTAATAAAAAAGAAAAACTATAGATACAATAACAAAAATTTATTAGCTCATATGTAGACAAAGTAATGCGTCGTACAAGCGGGGTTTCTGGTCCATGAGATTTTCTACTTCATCGCGTTCTAGGATAATTTCGTCGCCATGATCTTGTCTCAGTATCAACTCACAGCTCTCTTCTTCGTTCGAATAGCTCACCTCGATACTATCCCCGATGTAAACTATTATGTCGTTCCAGAACATGATTTCCCCCACCTCGTCCTCTAGGAAGTACAAAAAATCCCAAAAATCCTGGACTTGAAAATCTATGTGCTTGTTCTTGAAGATGAATCGAACTCCTGAATTCTTTATGTCGAAAATCGTATTTTCATCGACAGTGACCACTTTGTGACACATCGCGACAATCAGACTGACTTCGGTATCAAATTGAAACGTACTTATACAGTGTGTGTCTTTTTTTTGTGTGTTTCAGTTTGGGTTATCACTTTTTTGATTAGTTTCTACCTGCTTTTAAAATATGAAAACTCCACTTTTTTACGTTGCATAATAATCAAATTAAATTGAGTGTTTTTAATATCGTTTAAATGATAGTGAATAGAAAAGGGAATTTTGGCATGCGTGTATAACTTATAAAAAATAAACAACATTCACTGAAAGTTTTGTTTCAAAAATGTGCGTTTTATAGGAAACGCGAAATATATACATATTTTTGTTTCTTTTTTGTCCTAAAAAAATCGCGGTTTGTCCTTTTGACGCCTTTTTACGTTGCATAATAATCGAATTAAATTGAGTGTTTTTAATATCGTTTAAATGACAGTGAATTGAAACGTGAATTTTGGTATGCGTGTATAACTTAAAAAAAAACACTTATTGGAAGATTTGTTTAAAAAATGTGTGTTTTATAGGAAACGCTACATATCATACATTGTTTTGTTCTAGAAAAAATCGCGGTTTGTCCTGTTGGCACATCGCTTAGGGCGTCACATATTTAAATCACACAAAGAGTACCGGGGGTTAGAATTCCCAGTACGACATGCAACGACAAAGGAACATCAGCAGCAGCAGCAGTACCCAGAGTGGGACGGCGAGCAGTGCACTTCGTATTTAGATTTCCTCCGGGAACGGGAACAAGAACAACTCAAGCAACAGGAACAATGGGATGGTTGACTGAATCGACACAAAAAGAAGGAGAAACTCCTCGCCAGACCCATTTTATAAATAAAATAAAATATATTAAAATTCAAGTTTATTTAATTATCCTCCCGATCCCCCGCGACCCCGCGCCGTACCGTCACCACCATCTGCCGGGGAGTGGGGGGCTACGCGGCCGACGATTGGAGCGCGCGACATCTAGCTGCGACCGTAGCAAACTGGACGGTGTGGGGGGGGGGAGGGCGGAGCACACTCTGGTAGCCCGGGGGGGACACTAGGACGGGCCGGACCGCCACGCGCGGAGGGCCAGCGCTGCGAGGGGGTTAGGAGATTGAGGTAATGTGCGGTTTTTGCTTGCTTGAACGGTGCTATATATCTACTCTTCACTTAAG
This sequence comes from Cylas formicarius, assembly GCF_029955315.1. Classification (NCBI taxonomy): domain Eukaryota; kingdom Metazoa; phylum Arthropoda; class Insecta; order Coleoptera; family Brentidae; genus Cylas; species Cylas formicarius. The sequence continues at coordinate 21,334,186 of NW_026844365.1, forward strand.
GTTAACACAAGTTAAATGCGAGGTTAAATGTCCACAATTCCGCAAACGGTTCAGTGGAGTACTTAATGTATAAGTTTTTTAATGCAGATGTTGGCCTGGAAGGCAAGACCAAATACACACATCTCCTAAGGTTACCATAGGTTAAATGTCCACAAACAGTTCAGTAGATATCTATTTAACATTCAAGTTTTTTAATTTTCCTCTGGGTATCATCATGATCAGCAGTATTTCGACTGGTTAATGATTCACCAAGGGTTAGATCATTATATTTCTTTACAAAATTATTACGGCACACTTTAGAGGCCCTTAAGACAATATTAGACAGTTTTTCATAAACAATGGCTTGAAGCATCCAAAGAAAAATTATAGTTGTCGTAGTGTTCACAATAACGTCCCAAATAAGTACACGTAATTTTATAAATCACTGATAAATGATTTTCCCATTTAATGAAGTCATCGTAAAAGTCATCTATAATTTTTTGAAATATTGACGAACATAATGACACAGCAAAGATTGCATGCTCACTTGGTAAGGAAGTTTTCCCCTGTCCAGCTCCATAATTAAGTCAAATGAAAGAGATTCTAACTCTACATCGATAACATTACCTTCAAGCTGCAACCAAGTGCAGCAAGTGGTACACTTTTCAAGTCTCAGTTCCTTTCTTGAAGCATATCCTGCTATGTATGTTAAAACTAGAAGTTTATCTTCTGATATGTCGTCCAAATGAAATTCAAAATTGTTTAATAGAGATAAGAACTGGTCTACGTTTCCACAATTTTTGACTGGTGTATCATTGAGTGCCATGAAACAAATATTTCTAATAGATGACTCCGTATTTTTTATAGCTAGCAGCACTGTTTTCTGAAACCTTAGCTTTTTCTCGCTTTCTAGGAGCTGAGCATAACTAATATAGTAATTACACCCATTGAGTTGTCTATAACACCCCAACATTCCTTCCAGAACATCATTTTGAAACTTACGTAACAAAATGTAGTCCAGTTTGTATGTTTCAAATAAATATGGTATTAATGAAACAAATTACTTTGAAGTTGCAATAAAAGATTCAAAAGTTTGAGTTGACAAGGTTGCAGCAACACTAGAACTAGTTTTCCATTGATTCAACAAAGATATAATTTTTTTAAAAAATCTTCTTGTAAACCCTCTTCTTTTCTTATGGGTTCACGGTAAATATCATTAAAACGCTGTCCCTCAAAGGCACTCTTAACATTAACAATTTTCCACCAACAACATATAATTTCTAAAAATTTTCATGTTTCAGAAACCGTTTCACTATTCTCTATACCCATTTTTAGTACAGCAATAGTTTTTTTGTTAAAAATTTCAAGAGCCAATTTGACATTTTGCTTCTGAATATTATTTGGATATAAAGCTTTATAATTTAAAAGATGTCCATATCTAATTATTGAGTTTTTTAACTTCATTATGATCACCTTCGAAGTCTGGAAATGTAAAAACAGTTTTTTGTCCTGTTGCTTATCCAATTATTTCTTGTGCACTTTAAAATGTGCACGACATCAAAAATAAAAAACAATTTTCTATCGGGAAAAAATGGATGAGGCATATATGGTTGTAACTGACTACTGTTACTTAACAATTGAAAAGCTTTTTTGTTTACAGAATGATTGTCTGAAACTACAGAGATAATCTGAAAGCCGATAGCCCCCACTTCCCTTAGAACATCCATCAAATATGTTTTTAACTGTTCGGCTTTCAATATGCTTATAGGGATAATACAAACTACATGAAGTTTGAAGTTTAACTCTGCTTTTATGTAAATTTCATCTATATGCAGATTCACAGCCATTTCATGTTCTTTTAAATAACTTATTTTATTTTTCAAGTACGAGATGCTTACAGCTAGATCACTTCCTGTTAAAGATAAGTTACAAATAATTTTCTTTATGTTACGAGGGTGAGGAAGAAACACTAACTTACTTTTGTAGATGGAGATGTAAGCTGCAGCCGACTGAATGAATAAAGACGAGGCCGGCATAAGTTTATACCCATTATACCTCCTGTTCTTTGAAGTACTTTTCATTAAATGAAGTTGCTCAATTAGGAATGATAATTGTGCACTCATTGCAGTGCCATTGTCACAAATAATATTTAGGTCATTAATAATTTGATCGATTTTCTCTTTAACATTTTCTTTAAAGTATGTAGCTCTTTTTTCTGTATCTTGCATTAGCTCTTCTAAAACATCACAAAAGAAAACAATAAAAAAACCGAGTTTTAGAGTCACTATTAGAGTCACGTGACTTTCGAGCGGCAGGGCCGGTCTTTTTCGTCGGCTGCGATCACATCGAACAAATTGTGTTATTAAACGTCTTTTTCGCTGCAGCTTTTTATTTAACCAAAAAAAAAACGAACCGCGAGTAGCATCTAGATATTCTGAAGTACCATATAATCATTTCCAAAAAAAAAAATCAAACATGTGGGGAAAATAAAAAAAAAATTGCCCCGTCGCAATCAATGGGAAATTATTTTCTTTAACTTTAAACTTGTAATGTTGGTGCGCCACCTCGCGACCAATTTATGGACTTTTAGCGCTCTCTAGTGTAAGAAAGGATTTTGTAATATTCGTGCGTCATCTAATAAAATTTAAGAATCAAACGCAATATGTAGGACAAATAACGATGTATTTAAACTACAACTTTCTGCTCGCAATCAGTTCGTACACAAAAAAATTGAAAAAATGCTATATGTAGGAAAAATAACCCTTTACTTACGCTCCAGTTCGTACACAAACGCTCGACTAATTATTTCAAAAATAACGCCACAAATTTTTTTCCACACCCGATTTTCCCAATATCTAAATGAAAATAATAAAGAATTTAAAAAAAAATTGACCACTTGCCTGCCAATATCAGAAGAGACTAACATTAAAAAAAATTAAATGCGAATGCAATTCTTAATTAACTTAATTAAATGCAAGAAAGGTAGTAAACATTTAAAACAATTTTAACACTTAAATATATTATATAACAATGTTATACAGAAATAACAATTGAACAAGTTCAAAGATTGCTAGAATGCAGTAAATGTTTTAGAACAATTTGAACACTTGCCTGATACAATCAAGTTCGCAAAATTTTCTCAAAATATAATGTAATCCCCAACAATATTAAGAATAATACTCAAAGAATTTAAACAATGGGTCATTCGATTCACTAAATACTGATTCAATGGTCCCTAAAATTTTTGTTTCAAAATATATAACGCCTTAACGTTACACTTTCCCAACAACACCAAACAAACTTAAACAATGCATTTGCGATTCATTTAATATTTAGATAAATTTGAACACTAAAAACTGATGCAATTAAAAGTCCGCAAAAATTTTCTCAAAATATATAACGCCCCAACGTTACACCTTCCCAACAATACCAAACGAATTTAAACAATGCGTCTGCGACTCACTAAATATTTAGATGAATTTGAACCTTAACCTTCAATTAAAATATATAACGCCCAAACCATTAAACTAACTAACCAAGCCAAACCATTTTGCAGTAACATGTGAGAATAATATTTTAAAGAATTTAAATAATGCTTTTGATAATTATGTCAATGTATTTTTATGATGCGAGATCTGTTTTTACTCTATCCGCTGTGTACGGCTAAGATTGGACGAGTGGGGGTGAAATTGGTTGTTGCATGATCTTGAGCGGACCAATTTCCGCTAATATGGAATTTAAATTTTCTTATGGGAATTTGCATGTAAAAACGGCCGAAGCTGGTACGATTAAATTCAATTCCTGTAGGTTTTTGAATAGGCAGAATATACGCCTTTACGTTACACGTTATAATTCCGCATGTAGAATTTAGTAATGTCTCAAATATTTAAGCGGTCCCGTATTTTTTACTTAAAAAGCGGTGCTGCCGTAGCTGAGTAATTAATACTTTTTTTTTAAATTATGAGACCTTACTAAAATCCACATGCGCAATTCATTGCAACAAAAATAAATAATGCATTTAATTTAAAATAATACAATTATAACATGTATTCAAAAACCACCACATATTGAATTCTAACGTTCCAGCTTTTTACCAACTGTATAAAAACTTTTTACTTTTAGAACATGACTTTCTGGTGGACACATGTACTTATCACTGTTTATATCGACCAATATACAACTATACTATTAGTAAAAGATGGCGGAAACGTCAGAAGTGTATAAAATTCGTACTCAAAGAAATATTGAAAAAGTGAGTGTATCGCAGTGTTTTCATTGCAAGGGCAATGTTACAACCGGTGTACAGTGCAAAAAGTGCATAGAAATCTTTCATCCGTCGTGTCTTAACAGAGCACAGGAAAAGAAAAGTTCGACATGACGTCACGAAGAGTTTGCAATACTTCCAGCAGATAGCCAAGAGACAAACTTTCTTAATGACAGGTAATCACTTTGGTTAGAATTATCAAGGAACTTGAATAGAAAAACAGTCGGATGCAAGAAAATTGTCAGTTACTTAAAGAAAAAATATTTTCACTCAAGAAAAACTTGAAAAGCAAGGTTATGATCAGATTAGTTTTGCCGCCAAAAACAGCTATCACGAAGTTACGAGAACTACGACCACAGAAGCGCACCAACAACAACCAAAGAGAGCAACGAACACATTGAACCAACAATGGCCAAGCCCAGTGATAAACCAACTACGCAAGATAGGCAACACTGCTCAAGGAAACCAAAAACACACGAAGAAGATCCTATCAGGCTAACCTCGATTGCAATGAACGACAATAAACATATTAATAAACACGGCGCGAATAATAATAGCAGTAGCACAGGCATTAGTATAATCACTCAAAAAAAGTTACCAAACTGCTATGAAAAACGTAGAATTAGGAGCAAATAACAATGAAAACGACTGGCAAACACAACCCCCACAACGCAATAAAAAGCAAAACAACGTATCTAGTAAATCTTGCAAAAGACTGGGAACATCAGGTTTTCTTGGAGTTAAAAAGCGTTTGTAGATATACCTACATCGGGTCCAAAGCAATATTGGAGCAAATCAAATAACAAACTTTATTAAAAACAAACCTTTAAATTAAAATTTATATTTATTTATATTGTGCGTTACGTCACCGTCGCGTCATTCTGGGAACCAAATGGAGTCGGTATTATTATTATGATTCCCTGGCTCGCTAAGTATCGTATTCGGATATTCCTTGAAGAGGTTATAGGCAAATTGGACATCACAAACGCATAATAATTTATTATAAAATATATATTATTATTAAATAATGATAGATAACACTCTACAACTGCAAGATGTTATTTAAAAGATTTTTGGACTAGTCAATTAAAAGGGGGTCGATTAACCAATCGCAACACTAATCAAAAGTAAGAAAAATTAACAAAGACGCAAAAAAAGATTTACCGAAATAACTACCTTGCAATCTTGCAATGGACGGAAGATCTGTTTGTTGTCAAGCAAACTAGTAGCCGAATGGGTCGTGGAAATGGCGTATAGTTATTTTCACATTCAACGGATGCCTTCGACTGAAAAAAAGGTTTTGTGAGCAAATGTGTGCAATTTGTAAGTAAATGAAAATCAGGTAGATGTATACCAAGTCAAATAAAATTTTGCTTAAATGAGCAAGATTTCCTGTCTATATATATACTTCGATACAACAGATTCAAGAAACCAGAAATACAAAATGAAAGTGAACAAAATCATTACAATAATTGATTCTAAATATGACAACAATAAGCGTCTGGACTTAACGTGGTAAAAGTGTCGTCAACACAATTCTCTAATTCGTTTCTAGCTTGCGCCACTTTGGATAGGAAATTCGAAATAGCATGAAAATTAAAATTTATCAAGATCTCAAAAACTATTGAGAATAAGTATAGGGAAACATGAAAAAACCCACCAGAAATGAAAAATTAATAGGGTCCCTATCATATCAATTAATTTAACTTCAACAGATTTTTACTTAGCTTTTTTTTTTTAATTTACTGCCGCCACAATAAAGTTAACGATGTCATTTTATCATAACCAACCAATACTTTAGGGCAGAAAGAAGGGTAAATATTGGAAAAGTTATATCAATCGCTAAGAATTAAATATATGACATAGTTGAAAAAGTTGTAGGTTTTTGATCTTTCAGAAAAAAAATATATATATATATATATATATATATATATATATATATATATATATATATATATATATATATATATATATATATATATATATATATATATATATATATATATATATATATATATATATATATATATATATATATATATATGTATATATTGCAGAATAGGAAATGTCATATTTTGGTTGAATTAAAACAATTTTAAATTCGTTCCCTTCGTGTTTCCTTCAGTAAGCGATATGTGCCGGACCCATAGTAATTGGATGCCGGAAATCCGCAGAAGATAAATTTATAAATAAGATAACCGAGCAAGATTCCATGGTACTCAATATTTAATTTTATCATTCAGTAATAACTATTGATTTATTTGTTTCCAAAAATTACTGAACATTAAAATGGCGCGAATACTCAAAGGCTAAGTCTCCACACAAATAAACAAACGGAATCTTTACAAGTTAGTCATTATAACCACCATCCAAGTAACTTCGCACTAAATGTCACTACCCGAAAAATAACCTCACTATGTGATTATTACCCTATGCAAATATAGCTTCACAAAAATTAATATTTCGACCCCAACTTCAAACGGACAAATACCAACAACGTAACTTTTCGGTTAGCAACAAAAGTACAAACCGGCTGAAACGTGTCACCTGAAATTAGAATAACTTCTAATTGATGAATTGTAAAAACGTTTTGTTGTTAATATTTCGCAACCTATAACTTTTTCATATAGGCAATTATTTACAAAGTCGCTCATTTTATAAATGCTAATAAATACAAATGCGATGTTTCCAATTGAAAAAAATCAAATTTTTAACGATACTTTTCCATCGCTCTGTATTTATTTTTAAAATATCAATCAATACCACTAAGGAAATGAATCCCAAATATTTAACAAGGCCTTTCATTATCAATAAACATATTTAGACCTGCGAACGTTACTTTTGACATAAAATTCAAAATGTCAGAAACGGCAATTATTATATGTAAGATATATCTAGAAATTTCTGGAGAATTCAAAAATGTATAAAGGGTGCCCCACATCACCTTTTACCTTATTTTAAATGGAATACCCTGTATATTATTTCAGTTTTTATTTCTGAGAACATTTCATGTAGGTTTCCTCATGTTTCTTTATACTTAATCTGAATAATTTCTTAGAAACCTCAATTTATTTTTTTATGATGATGAATGATAATCCTTTGTATGGTAAGAGGAAATAACAAGAATCGCCCTTTCGAAATTCGCATCGAGAATTTATTGATCCGAGGTGTGACAAATCACGCGTCAAATCTGCTGTATCAGCCACGCCTCTAAAATCTGTGAAATCTTTGAAATTTTTGTAAAATCATACCGCATTTCTGCTTTAACCTTATTTGTAAATTACTAACCGTACACAACATTGACAATTAGCAGTTGGTAACTACATGAGTTTTATTTTCATGTTTAATATTATACCAAAAAAAACCAAAAGATGAAGTCATAACAAATAGGTAGTTTTCATTTGGCTTTAATTCTAATGTTTTTTATGGACTTATATTAATAATCATAGAAATTCATAACTAAATATGTTTCTTCTATGAACTTAAAATTAAAAAGGAAGGAAATAATTAATTGAGTGAAAACAATTTTATAATCATTAAACGTGTTTCAAAATTGGGCGTGAAACTTCTAATTGATATAACTGTAAAAAACGTGTTATTCGAAAACTGAAAGTTTTTCAAATAGGCAACCATTTAGAAAGCCACTTTTTTAGATGCTAAATAAGATATAATTATTAAAATGTTTCCGTTTGAAAAAATGTCTGTTAAGGATTAATGTAAATTTTTCCATTTTACATTTGCGTTTTCATCGTTTTGTATTTATTTATTTTTAAAATAACAACAGTAGATCCTATTTCATAAGAAAATCAACCCCAATCACATAAACAAAGGTTTTCCTTCGAAGAAATGGGCCTGAAGATATATTTAAAAGTGCGGAAGCTACTTTTGACATAAAATGCAAACTGTCAAAAACGGTAAGACTTTGCGGAATGGTTTTATATCACCACAACAGTGTATTGAATGAATGAATGTGCTGGAAATAGTTGCCAATATACAGGGTATCTTATAAGTACCTAACTTTCTTAATTCCATACTCTGTATATTATTTCGTTTTTGATTTCTGAGAAAATACCATTGTAGGTTTCTTTATATTTAACTATACTTATAAAGTATTTCTAAAATTTTATTGTTTTTGAGCAGTACCGGTATTAAGTATACTGGAATCTGAAGAGACCTAAATAAACAAGTTAGATGCTGGGGGATACTCTGTATAATAACAACCATTTTCATTGCATGCAGCACATCCATAAATTGAACACAAATCCAGTTAAAACAACTATCACCGAACTAAGATGGCGGATTTTTTTTTAAACTGAAAACAAACTATGTTTTTTAAAATTCTAAACATATTTCTAATCATAATGAATAATACCCCAAAAAAAAAGTAATTGCACGAAATACACATGTAAAATGGAAATAATTTTTTTCCGCAAGAAAATTTTATTTATGATTTCGGCTAAACAAAAGTCGAACCCCAAATTTTTCGATAATAAAATAATCCCCCAGTAATGAGCTACTACGTATATAATGCAATATTTTAAAAGTATAAATTAAATAAATCTAAACAATTTTTGTCTCTAAATTCTCTTGATATTTTGCAGATTTGGGATAAGGTGCCATCCAATATAATAATAAACGAGCCACCCGATAAGTAGGTAGAAACCAACTTTTAAGCTTTAAATACAAGCCAGTGCAGATATTTCTTCGAAACAACAAACGGTCAAGAAAATAGCACCAGCACAATAATCCAGCGAGTACATTAAAAATTACAGAACACTCGAGAATACTCTTTTTTGTTTTCGCAGATATTGACTTCTTTTTACCTCGTTTTGGGTAATTTATATGTAAATAGGCCAGCAAGAATTTTTGCTGAATTAAAAAGAATTTACCCAAAGACTAACAAGCCTCGTTTAAAAATAATAGGAAACAAACGAAAAATAAAAACAAAATGGTAAAGTATATAAACATCAAAAAAATATCTTCTTTCCACTCCCGTCACTTTACCACGTCAGTTTCGTTTCCCACGGAACTGAGCCACTTCGGACATTTCCGGGATTTTACCGCACGGTCTTGGGAGCAATCGGATGTTTTCGGAGATATTTCCCGCGCCTTGAATTTTGACGTTTATCAATTCTGACGGCCATGTCAGTGACTGTATTCAAGTTGTTTTGAGAAAATGTAGCCAAAAACTAACGGTCGTAGAAAAAGTATAGTATGCAACACGTTCGGTAAACTTTTTAAGTCACTCGTTTATTAAACACTCGTGAGTCAAATGCCGTTTATCGCACTTGTTGCATAATATACTATTAAGAGGCCATCCAATCCACAAAAATAAACTTGGATCGCGGAAAACAATAATTCAAAAAATAAAAATGGATTTCGGGAACGAGCGTGCTTAACCGACATAACACACAAAACACACCAACATGGAGTCACTAAAATATGGTAACGTCACAAAAATGTCTCGAATTTAATACAATGGGAAGGTGGACTTTGGCAAGAAAGGCTTTACACCACAAGAAAACTCCTCTCGCCGCACTCTATGCGTTCAACAACAATTCCACCGCCAAAATGGACATCAGTGCTACAATTGCATAATACTGATATAACGCACAAGTACCATTCGGCCATAACCAAAGCAAAAGAGAGATGCCGTCATGAAACTTAAGAATATTCATAGTTTAGCAGTCTCTGGCTCGGTAAGGAACACAGAACCAACAGGGAGACCGTAAACATAAAATGAAAACTCAAATCATAAATCAAAAAGGGCTTGTGAACTAGGACAGTGATTTTATGAATAATCTCGTCCGGATAGAACACTAAGATAGGACAACAAGTCTGTGCTCATGACCCACAAAATTTTAACGATCTCGCCAATGGCCCGTGAAGACAAGAAGACACACGGTACATCTGTGCCTGCGAGTCTACCGCCGTGCTTCAACACATTTTCAAAGATATGTGACCGGTATTGTTGGCGCTAAAAGTGACAGCGTTTGTGCTTGAGTGCTCCCAAAGAATTTAGATAATTCACAGATTAGGTCGTTTAATCCGCGATGATTTTATTTCTAGGTTGTTGATCTAAGACCTAAGCACCATCTGAGGCGGAGTAATCCAGGTTATTCTTGTTGTGGGCTTGCTATTCCCTCCTTACTGCTTTGCCTATCCCACGTGCAAGAATTTGCTTGTACCATTGCTAATTTAGTGTAGGCTTTTTACGAGTTCATAGAGCGGGGAAGGCGAGATACCCTTCCCCCATGATTCTACTTCCATTCATAAAAGAGTTAAAATAGAACATTTAGAACATTATAAATACACAGACACGTTTGTATTTGTGTGCATCCATACACCCTATTAGACTTGGGAGGGAACTAAGGAAGCAGGAACATTGAAAATAACAAGAAAAGGGCGAAACAGGCTCGGCATTGAGTTCTTAACCAGCCAAGCTGCAACGAGTTTATACATTCGGGAGAATTCACCCAATTAGCTAAAGCGGAAGCAGAAATCTTATCAGCCAGAAGAATGAACACAAGGGTAACCAATGGGAATGCAACAGTTTTAACAATCCAAGAGAGAAGGATACCTAAAGTCGTGGATGTCGAATATTACAAAGCAAAAGTTGACATATACATAGATCATGTTTTACAGTGCAAGAATTGTTTAAGATATGGGCATTTAGATGTTGAAGCAAGAAAAGATATTCAAGATGTCTCAGGAAGAACATTCAGAAAATGAATGTGACTCGGAAATCATAAAATGTGCGCACTGTGAGAAAGGTCACAGCTCGCCATCCAGAAACTGCGTCGAATATTCAAAACAAAGAAAAATCAAGGAAATTAAGAAATTCTAAACATAATTTTATAAATAAGCAAGAACGTCACGAGAGAGCAAATAAGAATTCGACTATTCGGAAACATTCGTACAAAACAAATACCAAAAGCCTCAAAATGAAGCAAAGGGTCATACATTCGCCGCCTGTTGACAATAAGTCTCTATGAGAAGCTATTTTCCCGGCAACAACTAGAACTCCCATTCGGAGGCAGGCAAGTAAGTCAATTATTGATTATGTAGGAGAAAACAATAATAACATGGAGACAGACCACCAATATTCATCATTGTCCGAGTTAATAATGGAAGTAATTAACCAATATCATGAGTTAGAACATTAATGGTGCACCAAAACTAACAAAAATTACCAGATCTGCAAAATCTTATTTCCGAACATCAAGCAGATGCAATTCTTTTAAACGAAACGCATTTAAGGAGAATAGACAAATTCCGCATGAAGTTCTACTCAGTTATTCGTCAAGATCGGGACGATGGTTAAGGTGGCATAACATTTTTAATAAACAAAAATGTACCATTTTTAGAAAAATCAATTAACATCAACTTACGGAACAAGTTCCAGGTACAAGCCAAAGAAATTGAAAATAAGGGGTGTTTTTTTTTCGATGTATAGAACTTTAAATTGCAATAAAACAACGATGAATTATTCGATTGACATGAATTTTATTTATCCGAAAGATAATCTTGTGGCATTACATTTTAAATATGATTTCAGGCATATGACCGCCACGGCTGGCGCGGATGCAGTCTAATCTGGACGTCTAATTTTCGATGACTTTTTCCAACATTTGTTGGCAATAACACTACGAATGTTGTCTTCCAAATGGTCAAGCGTTTGTGGCTTATCCGCATAGACCAATCACTTTACATAGCCCCACAGAAAGTAGTCTAGCGGTGTTAAATCACAAGATCTTAGAGGCCACTTCACAGGTCCAAAAGTGAAATTGGGCGGTCACCAAATGTGTCTCAATAAATCAGTTGTGGCACAAGCTGTGTGACATGTTGCGCCGTCTTGTTGAAATCACATCTCCTGGACATCATGGTTATTCAATTCAGGAATGAAAAAGTTAGTAATCATAGCTCTATACCGGTCACCATTGACTGTAACATTCTGGCCATCATCGTTTTTGAAGAAGTACAGACCAATGATTCCACCAGCCGATAAAGCGCACCAGTCACTTTTTATGGATGTAACGGCGTTTCGACATACACTTGAGGATTAGCTTCGCTCCAAATGAGTCAGGTTTGTTTGTTGACGTAGCCATTCAACCAGAAGTGCGCTTCATCACTAAACAAAATTCGCTTATGAAAATCGGGAACAACTGCAATCTCGTTTTGGGCCCATTCGACGAATCTACGCCTTACTTGATGATTGTTTGGCTTCAATTCTTGCACTAGTTGAATTTTGTAAGCACGTAAACCAAGATCCTTCCGCGTTGTTCAGGCGCGAATCTATTCATGATGAATTGCCAAACCAAACTGAGAATAATTCACTTGACATCTGTTAAATCGGTCGCCATCTTGAACAGTAATGCCAACTTAAAGTTCTATACATTGAAAAAAAAACACCCATTACTTGCATAGTTAATGTGTATTGCCCCCCAAATATAGTGCCATCAGTGCAAAATTTATACAATTTCATGGAATATTTCAAGGGGGATGTGATCATAGCAGGAAACGTTACTGCTCAACATAAAGTTTTTTGATTCTAACACTAACCAACCAGGGAAAAATCTTTCAGATGCCTTAACAGCTTCTAATATGACCTACCTTAATGTTCAGTGGCGTGCATTACATATAGGTAAAAATGCATTGCCTACCCTTTCGTCTATTTAAGACAAACATAAATTGAAAATCTATTTATCTACGTACGATATACCTATTTAAAATGACTAACATATTTTTATTTTTCTAAATAGTAAGTTAGTATAGTCTTTATTACGGTTGCAAAGGCGGAAACATCTTACAAAACAAACGTCAACTGTTCAACGCTTTATTATTACCTAAAAAACGCATCCCATTATTCAAAGTCGAACGCACGGCTTAACATTACATTTGAATGTGCAAGCAAAAGCAGTGCGTTACAGCAAGCAATCAACACCCGAAAGCAGTCGGGACCGTCCGATCCGTCGGATGCACTGCGATACAGCGGCCCGCCGCATGCGGTATTCCCAATGCCGATGTTATTACAGAACTATGTAAGAAACGGTCGCACGTTATTTTAGGTAAACGATCAAATTTATGATATTTTATCAAGATGTGTATTACGTAGCACATTAGAAATTTGGTTGTAATTCATCTGTATATTGATTATTTGACTGCAAAATCATTCTGTCATAAAATATATTAGGCAGTGCTAATTGGAAATCTGGCAATATTGTGTACGATATTGTTTTTGTTTTGGCATTCACAAGTCGCTAATCGGCGTAATCGCGAAGAAATTAGAAATTATGATTGAATGATTGAGAGATTATTCGTTTTGTTGGATTTTGGCGTGATATCTAATGAAAAGTAAACATGTCGGAGTGTGAGTGCAGTGCTGATGTGAATTGCGTTAAAAAAATTAAGACTTTGGCATCGTTCAGCAGCAAAAGTTTTGTTGAAAAACAAAAAGCTATAGAAGTGGACGACCGAAGCCCAATTTAAAGTTATGTCAACAGCAAAAAAAAAAGAAGCAGGTAATTTAGTGTTAAGTTTTACGAGACCTATAAGTGGCTTTGCGGTTGTATTCAAAGAGTTTTTGAAAACAAATCGCCGTTTTGAATTAATCTATAAATTATAAATTTATTTGCTGTTATTTGATTTTTATTTTGTTTGAATTTGAAGTTAAAATATGTTAAGTAAATTTTATAATGTATCCACGTACATTTTACATAATAATGTATGGTTTTGTGGTGTATGTAATACATGCGTTTCTTTTGAGTTTTTCGTTTTTTTGGTTCTGTTGCCTATTATACTCTCTTTTTTTTATGTCCTTTATGGGAAAATATAATTAGGGCGTGGCACCCCAAAAATTTTTCGCGCAATTTTTTTCCTCTTGCCTACCCTGCAATACATTGTACTGCACGCCACTGTTAATGATGGCAGTAGAACACAAATCACACAAACGGAAATAGCTGTCCAGATATAACCTTAGCCTTACTAACTGCAGTTGGCAGATGTTTGTGGTCAGTGACTGAGGACCTCTTCAACAGCGATCACCTTGCAGTATTAATTTCATGGAATGCTACAACTCAAGGAATCAGCAGAGCCCACGGTAGATGGAACACCAATTATGCCAATGGGACTAAATATAAAGAAATGTTAGAAGGAAATGCAACAGCCGAAAATTATGAGGAGTGGGAAAAGAATATATTTGTCGCAGCACAATGAGCAATACCAAAAACCAAACTTAATCTAGGGGTAACCAGATATCAGACTCTGCCAGTTTGGTGGGATGCGACTTGTAATGGGCAAGTAGAAAAAATAAGAGATGCATTCAAACGATATAAAAACAATCCGACCAGTGAGAGCTTTTTAGAATTAAAAAAAAAACAACACAAACAGGAAGGTTCCTAAGAAAAAAAAAAGAAGAATTTCATAACTTCTACTGTGAATTAAACAGACATAACTAAATAAAGACAGTCTGGAAAGTGGTTAAGAAGTCTTCCAAAAATTGCTATGATAAACCTCATCGTGTGAAAAAAAATACTATGCTCAACAATATCCTCATTACTATCACACAATTGGATATACCAATACAATAAAAAATATGGACAAAGGGCGGAGGGACTTAGATCCAATCACCAGTGAGGAGATTCTAATCTCGTTTCATCAAAAAAGGGGATCCGCTCCAGGGCTTGATGAAATAAAAAATAGTTTTCTGAAAAACTTAACAAAAGTTTAGCTGAAATTTTCAGCAAAATTCTATTTTCAGACTGGAAGACGCAAATTATTTGCCCCATTCTTAAACCTGGTCTAGGCCAATAGCTTTAACTTGCGTAAGACTTTGGAAAATATAGCCTGAGCAAGAATTGATCATCAAGTAGAATCAGAAAGCGTTCTAGACGACCTGCAGAATGGATTTAGAAAGGGCAGAGGCATTATGGAAAATTGCTTGTACCTGGCAAGTGTAATTTACAAAGCGTTTGAGAAGGCGAGAAAGTTATTACTGTGTTTGTGGACATCTCAACAGCCTATGAATATCTTGAGGAATTATCTTGAATATTAACCGGCGTCTAATAGATTTTGTCCAAAACAACCTGGAGAACAGAAGAAAATTTGTCAAAAATCTGCATACGGGGATCTAACTGGACCTAGGTTTACCGATAAAGGAATACCACAGGGCTCTCCGTTAAGTCCTTTATTGTTTAACCTCTTCACAAGCTCTTTAAAGGAGTTTAATTCATGCGCATGATGTAGTCATATTCGTGAAGGGCCTCAGTGTAGATGATTGCACGCGCAGAATAAAGCCAGTTTTAAACAGGTTTAACGCACGTATGGTAAACCACAGGATGGACATTTCAGTCCCGAAAACGAAAAGTATGATTATCACAACGAGACAACCACGTAATCTTCCGCGCGAGGTCCTCATAAACCAGCAAAAAGCTGAATTTGGTGTCATTTTCGACAGTCAAATGAAGTAGAAAGCTCATGTAGATCGCTGCGTCATCAAAACATTTCAGGGACTAAATGTAATGAAAAGCATTACTAGAGTTTGGTGGGGAGCCGACCCCAAGACCCTTTTAACAATCTATAAAGGACTCATGAGAACTCATTTAGAGTTTGCAAGTACGTGCATATTCCGGACGTCTAGAGCCAACTGGCATAAACTAAATAAGGTCCAGTCTTAGCCCTTAAGAGTTGCTACAGGTTGCATGAAGTCTACACCTATTAGAGCCTTATTATCTGAAGCAAGCCAGACTCTATTGGACATTAGAAGAATCTGGTTGTCGACCAAGTTCGCAGGAAGGTCGATCTCAAGGAAGAATAATAAAACCGCTAAACAAATTCTTTCTCTTCACGAAATCTTCAAGAAACAGAGACCCATTTTCTGGAGAAGATCGGCAACCGCGACAATAATAACGCGAATAGACCAGATTCTTCATTACAGAGATAAAAATATATAAGGATGTGAAATATTTAAAAATTCTAACCTGAAGAACAATCAAGCCTTTCTCCGATTAATATACGACGATTTTTCACAATTTACTGTGGTATTCACGGACGCGTCTATAAACGAGGGACAAAATACGTGTGGCATTGGCATTTTTGCGAGGATCCCCCAGTGAACATTGCAAGAGGACTGAGCGATTATACTAACATTTGCAGAGCAGAGACTCTCGCGATAAAAGAGACTGTTAGAATTTTAGCCTCTTCAACCACCAACCTAGTGATAATTTCAGACGAGCTGAATGCTCTACAAGCTATAGGATGGACTGAATGACTGACGACATTGCAGATCATTTCACAAAATGGTTGTGCAATCAAGCTCATGTGGGCGCCCAGCGGGGATCAGCGGCACACAGGCTGGCTCAGCAAGGCTACAATCTGAATCAACTCCAACAAAGAAACCTCATTCACGGTGCGAGATTTTTCAAATGCATAAAAAGTAATCAATGGGAAGAATGGGAGGAGACATACCGAAATTGGCCACAGGGAAAGGGAAAAGAATATTTTAAAATTCAACCAGCACCACAAACAGTTCCATGGTTTTATGGTGTCAAGTTTAAAAATCGAGGGCTAATAGCATCTAATGTTAGAATATGTACCGTTGCACACCGGTTAATTTGAACAGAATCGGAATTACGGATAGTCCTAACTGCGTTTGGGGACAAGAGGAAAATTTGAACCATATATTTTTGGGTGTGTAACAAGGGAGCATCAATGTCCGAGAGCCTACAACATTACTTCGCAAAATTGCCATGGCCTTATAAGCGGTCAAGAGCTCTTGAGAACCCCAACATCCAAAACATTAAACACACTATTAGAAATTCTTCAGAAAGATGACGGCATTCTGCAAGAAGTGCTGCAGAGACAGGCACGCATTAACAATTTGATGATTTTTAATCTTCGCCGAGACGAGAGCATTCCTGAATCACTTCAAATCTCTTCACTGCTCTCCAGCAGTGGGTCTACGCAGATTGAAGTCACCAACGTTGTTTCCGTCGGTAAACCAAACCGTAATGGCTACAAGCCAGTTAAAGTGACGCTGTCTAAACCCAGCGACGTGTCACTTGTGCTGAAGGGTAGGAGAACACTCGCTGCGAATCACCAAATTTACGTCGAGGCAGATCTTTCTCCGGCGCAACGTAAGCATATTCGGGATATTAAAGAAGAACTGCAACATCGTCGCTCGAATGGTGAAAACAATCTGATTCTAAAATACATCCGTGGTGTTCCCACTATCGCTACAAAAAACCCAGCTCCGCCGCCACCCCAGCCAAAGAATTGACCTGTATGTACCAGAACGTTCGGGGTCTCAGAACTAGGATCCATGTCTTCTACAGTGGCGTAACTTCCTCAGGGTATGATATCGTTGCTGTTACTGAATCTTGGCTTCAACCAGATTTTCGAGACACTGAACTCTTTCCTGATTCTTATCTGGTCTACCGCTCAGACAGAAGGCAAGATCCAAACGGAGTCTCCAGGGGCGGTGGTGTCATGCTCGGTGTTGTGACAGTTTTGAGTCCGCACTTCTGGCTACCTCCGGCATCAGCAACAGTGCTCCAAGCATAGACTTTTTAGGCTGTAAGATCTCTTTAGATTACTTTGTATTTTATGTATTTTTAGTATACATTCCTCCCACTGCTGCCAACTTCGAAGTTGAGAACTTTTTTGAATCTTTGTCGTCGCTGGACTTGTTGTTTGGTGGATCTGTCTTGTTATTGAGTGACTTCAATATTCCTTCTTTCACTGTTTCAGCTCCTGTCAATGTCCGACATAGATCCCTACTCAACCTCAGCGCCATATTGAATCTTAAACAGCATAACTCTGTAACTAACCTAAATCACCGTTGCTTAGATCTCGTTTTTTCCAATTTCGACGTTGCGATAGTGAGAAACGCAGTACCACTTATCGATGAGGATCCACACCATCCCTCGTTAATAGTTTCTCTCCAAGTCTCTTTTCCACACATCTCTAATTTTCCAATCAATAGGAACGATCAAACCGAATTTAACTTTAGGAAGGCCAACTATCCTCATATGTATGAACTGATGCAGCATGCAGACTGGAAAAGTGTTATGGAGTGCTCGGATGTCGACAGGGCTCCAACACTTTTTTATGACTTGCTAAACAATATTTTTGCCCTTTGCACGCCCACTAAAACACCGAGACGAAGGCGATTTCCATCATGGTTCACTAAAGAAATGACCGCAACTATATTTGAGAAGGAGAAACCTTTCCGCAATTTCAAGCAACACAAATCTGCTTATTATTTTGGCCGATATACCGCGCTACGCAAGTCAATCAAGTTCCAGTTACGCATTGCCAATACTGATTTTCTTCGTCGTGCTCCGTTAAGTATACATGATAGTCCTACCAATTTCTGGTCATTTATTCAGCGGAAGAAGGCAGATTCGCGAATCCCAGCCTCGATGTCCTATTCTAGTCAGCCATGCCAAGGGCTTAATATGGTTGTTGCAGCTTTTGCTAAGTACTTTGGTAGCGTTTACAGCATATCCCAGCCAGATCCATGTTCATCTTCAAGCGTGTCCTCTAATCCGGAACTAGTGAACATACCTAAGCTTACTATCCAGGATGTCTTGTCAGCAAGCAAAGCACTCAAGAACAAAATTACCGGTGGTCCTGATGGCATACCAAGTTTTATCGTGAGAGACTGTTCCCACGCACTGTGTGCTCCTTTATGTCACGTTTTTAACCTGATACTTGAGACGAGTGTTTATCCAGAGCCTTGGAAATATGTTAAAGTTTATCCTATTCTCAAAAAAGGTGATCCCTCTGTTGTTGAAAACTACCGGCCTGTTTCGATCTTGTGCAACTTTTCTAAAATATTCGAGATTATATTAAATAAATTTATTTTTGCTCAAATTAGAAATAAACTATCTACGCAACAACATGGTTTTTATGCGAAAAGATCATGTATCACTAACTTATGCTCCCTGTCTTTGTATGTCTGTGACTCTCTGAACAAGCAAGGTCAAGTTGACGTTATATACACTGACTTTCACAAAGCATTTGATCAGATAGATCATCACTTACTGATTGAAAAAGCATCTCATAAATTTGGTTTCTCTGATTCGCTGATTACAGTGTTGAGGTCCTATTTGGTGAATCGTCGACAGTTTGTTGAGATTGAGGGGTTTAGATCAGTTTCTTTTGTTCCAACTTCTGGCGTGCCTCAAGGTTCTAACCTTGGACCTCTGCTTTTCAATATATTTATAGATGATCTCGTATCTTCGATCATCTGCAACAAGCTTGCCTATGCGGATGTCCTAAAGCTATATGAGAGCATTGAAACTGGCATGGACTGCATGACTCTCCAGGACATCAATATTGTCAGTCAATGGTGTACTAAAAATAAATTGCATCTTAACATCACCAAGTGTAATGTGGTTTCTTACCACCGCACAAAAACTCCTATAGTCTTTAAGTATAACATGGATCGTACTGTCCTGACTAGACTTGCTACTGTGAAGGAT
Organism: Cylas formicarius; assembly: GCF_029955315.1. Lineage (NCBI taxonomy): Eukaryota > Metazoa > Arthropoda > Insecta > Coleoptera > Brentidae > Cylas > Cylas formicarius. Next base: position 21,353,914 of record NW_026844365.1, read on the forward strand.
CTGGGGATTTTATTTGACCAGTCGTTCTCTTTTGTACCTCACATTACAAAAATGGTCTCCAGTGCAATGCAAATTTTAGGATTCGTAATAAGAAATTGCAGGCATTTTTGTAGCTCAGCTACTGTTAAATTGTTATTTAACTGTTACGTTAGGTCCAAGCTTGACTATGGCTCGCTGATATGGTCACCAATTTATAACTGCCACACTCAGTCCATTGAGAGTGTGCAGAGAAGGTTACTAAAGTATCTTACGTTCAGGGAGGATGGTTCCTATCCTGAGAAGGGAGTTGATCACGATCTTCTACTAAGAAGGTTCGCTATACTGCTCCTGCGCAGAGACTTGCAATCTGTTTCATTTCTCTATAAGTTAATTCATTACGGAGTCGATTGTCCGTTTCTTCTGGAACAATTACGTTTTTATGTGCCGCGGCTGAACGGGAGAAATCAATCAACTTTCTTACCGCAGTTACCCAGGTCCAATATCCATTTTCAAAACCCTATTTACAATATGGGTGCTACCTTCAACAAACTATCATCGTACTGCGATTTATATTATGATGGTCTCCAGGCCATACTTCAGCAACTTTGAATGGCATCGGGTTATGCGTACCGATAAGTCTTATCCTTTTCTTTCTCTTTCTCATTCTATCCTTCTTCATTTTTTTTTAGTTATAAGATTAGTAGATTTAAGATTAGTTTCTACGTCCCCTAGAATATATATTGGATGATTTATATTTAATATTTCCTGTAATTGGGTCATGTTACCTGTTGGAAATAAAGTGCTATTATAAAGATATAAATAATTTATTATCTATCCCAGTTCACTTGAATTCAATTAGTTTTCAGATTTCAACTTTAGTTACATAGCTTGCTTTACCCATTGTCCACGGTTTTGATCGCCGCAAAGCGAGAAGTATACATTTTTATAGTCCTTACCTTTATCCCTTGCCCTCTATCAGACGCGTGACTACACTATGGAAGGTATGGAATCCAGGATCCCGATAAATCTTCGGTGCGCCTTCCATTAGGAAACCTATTTGGGCGGCCGCCTAACCATAAGCGAGCTCATCATCACCCTGAGTCCTAAAAATAAATGATTTTGGACTTCTGAACGTATGCACGAAGTTTTTTTCAAAATACGCTATGAAGGTCGGTTTGTAAAGGAAGGGATTTGAAGGCACGGTTGTTCATCTTTCACATTGGTAGTTTTTATAGGAGCTGGGAACAAAATCTGGATCCTATCTGGCGAAATAAGTATATTTTGCAAATTTTATTAGACTGTTGTTAGTGTCAGTAACGTGATTAATTTACGAGAGATTTTTTCTAAAGAGACGTTTTTATTGGGGTACCATTTTTCCAACAATTAACGACCTGGCTTAGGTCCCACGTAAAATTATATATTTTCTGGATTTGAGGTCTAATTTTATGTCATTATGTCAATATATTCCTCAGGAAAGACTCTCTGACAATATTTCGACCACCACGGAAATTTTCTTTGGTAGTGGAACATACCTAATACAACAAATTCATAAATCTCGGGCACGTGCTTGAGATATAGCTTGCGTATAGCCATACATCCCTTTGTTCACACCATTTCCAAATTTCTCTGAGTATACTGCTCATTCTGTTTATAGGATATAGGACAATGCTGTTGTAAAATCTGTTTTTATTAGGATATTGAATAAGGTGTGGTTTTTAGAAAACACTGAAGACCATGGAGAATGATTTTTAATTCGAGAAAATTAATGTGGAGGAATGTGTTATTACTGGATTTAAGAATATTATTTTTGCACCAACGCAATTATAATTTAATTTTTTCTGATAGACTCATTATGGCTTGGTAATTTTCTATTTGCATTCTATTAATGTCTTGGAATGGTTTAAGTCATGATAATCGCAGCCAGTATAGGCAAGATTCCTGTGGTGCATTTCTTACCAATCGACGGGAAATTGCCAACATCGGCTGTGATTTTATCGGTGAAGTTTCTGACCCCTTCCTGGGAGAAGGTTGGCTTATTTGTTTTCCTCTAGGCTACAGCTTCGGACCGTTTTTGACCTTTTCAATGTAGCCTGAGTATTCGCAAATAAACTGATGTTCCCCTGTGTGAGTGCCTTTCTACCACCATTCTTAGACAAATCTTGACGGCATACACCACCAGATGATGATACTATATCACAGAATCTGTACAAAATATTTAAAAAAAGTCAAAAGTTGTATGGAATCATTTTTACAGTTAAAATATTAGATGGCGAGACAAGTAACAAAGTTTTAATTTTAAATAGAACACAATAATAACAAACAAAATAATAATAATAATAATAACACGTCAATAATAAACAAAAACAAATTAATTTAGAAAAAGACGAGTTCAGTGACCTATCACTGACCTGTTCTTCCATCTAACCTGAAAACTTTAGGCAAAAAGGTGCAAAGGGCAGATGAGACAATTATGGAAAAGTATCATTTATTAACTACTTGAAAAAAGGGAAAAAAACATACTTTGGATTTTAAAGCAAGTACAACTGGAATACTTTTTTAATTGTTTTATAATACCACCAAAGTCTTGTAATAGCATATATTACGGAACAATTAATAATACAATAAATACAATACAATTCACATTTAAACATGAAATAATAAAATGGGCCTGATTTAGGGGTAGTGTTGTATAGATCTTTTCGTTAATATGGCCCTAGTAAACAAAAATTAAGGGTGTTAAGTCAGGTTATTTGACTGGTCATCTTACCTACCCATTAGGACCTATCCAAGTTTAGCGTAGGTTGATTTTACTTCGAGTAAAAACGGAAATACTATTTTATTTTTTTATATGTCAAAATGTAGCCATACTTTATTATACAAATTTCAAATTTATTCAATTCTAAAATGAAAATAAAATGATTTTCAACCTTCATAATGTACTTTATAGTTATAAACGTATGAAGTAGATTTGTTATTAAATATTATGTGTGCCGTGACAATCATTTAGATTTCTGTGAATTCTTTTCCAGATGTGGTTTCGATTTAAGCATTTTGGACAATTTCTGAGGGAATTAAATGAAACCCTTTTGACTCACAACTGACACTTGGGTACATAGATTTTTCTTTGGTTAGTTGGCTTTGCTAATTGTTTATAACAAAGTTTAAGAAACGAAAATGAATCATTTTTGCAGTTTGGTAAAGCGTTCAAATATCAATAATGAATTTTTTTTTACCTATACTTATCTATACTCGTTGACACTGTACAAATCCATGGAACATGGTGGATGGTGAATTTGTGAATTTTAGGCAGTCATTTTTTCTTTTCATTTTTATTGCTGAATAATTAACAAATTTCGAAGGTGTCCTTTCCGGTAAAGCAAAAATTTTTGCGAAACATGTGTCTGGTGAAGACTAGACTAATAAAAAAAACTTACGTAAAAATTTCTATCAGTCCCATACTAAAATTTCCTCTCAATTTCTTCAGATAGCAACCGCACCGCTCTGATCCATGACAATGATGAAGAAGCAGTATTATTTCAAGCCCTCTATCCATTTAATTTGACAAAGCTCATCAAAATGGCCAAGTTGAATTCTTCACAGAGGTCCTTAATACAAGTGTCAGTTGTAAAACTCACAACAAAGAAACTTTTACCTTAAAATTCCCTTGTACCTCCAAATGGTAGTTCCAACATGCCAATGGTTTCTCAGACGACACAAAACAAAAGCCGCTTCAGGAAAACAGCAACTGGGCTTTCTAGTCATATTGCTACCTTCTTCTGAGACTGATCCTTGCTGATAAAAGAGACAGAAACTGTCGGTTCTATAGACTCTTGCATTGTTCAAGATTACCGCATTTCTATAAGCTTGTGTATTCTCAACTTCATCAATTTTTTTCTGGAAATTCTGATTGCTTTGACACCATTCACATGACACCCTTACCCATTCTGCCATTCAAGGAAGACAGCTAAAAAACAAGTTAACCATGTAGACTTTACAGAAATTATTTGCCAGATTATTATTATATAACAGTAGTCGCCAACCTCTTCAATGTGTTGAGCTACTTTGTTAATTTTGGAATAAACAGTGAGCTACCTCTATGACCTGTCTATGACAATTAGATTGTTTTGTGGAATTTTGAAGCTTCTCTGATTTTTGCAGTTTGTATTTTTAAAATTAAAATTGTTGTGAGAGCTACCAGAATTGCCTCCGCGAGCTACCGGAACTCGCGATCGACGGGTTGGCGACCTAGGTTATATAATATTATATAACCTAATAATGTTATTATATTTTATATAAATTATATAAGCTCTGTTTTCGTAAAATTTATTAATGTAAAGTAGCTAAAACGGCGCGACTAACAAGAAGCCTAATAGAATACCTGAGATAGATTGGAAGTAATGAACATTCCAGGTGTATTAATAGAAAGAGCCGAAGTTCCAGCGCAAGGCATATTTTTTTGGTAAAACTCCTGGGCCTGATTTAGGGGTAATGTTGTATAGATCTTTTCGTTAATGTGGCCCTAATAAAAAAATCTGTTGGTATCTGGTCAGTTGATTTGACTGGTCACCTTACCTGGTCATTAGAGCATAGGGTGCTTGATTTTACTTTGGCGGGAGTAACTATGACTCTCTTAAGGCTTTTTGGCTGGGGACAAGTAGTTGCTCGCAAAGTGTGGGGGCTTGTTAAGCGACCGCTGGTTTGGGGGCGCGCGAAGCTCTGGTCAAGCATCTTCCGCAGTCCAAGTCGTTAGAGGTGTCGGGCCGTGCAGTACTAGTATCCGAGACTTGGACTCCCCCTCTCTTGTATGGCCTGCTAAGACATTGTTGAAGTTGCTTGAGGTGTCGCTTTCTAACTAGTATCCGAGACTCCTTCTCCCCCATGCAAGTGCCAACCCCCCTCCTCGTGGTAACTGCTGGACACTGGTCTTGAACACCGATGACTAAGTGGGGCTCAGGCTATGCGGGCGGCGGGCGTAACGCTCGAGTGTGGGGTAGCCACCCACTGCTTCCGCTAGGCGTTTAGGTCCCAAGGATTGCCACCAGGGCCAGAGTATAACTCGTCAGTGCGGTTTGGTGGCACCTCCGCATATTGAAGCACTAGTCCTGGCCTCGCCAACCAACACCATGGCCGTTCTGAAATGAAAACCTACCGAGCGGTAGGCTGAAGTATTTGCGGAACAACCCCCCAATGGGAGAACGGCGTCTGGAGGGTGTACGCTTATGGGCAATAGGCGGGGGGGGCTTGCCAGGCCAGCCTCGTCTGCCCAAAATTTGTGCAGGCACCAAACTCAGAAACCAAGCCTCGGATGGACCTTCCCGGGGGGGGCCGCTGCCCTCCCCTCCTGCTACGACTGGTCGACCGGAGGAACGCGCAAGCGGACCTTCGATCCCAACCCCGCGGCGGGCGGGTGGCCCTCAGACAAGGTCGAAGGCCCTTCGAGGTGGGTGCACTGTTGCTAGTGGACGTGCGCAGCTGAGGCCTGACACCGCAGGACCAAGTGGGTCTAGTAACGTGGTGCAACATGGCCGCGCTGTAGCCCTGTCTACGACGAACCATGCCGATCCCGACGGCGTAGCCGGACCGACGCGGGCAGATGAATTTCTCTGTCCACTATGCGGCCGATCTTTCACTACCAAAACCGGACTGGGAGTGCATCGGAGGCGGGCACATGAGGAGGAGTATAACGAGGGCCTCAAAGCGCCCAGCGTCAAAGTACGCTGGCAGCGCGAGGAACTCGAGCTCATGGCGGTCTTGGAGGCGGAGGCAATACAGAAGGGGGTACCCTTCTTGAACCTCTACCTGCTCGACAAAATGTCAGGGCGTTCGCAGGAGGCCATCAAAGGTGCTCGGCGGCGCCAAGACTACAAAGCCATGGTTGGTGAAAGGCTTGCGGAGCTTCGTGCGTAGCAGCCGATCCCAACGTTACGCTCAACATCGAACTTGAGTTCTGACGGCCAAGGTCAACGGCCGCAGTCACCTGCTGACTGTAGTAGTGCCTCGTCCTCCTATGGATCCGCCCCGTCCACCCCCAATAGTCCGGCGGTAGATGATCGTGAAGCCGCGGGCAGAGCCGAGGATTCACTGAGGGCCAAAGTGAGAGAGCTTGCGGATGGGTTGTTCGATACGGACACCTACTCTTGCAATCTTCTTCTTACGGCGGCCCGAAGGGCCTTGGAGGGAAGACCGATTCTGCACCAGCTGACGGAATGGCTACAACGATGTTTTCCGATTCCTAGCGCGCCTGAGTCTCGCACTCGGCGCCAAGCTCGACCACCTGGCGGCAATGGAGAAGGTGGACAGGAAAGGAGAAGAGAGAGACGCAGGCGTGAATACGGACACGTTCAGAGGCTTTGGCGTAGAGATAAGCGAGCCGCAGTACAGGAAATCCTGGAAGATAAGCCCGTAGTTTCCCACGAGCTAGAAGTCCTGCATGAGCATTGGTCGGGGGTGATGGGGGCCGAGTCGCAGCAATGCGAGCTGGGCCCACGGAACCACCCCCCTGAGATTCGTGCAGGCCTAGCGGCGGTTTGGGAACCGATGACGGAGGCAGACGTCTCGGCAAATGAGATCAAGCTGAACTCTGGGCCTGGCCCTGACGGAGTTACGCCACGCCAATGGAAGGCTATGCCGGCCAGAATGCGTGCTCTCTTTTACAACCTGGTGATGTTGACCAACGAGATTCCCGAGCGGCTTCTCAAAGCTCGGACTTCTCTACTTCTGAAGAACGCCCTCCCAGAACATCCGGGAGAGTATAGACCGATCACCGTGGCACCAGTACCCTTGCGACAGTTCAACCGTGTGTTGGCTGCTCGTTTGGGGAAATCGAACGTAATAGACCAGCGCCAGCGTGCGTTTATGACCGCTGATGGATGCTGTGAAAACACGGCAATTCTGGATGCGGTCATTCATGATGCGCGCGGCCGGAGGAGAGAGTGTCACTTGGTGGTGCTTGACATTGCCAAGGCTTTTGACACCCTCAGCCACCATGCCATCCGGTCTGCCCTTGTCGGAAACCGACTTCCTGCTCCATTCGTGGAGTACGTGATGACGGCGTACGACAAGGCGTCAACGGTGATATCAGTGCACGGTCGAGTTTCGGAGGAGGTGAGAGTCCGGCGAGGAGTTCGTCAAGGGGATCCCTTGTCACCGATCCTGTTTAACCTGTGTTTCGACTACGCGTTGCGCAGTATGCCGCGACCTGGTCGTGCTTTCGAGCACTCGATTCGGGATGAACGTCGCGCTTAAGCACTTACAGTCAACCTGCGGAAGCATGGGCCTTAAATTCGCTCCAGCCAAGTGCATGTCGCTGTCGTATGTACCTGTGGGGAAGGAGAAGAAAGTGAAGGTGCTCACTGAGCCTTCCTTTCGACTCGGCGGCGAATTTATTCGCCCTTCTACAGTGTTCACGCGATGGCGCTACCTTGGTGTGGACTACGATTCTCATGGCGTTGTCCATGCAGAGACCCATCTACAGAGGCTCCTAGAACGTATTGGAAGAGCTCCGCTAAAGCCGCAACAACGTCTGGAGCTGCTCGCGAATTACATCGTACCTAAGGTTTACCACTCGTTGGCCCTTGGGTAGGTGAATACCGGGCGGCTTCGGGCGCCATGTGCGAACATGGTTGCGGTTGCCCAAGGATACACCCACGGGCTACTTCCACGCCTCTGTCCGCGACGGTGGCTTAGGTGTCCCCGCCCTGTCCACGGGGATTCCCTCGATGATCGTAGGGAGGATGGGCCGGTTGAATTCGTCTTCCTTTCCCGCAGCCCGCGCGGCGGCCTCCGCCCCCCGGATTCTTCGGAAGCTGGAGTGGGCGAGAGGTTTGTTGCGCAAGCAAGGGCTGAGCGAGCGGCCGAAGGGATCTGAACAACGGTACTTGTGGGCCAGGAGACTTTACGACTCCTGTGATGGGAGCGAGCTCCGCGAGGCCGCGTACTGTCAGGAATCCACCAAATGGGTAAAACCGGCGGTCGGTACTCCGGGCAGAGATTACGTGCAACACCACCAGCTCAGAAGCAACTCACTACCGTCCCGCACGCGGGTCAGTAGGGGGGAGCGGAGAGCTCGCCAGGAAGTGCTATGCAGAGCTGGCTGCGGGGTACCGGAAACGGCTGCCCATGTGGTACAGCAATGCTTTCGAACGCACGTCGGAAGGGTCCTTCATCATGATGCGGTTTGCCGTGTCTTGGCGGGTGGGCTCCGAAGCAACGGCTGGCACGTCGAGCGGGAGCGAGTGTTTCCGACTCCCATTGGGAACAGGAAGCCCGATATCATCGCTAGCAGGGCTGGCTCCGCCGTCATAGTAGACGCCCAGGTGGTCTCTGGGAGCGTCGAACTGCGGCGAGCACATCAAGCAAAGGTTGCAAAGTACGCTGGCAACATGGCACTCATCACGGGCGTGTCCGAACATCTACACGTCCCAGAAGGTAAAATCTCCACCACCTCTGCGACCATTTCGTGGAAGGGAGTGTGGTGTCGTGATTCCATATCAGCCTTAAAAGAACTAGGCCTTAGTTCGGGTCTGCTCTCAGGCGTGACTACTCGCGTCCTGGACGAGGTTCAACCGCACGACGCTGGTTAGGGGGAGAAGGTAGCGGGGTGAAAGACTACGGGAGACCCCGCTTCCTTCTTTCGGAACGGGTGCTGCGTCCCGACTGGTCGCCTGCATAGAGATACGCAGCGCGGCTGGGAACACGCACAACTTTCCCGACCTCAGTCCGCCGCTATGCACAACTCCCGTCGGAATATTCGTACGACCATCGGTGCGACACTATTCCTTGATGAACGACGGCATCAGTTGGCATACTATGATGATTTTTTCCACCGAGTCGATGCATAGCATCCGTAATGGGAGGAGGGACTGGGTAAAAACAAAAGTACTTAATTGTTTGATATGTCTAAATGTAGCCATACTTTATATAACATCCCCAAATTTCAAAATTATTCGATAATTGTAAGTGACGTCGTCGCGTTTAAATTGAACGCGATTTTCACATGGATTTTTTCAAATATCTCGAGCAGCGTGTGTGATACAAGAAAACCATAAATACAAAAATTGTAGTTCTCGATGTGGACTATAACACTGTTTAAACGAATTGGCTCTATTTTTGACAAATTTTGGTTTACGGCTAATAATTTAATTGCAAAAAGAACAATTTTCATAGCCTTTTAAATTTTTGTTTATAATTGAAAAACCCTGTAGATAATCGAAAAATGTCCTAAAATAAAAGATTTAGTCCCAGATCTGCCGCGTTTTCCTGTTCAAGAATTTTCCGATCGAGTTTATCGTTTTGGAGAAAATAATATTTTTGTGGAAGCCAAAAAAAAAGCAAAAATTTTTTCAAATTTTTTTAAAAAATTCTTTGCGATGTTTGATTGCACCCACTCCTAAGGTTTGAGTGCGCGTATGGTCTTCTACAGGCCTGAAAAATCTGAAGTCGATAGCTTCAAATTTAGGATACCTACCACATATTTTAATATAGAACAAAATATACTGAACACCCTGTAAAATTTGTGAAAATATTGAATACAAAAATTTTAGCTCTGTATATGCTCCGTATCACTTTGTACCTGAAACTGAATGCCGATACATAACTTTCTAATTATAGCAAATTTTCTTTAAAAGAAGAACCCACTTTTTAGCTATTCCAAAATTGCCGACACACCCTGCACATATTTCAAAAATCTGATTTTCTGATACGAATCTCGCGCTTCTTTTGATACAAACGTTTTTTCGATTCTGTTTACAGTTTTCGAGAAATCATGTTTTCTAGGTTTTTAGAACCCTGTATATAATCGAAAAAATGCCCGAAATAATTAATTACAAGTAAATGGAGACCGTTGGGGTGGATTTTATGGTATCTGCGGCTACGTAGCAACGTAGTTTAAAAAATTAAAAATTTCAATTTTGGGAGAAATCGCGACCAAGTGCTTATGAAAATTTTGGATCGAGGTGGTTATTAACCGATCCGGCTGCAATTTGGCATGAAGATACCAAAAACAATACCAAAAAGTCTTATCCAAGTTGTACCGTTTGCCGTCGGGAACGGTTTTTGTGGGATGCTGCAAAATGTTATAAAAGTTAAGAAGTAGATTTGTTATTAAATATTATGTGTGCCTTGACAATGATTTCCATGAATTCTTTTCCAGATTTGGTTTAAACATTTTTGCTACTTTCTGAGGGAAGCAAATGAATACTCAATTTTTTATCTGAACCCTTTGAGTACATAACAAATGATTTGAACTATCACTTCTGAATATTGTTATCAACTGCACATACAAATATGCCAAAACAAGAAAGAAAACTCCTTTTTAAAAATTAAAATGAAATAAAAATAAATAGTTGTGAACAATATGTTTTCCACCCAAGACTCACAAAACATCCACTACAATAATAATAAATCTACCTCAATGTATTAGCGAAGTGCTAATTAGTTTTTTTTATAATATGTTTATTATAGATTTTCTTTTGGTTAGTTTTGTTTTGCTGATTGTTTATAACAAAGTTTTATTAAGAAACGAAAATGAATCATTTTTGTAGTTTAGTAGTATTCAAATATCAATAACAATTTTTTTTACCTATACTTATCTATACTAGTCGATACTGTACACATCTATCTAACATGGACTATAGTTAATGTGAGTTTTAATCAACGTTTTTTTTCTTTTCCTTTTTGTTGCTACATAATTAACAAATTTCAAATGTGTCCTTTCCAGTGGAAGTAAAAACTTTTGCGAAACATCTTTCTCATGTGGGCTAGACTAATAACAAAAACTTACGTAAAAATTTCTCTCTGTCATACTAAAATTTCCTCGCAATTTCGTCACGGCCAATTTGGTAGCAACCGCACCACTCTGATCCATGACAATGATGAAGAAGCAGTATTATTTGAAGCCTTCTATCCATTCAAATTGACAAAGCTCATCAAAATGGCCAAGTTGAATTCGTCACAGAGGTCCTAAATACAAGTGTCAGTTGTAAAACTCACTACAAAGAAACTTTTACCTTAAAATTTCCTTGTACCTCCAAATGGTAGTGCCAACATGTCAAGGGGTTCTCAGATGACACAACTAAAAAGACGCTTCTGGAAAACAGCAACTTTTGCTTTCGATTCATACAGATACCGCCTTCGAAGACTGCTCCTTGCTTCTAAAATTGACAGAAAATTTGTGTATTCTCAACTCCATCAAAATTTACATGGAAATTCTGACAGCTAAAAAATAGAATTTTACAGAATTTATTTATTATTACCAAATTATTATTATTATTATTATTATTACAAAATCGGAAAAGTCGTTATAACAGATCTTGCTCATATCGCCTACACGGTCACTATGAAGTTTACACACCAGAAAACTGATGCTGATCAAATCGCCTACACGCAAAGCCAGCAATGAATGTACTTAGCAAATGCAGTCGTCAAATCGGACATGGTCGCTTCCTCATTCTGATAATCTCATTACGGTCAAATTCAGGTTTGTTTGCAGGATACTAAGTTTGGTTTGCTTATTTCCTTTTCGTTGGATGTTTTTAAACGTTCCACAGGATTCCCGTTGGTTGCCCCTACAATTCAATTCTTCTTCTTTTACTTCTGTTGGCCAAAACTGCTAGGATCATTCGTCCATTCAATTCATTGATGCGATTCACTGTTTCAATTCGGCGACATGGCTATGATCATTCGCCCATTGCCGATTCCCGTCGAGGATTTGCTTCTTCTCCAGCGAAGGAGACTAATCTTTGAAGTTCAATGTTTGTTCTCAACTTCCAAGATAATAGGACTGTGACCGATAAGAAAAAACGTCGTCTCCCATTTACCTCGCCTACAATCCGGGCCCATCCGGCCTCCATACCGGCGTGAACAGGAAAAAACAGCGGGTCCGACGACTACTCCTGATGAGACCTTTAATATGCAAAATGATTTATTAATGTTTTTTTTTTTCGTTGCCACTAGAAAATAAAAATTGATAATAATTTTTGATTTCATTGAAATCATAACATCAAGCTTGATGCGCCAACTCCGTTAAAGCACGCGCGCTAAAAAAGCGCTCCTGACGATATTAAATGTGTATCGGAATGAATATAAATTCAACCCAAAGAAATTGGCAATGTTGCAGTTTTTCCTGGCTTCGCAGAAGCGAGGACATCTATATACATCGGGCGATCCAAATATACACGTGTATATTTTGAGATGTGTAACACCATTAGGAAGCCCATGCCTTGTTTAAATAACTTTAAATATACGGCTTCGGGTTGAACATTCAGGCAAACAGTTTTCTGCATTGCGTAGACAACACTAAATTCAAGCCCATAGCCTAGTTGCTATTTTGATAGATGTCACTATATCTTGGTATTTTCAATTATACACACGAAAATTTACGACGCCCGTTTTAGGCCAGGGCAAAAATTTGTCCGGCTTCGCAATAGATGCGAGATATGCGATTTTGGGTTTATATATATAAGTATATATATATATATATATATATATATATATATATATATATATATATATATATATATATATATATATATATATATATATATATATATATAAGTGTTCGAAGTGTTTTCGGAGCGCGAGCATTGAAGATGCCAAGTGAGATTTTGGCGAAACGTCTGCAGGATTCCAGTCGGAGTTCAACAAGCGAACGGATGATCCCGGAATATAGTGTCATCATTATATATATATATATATATATATATATATATATATATATATATATATATATATATATATATATATATATATATATATATATATATATATATATATATATATATATATATATATATATATATATATACTAACACTGAAAAATAAACTACGAAATATTCAATAATGTGTCACCATTACCACCGAATAATATTCTCATATATTACTTTTTTTAATGTACCTAAACTTAAATCTTAACAATGTTTTTCTAAATATACTCTCAAGGTGCATAACTAGTGTATAAAACTCTGAACTAAAGTATCTGTCTAGGTGATTTTCGACATATTCTCTATAAACTTTTGCCTCGGGATAAAAAGCGTCTCTTTCGTTCCTTGGATACCATCTAAATTTTTTTCCCAAATTGATTTTAAAAAATCCCCCTTTCAAATTCCTGCTCTAAAATACCCATTATACAGTGTGGCTTAAAGACGTTACCTAGGGCTGCGAGCGGCTTCGGATATTTCCGGTGATATATTAGCCAGGGCTTTGGTTTGTCAATTCTGATGGTCAAGGCACGCGTATAGTATGCAACACCTTGTAAACTTGTTCAGTCATTCATTTATTAAGCACTCCCTCCGTTGGTGCCAAATAAATTAATCTGGCGTTTATCAAAGAAACACAACAAAAAATATACGACTATGACAAATAAAGTCATAAGCAGTTGCCGAGAACAATAATAAAACCGAAATCTCATTCGATCAAATTAAAAATTAATTAATGTAATCAATTCTTCTACCCGGAAATATCCGAGAATCCATAGAAATCTCTAAACAACCAAACCATCTTAACCGCGACTCTGTTTTTCACCAATATGGAAATCTGAGACAATGTTCATGTCCCTCTTTTAGCTCCGCCTCTCTCAAAAAGTATAAAGTATAAAGAAGTAAAAGGACAACCACAGCTATAGGAGATTTAGTGCATAGTGATGTCTGCGGACGAATGAATCCATAAATTAAAGAGGGTCGTAAGTACTTCCAAACTATATTAGATGATTGTTCTCATTTCTTAACAATCAGAATTTAAAAAACCAAAAATAAAGCTAGTGAAAATCTTGTACAGTATGTTCCAGATCTTGAAAGACAAAATCAAGTCAAGGTTAAAGCATATAGACTAGATAATGGAGGTGAATTTGTTTCCAGCTCAAGATCTTTGGTTGTCGAGCCTGGTATACCATATTACCAAAGAGTAATAAGTTAGACGCTAAGCTAAGAGTATAAAATTAGCCATGAGAAGAAAGATACAAAAAAGGCAACAGAAGTAAGAAAAAATACAGTATACTTACCTGATCAAGAAGAGGATATAGAAAAGAGAGAAAACAGGGAACTAAATAAAATAGATGAATAAATGAATGAAGAACAATTTCAAAGGGATGGTGAGTTACAAGAAAGAGTTGATCGAGTTGATAGCGCAAGCAGTGATGAACATGATGAATGTTTACCAATAAACAATATGACAATAACAAGACATGGAAGAAGACTGGCGAGACCTAAAACACTAAGTGACTATGAAATCTACAGTGCATATTGTTTACTTATATCAGCGAAAGATGAACCCAAAAGCTATGAAGAAGCTTGTAAAACTGGAGACTGGAGGGAAGCCATAGAAAAGGAAATACGAGCTCATGAAAATTCTCAAACATGGATTCCCACAGAACTTCCTGAAGGTCATAAAGTCATAGACACAAAGTGGATATTCAAAGTGAAAGAAGATGGTACGAGGAAATCCAGGTTGGTTGCAAGAGGTTTTCAAGTACCTTATACCGAAAATGACAACTTCAATTACTCACCGGTATGCAGATTGGCCGCAATAAGACTACTTATTTCAGTATCTTTGCAGAATAATTGGAAACTGCACCAAATTGACGTTCCTACTGCATTTCTCAATGGAATTTTAGACAATGATGTGTACATAAAAACACCAGACGGTTTGAAGACGAAGTCTAGGTATTTAAGATTAAGACGTGCTTTATATGGACTATGGATAGTGTTCCATACAGAAGATTGGTATGTAGTTTAATGTATCTGATAACTGGACCAGATATTGCATATAGTGTTTCATACTTATCTTGATTCTTGGACAAACCAAATATGTGTGTATGGAATGCAGCGAAGAAGATTCTTCGTTAGCTCAGTTGCACTATTGACCTTGGACTAACATTCACCAAGCCAGACCACAAACTTACAGGTGTATGTGACGCTGATTGGGGTGGCGACCATTTAAGTCGCAAGAGTGTTAGCGGTTTTGTGTGTTTCCATGGCAAAAACTCAATTGCATGACACTTACGAAAACAAAATTGTGTTGCATTATCATCAATGGAGGTAGAATATATTTTCGCAGGACTTGCAGCACAAGAAGTTGTTAATTTGAGAGGTGTGTTAAGTGACTTAATAAACAAGTGTGGACCAGTGACTTTGAACTTAGACAAATATTAGTGCCATATCTATGATCAAGAACTGTGAAAACTAGGCGTGCTAAACACATTGACATAAAGTACCATTTCATCAAAGATCTACATTTAAAAGGTGCTGATACGTTCACGAAATCTTCAGGAAAAGAAAAATTTGTTAAATTTAGATCAATGGTGACAAGCAAAAGTAACACTTAAGGAAGTTGTATGTTATTGGACAATTTAAGTGCATTTGATTGCAGTTTGTTGATGCATTTAAATTGAGGGAGTGTGTTGAATGTATTAGTGCAGAACGCAGTTAATTTGCTTTGTGTTAAAGAAGTCTACATTAACTGTATGAGTGTTTTAGTTATTGTCATATAGATGGTACTACATGTATTGTTTTGTAATAATACTTTCTTTGGTCTACGTAATCAAAAAGAAAAAATACGCGGTGGAATGGCCGACCAAGTAGTTTAAGTGTAGAATGAATTTTGTCAGTTTTCTTATACAAAATTCCAATATTAAATACATCCTTCTTAAATAAAACGCTTCAGTGTGTGTTATGAGACCCACATAATTCAAGACAGCAATTGGTAGGACCTGCTGCTGTGAGAATTCAACGTCGAAGAAATGTGTGTGATTACAACTGCTGTCGTTCTTGCAGTAGAAAGTATGGAAAAAAAGAAAAGAAAAAGACATAAATGGGTGAAGTCGTGGTTATCCAAACGTAATACATACTGTTATTTATGTTTTAATGTTAAATGTTAATTTAATAAATGAATTGAGATTAGAATCGAACGATCACCGAAATTATCTGAGAATGGAATGGAATTTAAACAACTCCGCATTGATTTTTTTTTTGATAACGTCTTCTTTGCTGAATCTTCGTTCATTTCTTTCAACTTCTCAACTAAAAATTTGTATGCCTCTTGTTTTAATATTTTATTTTAAAACTCTTCATTTTATCGTGCACAAGCACGAATTGTATTTACATAATTCTATGAATTCCCTCATAATGACTTCGTGTTTCTTTGATAATCTAGAATTTGCCATTTTTTCCAGGGACTAATCTGCCACGAAAATTACGTAGAAACGGTCTTGGCGCGAAACCTAAACAAAACTGAACATACACTGACAAGTTGGCCTTCGCACTTGCTTTAAAAATCAGACACAATCTGATTCCCTTCGAGCCACGCTTGGAACTGAACGCGCCGTGAGTTTTGACAAATTCGCACTTACTCGCGTGTCTCGACCTGTACATGCAAGTCTTAACACTTGCCTGCATGTGTATAGGCCACTAATCAGTTTATTAAACACTCGCTCCGCTCGTGCCAAATAAACACTTGTTGCATAATATTCTATTGACTCGCAAGTTTATAAAATAAATAAATTAATAAATGAGTGAGTTAAAAAGTTTACCGAACGTGTTGCATACTATACTTTTTCTACGATCGTTAATTTTTGGGTACATTTTCGCAAAACAACACGAATACATTCACTGACATGACTGGCAGAATTGACAAACGTCAAAATTCAAAGCCTGGGAAATATCTCCGAAAACATCCGATTGCTCCCATGGCTGCATGGGAAACGTAACTGACGTGGTAAAGTGGCGCATCCCGCACGCTAGATCGGTGCGTAATTAAGTATTTTACAGACGGGAGTAGAAAAATGCCGTTTACCGTACTTGTTGCATAATATACTTTTCGTCTTCAAAATGAGCACATAAATTACATATCTAAATATGTGGAGGCTGTTACAGTGAGATGAATAACCATCCACGGTCAATATTACATTGCCAGCTGATTTTAGTGGTACAAAGTGCTAATTTAATCAATAAAAAAATCGGGCTGTTGTGTTACTGGGGCTGCTGTTGTGTTACTCAAAAATGACATCAGGGATGTATTTTCAACGTGCTTCCCAGCACGAAAATGTTGTCAGGATGGATGGATGCATGTGCAGCGAAAACAATTTATCACACTGAAAGTTTTTAACTATTTTATTTTAAGTCTTAAAATTATTACAAGTATAGAGCAGGTTTCGCTTAACCTATTCGAAACTGAGACTTGAGTTAGACTGACTTTGTCTATTTGGAAATCTGAGAAAGAAGATGCTCTTCGCGTTCAAATGTATACTTGACCGTGAGAGTAAAAAGTCTTTCCATGTTCGATTAGAAGTGATGCTATTAAAAGTGTTTGTGTTTATTACATTTTTACATTTACGAAATGTGACTCTAAAAGTGTATATATAACTTTGAGGTACAAGATATCGCACTGAAAACATCTAAGTGGAAAAAATGTTCAATAAGCACCTCGTATAGACAGATCGCTCATTCTTTCATCGCAAGTCTAGTAATTGCAAAAAGTTTCGCCTCCCAAATATATAATTATGATTATATATTATTAGAAAATTAAAAACTAGTATAAAACAAGTCAATAAACAATTAACACTAAATGTAACAGAATTAACATTACCAAACCTTAAAAAGTGTAGTTTATTGTCTCAAAATTTAAAAAAAAATTTGGTAGCAAAAATTTTATGGCGGCTACCGCAAAAAATTCCCCGTCGAAAATAGTTATCAGCAATTGTTAAATGCTAAAAATACATGTAGAAATTGCATTTTGTCTACCGGACTTTAGATTTACCTTTAATTATAATAGCATTTTATAAAGTGTTTTATTAACTCGTACATGAATTATTCAATAAGGCCTTTATTGAAAAGAATAAAATATATTGTTGCTTATAAACACAACAAGAAATTACATAAAAATATGTGCTGAATTTTTTAATAGCATAAGAGTATTTATTTTTTATTTTTCAAGGAACTTTTATATTACTTGATTTGAGAGGATCACCACCTTTAAAAATTGCAAAAAAGAAGATGAAACCAATAAAAAAAATGTTCATTTATAATAAAATAAAATATTGTTAAATGTTAGTAGAATAACTACAGCAAAAATTTCATTAACTGTAAAATGAAGATTTAAATGAGAAGCACTTGTTGACAATATGTTACTGTGCCTTCTTTTTAAAAACTGATGATCGCTGGTTATTCTGTGCCAGAGTTCTCTATAACTTGTTATGTTGTTTTGACTACCACTGAAGATTAAGTTCTACCTAGTAAAGAAATTATTTTGACTTGTTAGAAATATAGCTTAAAAACGCCCCCCAATCAACAAAAATTTCTCTTATGTTCAAGATGGAAAAATTTCAGTTACAAATTATGCAGGAAAAATACAATATTTTAGATAGAAAAAAAGTTGGTAACATATTACCAACAAAATAATATTTTTGAGGAATATGAAATTATTTGATAAATTTTATCAGTCTTCTTAGAAAAAAAAAGATACTATTTGGCACTATGGGCAAATAGAATGACCAGAAAACAAGTAACCCGATTTACAACAATATTTACCTAAAAGACACTGCACTGCCTAGTTTATCAAGACTTTACCACCTCTTCTATAGTTTAAAGGAGTGATGTGACGCCCACATATGGAGGATTTTCTAAAACTATTAGCCTCCCTGGCGGGTCCATCTTTAACAAGCAATGTTTCCTTACAATTTCATCTTTTGGTAAACTAAAAAATAAAATGTAAATTGATTAATTACATGGATATAATAATATTAATAATAATGTTTTCATTTCCACAACACACACTTTCTCATATATATGAACAATGTATTCTCGTAACAAACGGAACATATATACATATACAATGCAGAAATCAACAAAGTTCAGTGATGGACTGGCTACAAGTGACCAGACCACCCTGCTCCACTCAACTGTAAACTTAATATGGGAAATATAACATTTGGCACAGCACATAAAAACCAATATATAACCTTTTTACTCTGCAACAGGTGATATCAATCATTAATTATTGTAGGATGTTAAAATAATACTAAAAATGTGGCGTTTAAAATTTGGTGGAGAAAAGGATTTAATTTTATGTAATAAATAAATCAAAACTAAGAAACAGACATATATGAAAGTCTACAAAAAAAAGGGATAGAGAACATGGATCAGTCTCATAACTTATCCAAAAACTTGTATTAAATAGTTATTCACACAAAGGAGGTAGGTGATACTTACGAGTCTAGGACATAGCTTACTCTCGAGCCAAACAATGGTTGGGAAAATAGTCGGAGACTAATCAAGACCTCTTCTTCCCAAGTTGTGCATATAATATTTTGCCTACTCAAGTTGTCCCGAATCCAACAAGCAGATTTACAAAATCAGTATTTATTGATAGAACTATTTCTATTTAATCATTGTCAAATTGTGTGTGTACGTACTGCAGTATTCACTTACCTCCCTAAGGAGGTAGGTAACCTACAAATAATGTACCCCAAAATTTTGAATAGTTGTCTAGAATTTCTGGTTATGTAATTTTTGACTAACCGAAAGGCAATTTTATTTTCACTAAGGGTGATGACAAACGAAAACTTTCCCACAGTGAGGTTTACAAGCATTTGTAACTGTCAAGGAGTATTTATTGCAGCTTAATTGTTTTTTTATATTTTCTGCAATTATTGTACACTAAAACATATTACCCAAACATCTTTCCTATGTAGCTATTTAAGGGTATATTGCAGTTTGTTAAATCACTCGGGTTTGTCCATACCTGCCACACTTCCAATTTCATGAAGGAGCAAGTATTGAAAGCACAAATTATACAAATTTGTGAGTGGGAATCCTATAGAAACCACTTTTAAATCTTTTAAATTAACTTGTACATAAAGCAACAGTTACCCGTACATAGGCACATTCTTTTTCTTACACTTTTGACCACAAACACAAGTTTTTCACAAAAACACGAAAAAGGTACACAGAGAATGATAACCACCAAAAATGTAAACAAAGGCACAGACTGTTAATATTCTCTGGTAAGAGCAATTCCTAGCTCGGCGTTACCAATATTCGGATTTCAGAGACTGATTTTGCGTTCTTATGAAAATTACTCAATTTTTTCTGAAAAATTACTGTAATGAGGCAACTCTGTTATATGAGCAAAACCGAGAATATCATAGCCACCTGCAGTGCATCACTTTTTAGTAGGGCCACTATATTTGGATATATGGATTTCTTACACATGTCCGCTACTGACCTGGCAGCAAGTAAAAACTCTCGTTCTATTTACTCAGGGCTGAGGATTTTCTCCTCTGTGTAAATATCTCCCTCCCTCCCTCCCCCAACTTTCTCAATATTACTTTTGATAGTTTGGCCTTACCAGATGTGCGGGCTGTAATATTTGTTTGTTAACCGAAACCTGCCTTCCCATTGTGCCCTACGAAACCCATCTACATCCAGAATATCTAAGTCATCACTATACATCTCGTCTTCCATTACGTCAAGTTTAACAAATTCCAGTTACGTTTATGTTTCCTTAAAGCAAGCCGCCACCCCAACAACTCAATCACACTTTTCATGCTATTCATCAACTGATTATCTTAATAACTGGCCAAAATTCTCCAGCAACTGGGTTATAAGTAACATTCCGTTGGTGGTTAAGGACATAGGTACTTACCCACTTGTTATTACTGATTATTTACATTGGTGGAGCCAATCCTATCCATTACGAGATCTTGCGTCAGCTCGTGGGCAAGTGGCCCGAGGATAAGTGCCATGAAGGAAATTTTCCGTACGGTGATTAATGTACCATCGGCTTTCGGTACAACAGCGAAGGAGTGAAGACTACCTGAGTATTGTTGTGCAAATCTTTAGGCATCGGCCCTAATTTTTATTGTTTTCTGTTATTTGGTGAGTCCATTTAACGCATCCAGTTATATATCAGTTTTTGTGGCTGGTAGTTTCCTCCTCTTGACCCTCTAACCTCAACCATGGGGGACTCTTCGGGGGCGAGGGCCCCCCGACGGTTAGTGCAGCACAAGAAAATGACAGTTTATCCAATGATTCTCAAAATCGTCCGTTGAACGCCATTATTTGTAACATTTTGCCACCGGATTGCAAAAAAACTGCTGAAGATATTTCCAGGCTCCAGTATTTTGATGTGCCCTCAGGTGAAGAGTTGTCAAAGTTATCGGCAGAGATCCAGATTATCAAGAATCAGTTCGAGCAAGACGCTGAAATCCTGCGGGAAGTTGCCAAAATCTCCGCAAACATATGAAGGACAGTAAATCGGAAAACAAAATATGAAATCACCGACCAGGGGCCTTTTATGGTGATTCTGGAGGGGATTACAAGTAAGGTGGGGAATCTTCATCCTATGAACTTTGGGAAGTTACTTCAAGCGCAGAAAGTTCAAGGTATATTGAAAATTTCTAGAAAAGGAGCCAATAAAATCGGTTTGGAGTTTAACACCTCTGAGTCTGCAAATAAATTTTTATCTAATGAAACCTATTCGACAGCTGGTGGGTATAATAAGTATATACCTCAAAGACTAGTCACTTGCCGAGGGTTGGTGAGGGACATTGGTGACTTAATTGATGAGGATGATTTTTACTCTGAGGCAGAAGCCAAGGTTAACATCGGAAGATCGCTAAAGCGCGTTAAGATTGTTAATGTTCGCAGACTAACTAAAAGGGTCAAATGCCCAGGTGTTCTGCCTGGCACTTTTGGTTTCAAGACAGTTCCATCTAATGATTATATAATAACATTTGACGGTAAAACTCTTCCAGAATCAATCAGTATCTATAAAAATGAGTGTTCAATCGAAAAATATGTTAGTCCTGTTGTCTTATGTATGAATTGTTGCAGGTTTGGTCATTGGAAAAACCAATGTAAAAGCAAGGGTAGATGTAGTTTCTGCGCTGGAGATCATCCAGTATTTCATTGTGAACTGAAAGAACAGTTTTATAAGAAGAAACCATGCCCGACAGACCACTTAAATCATGAAGGTAAATGCAGCCTGGGTAATTGCGAAATATCTCCAAAGCCAACTTGCATCCATTGTAAAGGCTCTCATCAGGCCACTGATAGATCATGTCCGGAAATGGACAGACAGAAGAAAATCAATGAGGCTATGGCATGGTACAACTTGTCCTTTTTTGAAGCGGCCAAACTCTTTCCAAGAGGCCCCAAATCAAGTGAGTTTAATCGCTCTAATGAAAATTTCCCTCCTATTCATAACACGGTTGCCCCCGTCTCTCAGCCTTCCCCTAGATCTGCTTCTAAAACTTATTCTGTCATAGCAAAAAAGCGTAAGTCCCCCCAAATAGAATCAGGGTATGATAGGGACGCCCACAGGGATTGTCTCGTGCCGCCGTTGACTAGGCAGAAGTTGAATCACACTAGCAAAAGTCAATCTTCTCCCTCATATTTAAATGATTTATCGTCAGAGTCCGAGATGGACACTGCTTCTCCAGGGGTTTCCTCCTCTGGTGAATTTTGGTATCGGTTTGAAAATTAAAGAAAAAAGTCTTGTCCAATATACCCAGTAAAAGTGCTCACCATGAAATTGAGAGTCTTTTTGACTCCCTGCCTCCTCCCGGAGGATGCAGGTTTTAATTTATTAATGTTCCCAGATCGACAGTCAAATCTTTCTGTTAAAATTAGTAATTTCTCAATTATTCATTGGAACACTTGCGGTATTAGAAGTAATTGTGATAGTATTATTAGACTTATTCGTGACTTTGGTCCGGATATAGTCATGATTAATGAATCTTTTTTACTCCCATGGGAAGAGACATTTATATTTACCGATGCCTCTAAGGGACCAGATGATAGAGTTGGCTTTGGAGTATTTATTCCGTTTCTCAATGTTAGGGTCGGGCATGGGTTGAATAGCGCGTTTTGTATTTGCTCTGCAGAAATGGTAGCTATTAGTTACGCCCTAGATCTTATATTAGATTATAATATTAAACAGGCAGTAGTTGTGTCCGATTCCAAAAGTGCCCTGCAGAGCTTCGGATGCAGTGCGGTTGAAGCTTCCAACAGCTACATTCTACTAGATATTAAAGCAAAGATTGATATTTTAAAGCGCAGACTTGGGGGGAAAATCCGAAAAATCGACATTTAGAACTTCTGAGATTAGTCTCCTTCGCTGGAGAAGATCCGAAAATCCTCGACATTTGGAACTTTAAAGTTTAGTCTCCTTCGCTGGAGAAGATCTGACAATCCTCGACATTTGGAACTTCAAAAATCAGTCTTCTTCGCCAGAGAAGATACGAAAATCCTCGACATTTAGAACTTCAAAATTCTGTCTCCTTCCTGGAGAAGATCCGAGAATCCTCGACGGAAGTCGGCAATGGGCGAATGATCCTGGTAGTCGTGCCCAACAGTTATCTGTGAACGCATCATTGAATTGAATGTACCATCGGTCACTGATCTTCGTTTTGTCGTAGCCAGAGAGAAAACTTTCGCTCTATGACATTTATTTGTAAACTTATTCTTTGATCTCATATTTCGAAATTAAGGAAATTCTGGGCTGCTCAAAGGAAATAGGTTTTACTTGAGTTAGCTATGTTGTGCATTAATCCTGCTAGAACATGGCTATGCTTTAATTTTAGCGTACTTAAACATATTTCACCAGAATTCGCCCATGCCAAGACACTTCCTATATACCACAGCAAAATGAAACCGTTTTCACTGTATATATTTTAGGCGTTTTGAGAATCGAGAATTTTTGCATAAATATGAGGTTTTACTAGTAAATTATGGAAATGCTAGAATTTAGTAGTCGTTTGGATGGTGAAGGCGATGTGAGCAACACCACTGTTGTCTAATTATAATGATTTAACCTAAAACAAACCTCCCCTATGGTTTGTTTAGAAGATGTAGGTAAAATTAAACAAATTCGGTCTTCATGTTTGGCTTGTTTTTCAGCGGGAATGCATGAATGGACTCGATCCTGTATTATCTTATATATGGAGTCAAAGCAGCCAGAATTTCTAATGGAATTTGAAGCAGTTGAAAGCAGGCTATCTGTATTAGCTATTTATACGAAACTCGTGGAAACGGGGTAATTTTGAACAAAATATGAGTTTCTAGTTGTTAAAGCTCTATGAATAGAAAACCAGTTGCTGTTTTTCTCAAGTTTCATATAGTTGCAAGGATGACATATTTTGGGTGCTGTCACATAATGGCACCAGTATTTGATGCTGCTAGGAGGGAATTTTAAAGTACAACCTTTTGGCATTCGAAGTAAGTTTTACAGCTGATATTTGCTATTTGTATAACCAAGGATTTGTGTTTAAGTTGACTTGGTTATCTTGTTGAGCTTTGGTTATGTGAATACCAAGTTCGCAATGAAGAAATTGGAAGGCTATTTGAACAGATGGGTCATTTTCAAGTAAGCTTCTGTTAGTTCTTATCAGGCACATGGACATGTTTATACCACCAGAAAGAGTTTTGAAATTTGCATGTTATTCTGAAAATTTTAAAAAAGAAAATACCTAATAGGAAATAATTTTTTTTTGCTATTTTAAAATTTCACAAAACTGCAAGAATGAATCATATAAATTTCTTGACAAACTTTTGTAGACTAATGAATAGCGGTACTAACTAACCACATTTTTTATAAGAAAAACTTCAATAACATGTACGGATCATTTAAATTTTTAATTAGTTTTGTACAGTTTTATAAAAGTTTTACTTTTGGGATGTGGGAAGCCATATTATGCTTATTTTTTACAGTTGCTTTCATAAAAGTGGTAAAAGTTTTATTTTTTTACATTATCACATGTTTGGATTCTAACATCAAAATGAGTGTTTGTTGTACCTAGATTGTAAGGTTTTTTAAATAATTTGAGTTATGTCAAAATATAATCTAATGTTAATTTTTTAATAACATAAGTATTTAACATACATTAATGAAATTGACAGTAGAGTGTAATAATACACCCTATTTAATATCCCAATTATAAAAAACTTGCCATCTGATAAAGGGGGACCAAAAATGTATCCTATTCTAATAACAAAATTTAGTTTTTATCACTTGATTAATCTAAATTAAACTCCATATTTTTAACTTACTTTTCTCGTTTTCCGAGAATATGCGAAATTTTGATTTTTGTTTGATGTTTTATAGTTGCCTATGGTATTTAGAAATGAAAGATAATTTATTGTACTTTTTTCACAACGGTTTAATGACAAGGCACTTTCATCATGAGAAATCAGACTAATATTATCGCTGTTTCGAAATACAAAGTATTTAATTACAGATCCTAATTACATTACAGTTATCCTAATATCCTTTAATCACATTTGAATACACCAAATACGTAAAATATAAAATATAATACACAAAATACACAGGTAGGTCAATGTGCAGTGGTTTATGAATCAATATAATTTATCTTACTGTAAAAAAATCTTTCACAGTATAGAAAGATTTTTTGATTAAGAAAGTTTTTATTTTTAATATGAAAGCCTCGAAATCTACTTGTTTAATATTATTTGGAAGCTTACTGATGAATATTAGAGTAAAATAGTTTTTGCTATAAGTAGATTTTTTGAATATGAGAACTTCCAGGTTTATCTTCATTAATATGGGTAATATAAGAGTGAAATGAGCGTTCTTTTATATTTTTTATTAATTAACCAAACCAATATGTATCAGCAAGGTATTATTAATTCTCAAAATATTGAAGTGTTCTTTACATCAACTCTATATGTTAACTCCTCTATTATTCTTATTGCTCTTCTTTGTGGTGCAAAGATTCTATTTGCATCTCTCCTTATCAATATTACATAAGTAGCTATCGACTCAGACATGGAGAAATTATTGATAATTTTAGATGAGACTTTTTTTATCACATTTTTTTACTCTGCTAAAGTTGTTCTTAACTAAATTTTTATAGCACAATAGCGTTAAAAAGATATAATAATAAATAAAAAAAAAGTATTTTAAAAACCATTTATTGACATATCATTTCTAATAAAAAACATTAAATGGCATTCATTTATTGACACATGGAAATTAAAAAAAATTATATTAACAGAATGAGGTAACTAACTGAAACTCGTACTTCTGTCTTTCTCTAGTTTCTAAAATTCAGGAGTAGGCAGTACTCCAACATTGCTTAGTTCAACTTCAAATGGTAGTTCTTTTTTCAGAAATGTTTTTGCTTTCTCCTAAGTCAAAAAATATTTGATCATATGCTTTCCAGATAATATCTACATCAACTCGACTGTCACCACTGTCTATCCAACTTTATTCATCTTCTGACGCCTCTGACGAAACTTTTGTTTCTGAAGCCTCTTACCCAAATTTTGATTTCTCCATTTTATGTGACTTAGACAGGGTCGTGTCAAGTGACGGTTTGTCAATAATTGGAAAAAGTATTATTTTAATAAACCAATGATTAATACACAAGTGTCCAAGAATTTTGCTAGATCAGGAAATTCGAATTAGTTTCTGCATGCATTATACTAACGAATAAATGGAAGTGAAATTATATATCAATTACCACTGATCATGAGTCAATTAACGATTGTTTACTTTAGTATTTTTTATACTTTTAATAAGAAATATGACCTTTAAATGAAAGTTTCGGAATCAAAGCAAACTTCAAGAACCTTATATGCTGAATATCGATTGTGATACAGGCAGCAAATTGGTTTCTTAAAAATAGGTAAATCATGAGCAGGTGTCAATTAATGGTTGTCTACCTTAGTGTTCTTTAGGCTTTTAAAAGAAATGTAACCATCAAATGAAAGTTTCGGGATAAAGCAAACTTTTTGACTTTTTAGACCAATAACCATTTTTTCTGTCTTTGGCGTGTTAATTTGCAGTCCATGTGCAACAAACCATGCACACAAGTCTTACAAGCACCTTCCCATTGCTGTATCCAAAGCTTCAATATCTCGCAAATGTTGTCCAGAGTCAGCACTAGTTTCAAGAAAAGAATGTGGATGGTCGCCATTTCCAAAAATTTTCTTATATAAGTAAACGTTTTTCTTCCTTTTTATCTCACCTTTAGTTAGTTTTCGTTAGTTAATTGTCGTTAGAGTATGGATAATGAGAATAAAAAAATAACATAAACAGGTACCAAAAATTATGATAAATTCTATATTTCACTAGAGATCAATGATCTATCGGACATAAAACTTTTCAGATGATTTTTAAATATGTGTGTACAATCTTTACAGGAAATAGGTATTGACTTATCAGTTACGGCAGAGGTATATAAAAACAATTTTTGAAAAACTCTGTCCCTGCTGTGGCATCACTGAAACGAATGTTTGCAGTTCTTTGAAATACCAGTTCTGCTAAGTAACTGTTTTTTTTAATTTTAAGATTTTATCCAACTGATCCATATTAACATAGATGAGCCATGTTAGCCCAAAAAATTCTTTAACCTGATGATGGATTCTTAACATATTGAACACAAGCATTCTGCTCCTTCTTTATTCTATATTTATTAAAATTTGTAAGTAAGGCACCATATGCAATGTCAAGATAAGCAAGTGTCGACAGTACCAAACATTCCGAAAGCTATCTTAAATTCTTGAGTTAGTTTAAATTTTTAATTTGAATTTTGTCCATGTACAACTCCAGACACTGTTTACAAATCCTCTCTATTCCATCAGCGTGGGTTGTTCATGAATCGAACTTGCTGTTTCATCATTTACCCTGTTGGCTTCTTCAGAGCTTAATTGAAACATATGCTTGCGATTTCAAGCTTCAACTGTACTAGGTTATGATCAAGAATTTTCAGTTTTTTCAGATTTCAAATTTTTTGAATTTTTAATTAAGAATCCAAAATTTCCTTATGCCAATCTTACTATTTTTAAAATATGTTCATTGAATGTTAATTTCGCATCAAATATTACGCCAAAGTCATATTTTGTGGTAATTGATTTAATAGTAACTTTATTCAATTTATATTCAAAATGGCTCTTTTCATAAGTAACAGATATGGACATTGATTGATTGATTGATTGATTTGACATTAAAAGCTAATTATTTTTTGACCACTTTTTCCTTTGCTATTTTTCTGTATATTTTCATGTCATCAGTCAGAATTTTCAGTTTTTTCAGATTTGAAATTATTTGAATTTTTAATTAAGAATCCAAGATTTCTTTATGCCAATCTTACCATTTTTAAAATATGTTCATTGAATGCTAATTTCGCATCAAATATTACGCCAAAGTCATATTTTGTGGTAATTGATTTAATAGTAACTTTATTCAATTTATATTCAAAATGGCTCTTTTCATAGGTAACAGATATGCACATTGATTGATTGATTAATTTTGACTTTTTCCTTCCCTATTTTTCTGTATATTTTCATGTCATCAGCATACAGCAAGATATTTGAATCCTTAATACTTTGTCCTATGTCATTTATGAATAATAGAAATAATAGTGGGCCTAGTGTTGATCCCTATGACACCCTAGACAGAACAAGAGATGGATAAAAGGTAATAAAAAACACCAGTCCTTAGATAAGGAAAACTGGCTTTTTTGTACTCCCGTCTGTAAAATACCTAATTACACACCGATATAGCGTGCGGGAAGCGTCACGTTACCACGTCAGTTTCGTTTCCCACGGATTCGAGCCACTTCCGAGATTTTGCCGCACGGATTTGGGAGCAATCGGATGTTTTAGAAGATATTTCCCATGCCCTGAATTTTGACGTTTGTCAATTCTGACGGTTATGTCAGTGAATATATTCGTGTTGTTTCGCGAAAATGGACCCAAAAACTAGCGGTCGTAGAAAAAGTAATAGTATGCAACACGTTCGGTAAACTTTTTAAGTCACTCGTTTATTAAACACTCGCTCCGCTCGTGTCAAATAAACTCGTGAGTCAAATGCCGTTTAGCGCACTTGTTGCATAATATATTATTTTAAAATCTGTCAACATAGTATCCACCTGCCCCTCAGATGCTATGACTTTTATGACAAATTTTGTAAAATCTAAGAGATTTCGCAAAGTAGATCTGCGCTCTCGAAAACCATACTCAAAGTCCTTTATTAAGTCCTATTCGAGCTATTTTTAACTTGTCTGGAAATGTTTTTGACATTATTCCTATCTTAAAAATTAAGTCAAGTGGTTTTGCCAGGTAGAGTTTACAACTCTTTAAAATATCACGGGTAAAGTAATCGTGGCCTATAGTTGTCTTATTTTTTAGCTTTGATATTGCAGTAATAACATCGATTTCTATGACAGGAAAGGGCTGTAAATGAACGTCGGAATTTCAAGGAAACCCACCTGATAATTATAGTTGCTAGCCTGTAAATAAACGGATTTAAAATACATATTACTTGATTATTTTGAAACATTTGATTAGGAATACCTTTGTTGAATTCTTCATAATTCGACAAATATTTTTTATATGCAGGTGTAATATATTTTTTTGTTTATTCTCGATCGTAAAAATTTATAATCATCCAAACATTGGCATAACCATGTTTTTTTATATAATTTCAAATTTCGAACCTTAGATTTTTTATATCATGCCTTCTTGATTATCAAATATCGGGACAATTGAAATCGCTTTCAATTCATATATGGTGTTCCAACAAAAATTATTTTGACATTTAAGCGTAAGGTTGCCATTGGCAAATATTTTTTAAAATTTTCAAAGAAAATTTCACAGGCTACGGTAATACTATATACAAATCTTCTGGATTCCTCACCTAATTTTGTTATTTTAAATGGTATGCCCTATTTATTTTGGTTGCAATGAATTGTCGGATTTGTTTCTAATTAATTACTGAGCTCCGGCAACACCGCTTTTTCAGTAAAATGTGCCGGAACCCTGAAATATCTCCAAAACAGCCAAATCTGAAAGGATACATTTCAACATCTTAGGTCACCTAGTCAGATTTACCACCGTTAATAAAAAATTATTAACTTCTTAGAAGTGTTTCAACGGAAGGTTATCAGAATTATAAATCAGTGCGAAATCTGACAGCATTGCATGTCTGAAAATCAGCAAGTATTGAATTTTATTGTTCCAGGTCACTCAGTCACAGAAAAAACGTAAAATTAAAAAAAAACACATTTGCTCAAAATTAAATATGATTAATAAATCAATAAGACGTTATATGATTCCACAATGTCTTCTTGAAACTAACGTGCATGATAATTTTTATTATTTATTCTTATTAAAGCGAAAGTAATGTAAATGTTTAAAAGAACAATTTAAACAGATATAGATATGGATTTAAAACAAAGAGGCCATCATTGTATTTTGTTTCTGTCAACGCTATCCTTAAACGTGCACTATTAATGTAATATGTTTTCTTACAAAATATAATTACATTGAATAAAACGAACAGATTGTTTTCAATCATACCTAATTGCCTTCACTCAGGTTTTGGTATAAAATGAAAGAAAATTCTTAACAATGTTTAGGTGTGATCTTTCATCTTCATCGTTGCACTGTTTTGTGATGCTTAATTTTATTCAGTGCATATGTGATATACAAGGTGTTTTCTAATTGAATGTCAATAATTTGGGCGGCGATTTTTGGGTGAATTTTAAAAAGAAAACTTAGTATGAACATATGTCCTAAGCGTCTTAACTTTTGAGATACAGGGTGGTAAAGTTTTCAAAAATAAAATATATTTTTTTAATATCTTTAGATATTTTAATAACATTTCTCACACATGCACTATTTATTTAGTGTACCACAATTTTTTAAAAATATATCAGTGGCGGAATTACACTGATTTTTCTTAAAATAAAAATTATAAATAAAATAAATAAAAATAAAAAAATCATAAAAATAAAGAAATGTAATCCGATGTACGGTTCTCGCTTTAAAAAAATAAAAACCTCTTCTCTGCACGATCATAGCAATATCGTTAGTATGACAGCAGAGAGAATTATTATCATTACTATTTCTTACTTAAGTAATTGTCTATATGTAGAAGACCTGAAGGATCGTATAAGAACTGCCTGTGATTTAATAATAAACACTGGAGGTATACTTCAAAGAGTGCGTGGCAATATTGGGAAAAGATCTAAAGCGTGTGAGCCTTACGGCGAGGTACACTTTCAGCAACTCATCTATTTTCTATGTTTGACTTCTTTTCAAAAAAGCTGTTATTAATTTATTAACAGACAATTTTCTAAAAAAATATTAATACTAAGTAAGTATATTAAATAATAAATAAGAATAGATTTATATTTTATATTTCATAATCCCGATTTATCCAGTGCAGTGGCGACGTAATTAATCAAAATAATTGTTCTGATCTCGTAATTTTTTTTTTTGGTCCGTCGCACGGTTTTTACTTTCAAGAAATTAAATTTGTTTAGAAAGCATTGGAGATTGTAAAAATTATTTTTATTTTAAGAGGGGTCAGGGCTTGCTATCAATTTCTGCCCAAATAGACAGATGGAATTACGTAGGACCGCCACTGGTGTATTTAAAAAAAAAGTGGTACACTAAATAATACCCCTTGATACATAGTACATGGGTGTCAAATTTCATTAAACCAACTATAGTGGTATGACAGATATTAAAAAAATATATTATTTTTGAAAACTTAACCGCCCTGTATCTCAAAAGTTAAGACATATGTTCATATGAAGATTTCTTTTTAAAAATGGACCAGAAATTCGCCGCCCAAATTTATTATTATTGTTTATAATTATTATTACAATGAATAAAGTGCTGAGGAGAACCTATTATGCACATTGATAGTAGAATGTTATACATATAATAAATATTTAGTTATTGCTATGAAACAATATACTGTCCAAGCGACATTTAAATACAGACAAGTTTGGCGCACACACATCTGGGGATAAACTGTTCGAATAATCGAAAGTCTTGTTACTTATAAAATGCAGGCGATGCGAAGTCCTGATTTGTTCCTTTCTTATTTTAAATAGATGACCTCGTAGACGTTCATCATTGCTTAAGACAACAAGGGTCACGTCAGATGGAAATTGGTCATGTGCAAACGTATCCATTTGAATGGGATCCCTTCGCAGCCGACGCTGACTTAATGTTGAGACGGTCATCGTAAGGTGTATGTCTAAGTTAAAGTGGCCAGCGCGTAGCCGCTCGTTGCACTCTTTCCAGAACATCACGCAATAGCCATGGGTTCTAGATAGGGGAAGCAAATTCCAGGATGGGGCGAATGTAAGTGGTGGAAAAAAATATTGACATTTAATTATAAAACACCGTATATATAGTACATTGCATGTTTGTTTATCGCCACTCTTAAACCAACAAGAAAACGGTTATAAAACCTTGGGGGTAGTGCAAATCCAAACGCCGTTCACTACCTAAGAACACAAGTGGACTGATGGCGGCTTTATCCTTTTGTGCTAGTGGCTGGTAAAGGTCACATGACAGCAGCCCCTATTTTCTTTTTAAAATATTAAAAAAAACTTTTGTTTTGAAGATAATACGGATTAATACAAATACGCAATGTATTAAAAATAAGCAAAAAGAAAATCGTTGATTTTTTATAGTGAGTAAGTTAATAATTTATAAAAACGTACCCAATGTTATATTTCTTGTGCATTTGAAAATGCATTTTTTTTCCTGGGTGTTGGTAAATTGGACATTACAAACGCATCATAATTTATTATAAAATAATGAGAGATATCAGTCTACAATTGCAAGATATTATTAAAAAAAATTTGATCGAATTTGATTGGTCAAGTAAAAAGTAGTCTAATCTAATAATAATAATAACGTAAATAAAGTATTTTCATGAAAATTTTAAGTTTTGATTCTGTCATTTTTATATTGAGGGAATATGTATTTGTTCCCTATATTTATATAATGGGTGTTTTTTTCGATGTAGAGAACTTTAAGTTGGCATTACTGTTCAAGATGGCGACCGATTTAACAGATGTCAAGTGATTTATTCTGTTTGGTTTGTCAATTCATCATGAATAGAGTCAGTCACGCCTGAACAACGCTTGCAAATAGTGCAATTTTATTTCGAAAATTATGGTTCTGTGTGGAATACGTATTGCGCGCTACGTCCATTTTATCGTCGACAAAATCGTCCAACAGAGCAGTTAATTCGATTAACCATGGAACATTTTCGCACCACGGTTACTCTTATTGATAATTCGCATCCCCAGAGACGCCGTACGGTGCGTACAGAAGAAGCTATTGCTGCTGTAGAGCGTAGCATTGAGGAAGACCCGAATGAGTCCATCCGCCATCGAGCACAAGAATTGGATCTGTGTCCATCCACTTTATGGAAGATTTTGTTTTGGTTTACGTGCCTACAAAATTCAACTCGTGCAAGAATTGAAACCAAACGATCATCAAGTAAGGCAGGCATAGATCATCGAATAGGCCCAAAACAAGATTGACGTTGTTCCCGATTTTCATAAGCGAATTTTGTTTAGCGATGAAGCGCACTTCTGGTTGAATGGCTACGTCAACAAACAAAACTGCCGCATTTGGAGCGAAGCTAATCCTCAAGTGTATGTCGAAACATCGTTACATCCATAAAAAGTGACTGTTTGGTGCGCTTTATCGGCTGGTGGAATCATTGGTCTGTACTTCTTCAAAAACGATGATGGCCAGAATGTTACAGTCAATGGTGATCGGTATAGAGCTATGATTACTAACTTTTTCATTCCTGAATTGAATAACCATGATGTCCAGGAGATGTGATTTCAACAAGACGGCGCAACATGTCACACAGCTTGTGCCACAATTGATTTATTGAGACACATTTGGTGACCGCCCAATTTCACTTTTGGACCTGTGAAGTGGCCTCCAAGATCTTGTGATTTAACACCGCTAGACTACTTTCTATGGGGCTATGTAAAGTCATTGGTCTTTGCGGATAAGCCACAAACATTTGACCATAAGGAAGACAACATTCGCCGTGTTATTGCCAACAAATGTTGGAAAGTCATCAAAAATTGGACGTCCAGATTGGACTACATCCGCGCCAGCCGTGGCGGTCATATGCCAGAAATCATATTTAAAATGTAATGCCACAAAATTATCTTTCGGATAAATAAAATTCATGTCAATCGAATAATTCATCATTGTTTTATTGCAACTTAAAGTTCTATACATAAAAAAAAACATCCCTTATATGTATATGTTTCCCTATTTCAAAAAGTAAACAATACTAGAATGCTAAAATTTGTCTCACTTTTCTATCATGTTAAACCCATTCCAATATTGATGGACTTCGCTGGTGATCTCTCTTGTAGTCATCAAAAGTCATGGGATTTTTAATCTTGAAAGCTATCCATGTCCTCAACAATGTATTTTTTTTTGTTTAATCTTTTACTCCTGTGTATTTTCTAAAATGGCTCAATTTTGTATTGAAACTTAAAAACGAGACTTCCGAGACTTGTTTTATTATCATCTGCATTGAGAAAAAGGAACAGAACGTTTTTTCGGCACTCCTTTTCTTATCTTATGGTCCTAAAAATTAAGTAGATTGACAGTGTTAAGCATCCATATGCCTTCTGTAATCAAAACAATAACAAAAGTTTTTACCTTTTAGAACACATAACCTCCATTTTTCCATACTTTATTAGCCTATCTAGTTCCCAAAGTCGAAAGTAGTAATATCAGCTGTTTTCAATAATACGCAACAAGGATGTCCATTATTGTTCGTGAACCATATATTTGTTTCCATACCTTAATTTCATCGCCCTCAAATTCTCATTTTTCATTGGACGTTATAGAATGTTCTACGGGCAGGGTATCCCTTTCGGTGGTGGAAGCCTTAGTATGCGAAAGAATGGGCATTGCTCAGACCAGGGACTGGTAAGCTATTTATTTCTATTCTGTGGTCAGATCATTGTAGTCACTGGTTCGTGGGACACCGCGTACTGGTACTTCTGCGGTTGATATCAAAGTAACTTTTCTGGTAGATCTGTGGTTTTTGCTGACGACTACCGTTATGCCATTGCACCGATTGCAATTGGCCATTTTGTAGAATAAAGTGTCGGTAGAAGTATGGGTTTAGACTAGAATAAGAGGAGTTTTCGTTTGGTTTCACGTTTCGCCATTTGTGAATTTTCTCATCCAAGTGTTTCTGGTCTCATTACATTAGATTCGTGACATGTTTATGATTGGTAAGTTTATTATTGCGTTTGATGATGTGTAAAAATGTATTTTTTAGAGTTTATAAACTGCTATCGCCATTTTGTTAATTGCTTATTATATTATTTTGTTAAGTGCTTATTATATTATTTTTGAACGAGGCATGTTGAATGATTGAGATAATTGTTTTTTATTCGACAAAAAGTGGATCAATTGATTTTCATCCCTCGCATACATTTACATATAAATTCATGTAAACGAATTAAACAGAAGTCAATATCCAAAATTAATAGTATTTGCTAGGGTTTTCTTGAATTTTTAACGCAAATGTCAAGTTTTGCTAAATTTTTGTGCTGGTGATATTTTCTTGTTTGTTACATTTTCGAAGTAGTAGTATTTCCACATGCTTGTATTTAAAGCTGCAAGTTGGTTTATACCACACGTTTTATATATCCCGTGACCTTTATTGTTAGATGTCGCCTTATCTCAGAATTTGTTAAAAATAGCAACGGAACTTTGAGGCAAAAGTTGTTTAGATTCATCTTTGTTTTTAAAAAGTTATTATACGGTGTGGCCACATTCATCGGAATCTCAAAATCTCCGCTTAGATGAATGTAGGAAAAGTTTTGTTTTTTGAAGCTTATTTATATGCCGCATATTGTGGTATTTGAAAAGTACCAATGAGAAAATGTTGTTAGTTTTTTTGTACTTTATCTAATTATGACGGTAAACGTACTTGGAACCTACTCATTGTGTGTATGAATGAAACTATGACATACGCAATACTCTGTTTTATACAAATTCTAAGAGAATGTCTTTTACTATAATAATGTCTAACAAGATTTCAGTTTCTTAATTTTCCTAGCTTCATTATCCTTAGATTTTGCTTCTGCAGCTACGTCATCAACATTATCTTACAAGCAATTAAATTAATTTGACTCACTTTTTTCTCGAATATATTATTGCAATTACAGTTTTCAGAAATAAAACGAGACAGCTGATTTTTTAACATAATTAGGTTAATTTTATGTAATTTTGACAGCTCATTTATAATAAAAACATTGCATTAAGTGCCATGCAATGGCTACTGGAATCAGTGCATCTTCAGATGATACGATTACAGGGTTTTAAACATTTGCTTATATTCCTAACAAACTTTTTATCTTACATATTATTTATTTAACGATTATAGAAACATAACTTAACTTGGAAAACTTAAAACATTTTGCAGCTTTGCTATGGTGACAGAAGCTGTATGAAGCTGTTGAGCAAGTTCCATTGTTGTCGTATTTATATTTTTCATAGAAAGCCACCATATCAGTGGTTTTACATTCTCAATTAGGTAGATGTATAGAAAATATATATGGTTTAAATGGTGCACAGTTTGCCTGGAAATTAATAATTGGCAATGCTTCTATATGATTGGTTTCTACATATTCCGCGGCAGTTTCTATTTGCTCTTGACTGAGTTTATTTCTTGTACAGCGATGATCAAGCAAATTTGCCAAAAAATGGGATGGGGTCAAAACCATTTTCATGTGCTCCTTGACTTTATTCGTATCACTTACCTTACTTTGTCCAAAGCAACTGTGATATGCTGTAAGGTTTTTAATTAGCCTGGGGCATTTGTCTTTAAATTGGTGTTGGTTAGAAACTTTATTATACCTATATCAATACTTATTTTGTTGTGTGACCAAACAGGAGATAATGTTGGCCGGTTTGTCAAAAAACTTCTTAAGCAGTCCAATAAAGTAACGAACATCCTGAGGCAATACAAGGGCAGAACCACCAGCATTTCTGAATTTTGCGCTGGCCAAAAGTACATTTGTATTACTCTTATATTACTCTTTATTCCTGGCACTTCTATATCATGAGCAAGTAAGTTCAATATATGGGATGAACAACCATAAGCCTATCATAGGTTCATCATGAACGGTGCTCCAGCCGTCTAGCGATAAATAAACCTTGATGTATACATTTTCTTTAATTGTTTGTCCTGAATTATGAACCTTATCGAGCAAGTCGGTTAAAACAGAATTCCTATTTGGTGGTTTATATCCAGGACGTAATGCATTTCTCATATTTTTAAGTTCAGCTGCATGAAATGATTTGTAGATGTAACTTATTATTTTCTGATTGGCTGGTTCGAACGTCAAAACCTGAAATGCTGCTTTTAGAAGTAGACGGTTGAGGACTTGGGGTCATTACAACGTCACTCTCATTTCTACCGAAAGTGCTGCTAGCTTAATTAAATCATTTTTCAGGGTTGGTCAATCAATATACAGGATGCAAATTTAAAAACTGTTTTAGGTTCAGCCAATATGTATTAAAAAAAAAAAGATTTTTTTCATAAAACATCCTGTATCTTGATAACGAAAACGTGACATTTTAGAAGCCATATTTATATGAACTTTCACAGTTTAACTCTAACACAGTGTGTGTGCGTGTGTGTGTGTGGGTGTGTATTTTGACAAAGAACGGAAAAATGCACAAAATCATATTTTTATTTTAATCAATTATTACATAATTTACAATTTTTAAGTGATTTTGTTAATAAAATTTTCGATATTGTCAAAAATACTTGTACTTTACTCTTGAGCAAAATTTACATTTGTTGACACACCTCGTATATGACTGAGAAATTTTGATATGTGATTATTTTATTTTGAGTTTTGGAACATTATCTTAGCGGTTTAACCTAAGCTAACCTTGAGTGTTAAAAACTAATACCGCAAAAGTAAAAATTTAAATTAAAATTTACTTGCATTATTATCTGGCTAAGCATCCCCTGAATATTTTTGATTTTTGGGTTGAATCCTCATCTGACTGGAAATTATACATAGTTGACATTGGTAGCTGAGAATTTTCAGATGGAACACATTTTTAGATGTGTTTCTTCATACGCAGCACTAGTCCAGCCATAATTACTTTACACTTTTTACATTTAGGAATCACTGATTTTTGCTATTATCTTTAACAACATAATGTGACCAAATGGCATCTTTCTTCCTTCCCGTAGACATTTTCCAAAAAAAATTACACCACAAAATAATTAATAATTAAAATATTAAACAAAGTTGGACTTGAAATAAGGTAACAAATTATTTAGAAGAGTAATAGGTCAAATATTTTAAATTAATGTTATATTGGAAAAGTTTTATTTGCTTAAAAGCAAAAAAAAAATATTTTCTATAAAATTCAAAATTACATGTTTTTTTTAAAACTTTGAGTATTCAGAATTCAGATAAACAATTTTATTTAGTTAAAAATTCTAATGGCCCATCCAAAATGGCCAAATAAATGTTTCAATTTTGTAATAATGAAATAAGAGTATGAGACCTCGGAATTAGAAAGTAGATTGTAGTTAATAGGGATGAAACTTGATAATCTATTATCTAAAGTTTGTACTAAATGATTAAAATTAATTTGACAGATAAACAAAAATTGGATGATGTACAGTGGTTGTTTTGTTCAAGTATTTTGATAACCAATAAGACTACTATTTTAGATTTCATTTAAGGCGCAACTCATATTTGGATGTTTCCATCAGTTAAATGTATTTTTGACAGTAACCTGTAGACTCTGGTGACATAAAAGAGGTAATGCCTGAATGTTTGTATATAATGAACGATCCTTCTAATTTGTTTTATTTATTAGCATATACCATTATTTATTTTTTATTCAATAAACGAGAATAATAATAAAAAAATGAATAAGTTAAGTGGCATAAAACTGTCAAGGATTAATTTCGAAATTTACTGAAAGTTAGGAAAACAACATTCGTGTAGAAATACGTTTTATTGCTAATACTTCGAAATCTTTAACTTTTTAAACATCTAAACATTATACAAAGTGTTGCTATTTAAGGAAAATGAGTGATTGTTTCTTTGATTCAATTTTTTTATATTCTTTCTAGTTATTGACCGTCCCGTCTTTATTTGTTGTCAAGATATCAATATAAACGGCTAAAGTAGCGATTCTAGAAATTAATCTACACGAGGGAAAATGCGGCAGGGTTTTTTTATGTTTTTATTTTATGTTATCTTTTGTGGTTTTCAGCTTCTAAAAATGAAAGCACCGTGTAGTGAGAGAGAAGCCAGAGTTAAAAACGTGCGGAGTAGGCTTCGCAACCGGACTCCTCTCATTATACGATGCAGTATGGCATGTGATTATCCGCACTTGTCAGGCAGTCATATTAGTAGATTGTTATACCAGACAAAACCTCTGTCTTTGACCTGGCGGAAACTTTCACTTTAAACTTTTAATTTACCGGAAATGCCGGAGAAGGACGACTCGGACGAAAGTGTTGGAGAGTATAACTGAGGTAACTTTAGGCACTAATAATTTATAGGTTTTTAAACTCAATAGTCTCAAGGCTGTTGGGGTTTTGCTTTGAAATGGCATTTTTCCTAAAAAATAAAATGGGACGCCGTCAGTTCTCCTCTGTCAGCCCCGTTAATCTCGCATCATCCAATTTTCGATGTCACAATGTTTTTCACTGTATTTTGGTTCATAATTTAAAGGCAATGCTTTTGGAATTACTTCTGGATGTCACGAGCTACGAACCCAGTGATGAAATTTTTAAAACGACTTTTTCTTGACTTCGCCTGTGTTGTATATTTGTATATCAGACACTGCCAACTCTGTGACATCCAACAATTTATGGGTGTATATTTCAGTATATCCATATTAACTTGTAACATCCGAAAAGCAGCGGCAACATCGTTTAGAAAAACGCAGACTGAATTCCAGTAAATTTTTCAGTACAGTATTAGTTTAGTTTTACCGCCAGCGTGTCCTGTAACATCCGTGTAATCTTCTGAAATATGTCTGAAAGATGAAAGCGTATTCTGTTCATTTCCACTAAGAAAGATCAGGAACGATTAGATGAACTCGACGATCGCCCTTGGGAAACTACTAAACTTTCACGAGTTTGATCTAAAATATTTAAGTATTTTTTTCAATGGGACAGATAC
Organism: Cylas formicarius; assembly: GCF_029955315.1. Classification (NCBI taxonomy): domain Eukaryota; kingdom Metazoa; phylum Arthropoda; class Insecta; order Coleoptera; family Brentidae; genus Cylas; species Cylas formicarius. Next base: position 21,393,884 of record NW_026844365.1, read on the forward strand.
GTACATAAAAATTCTCCTAAAATGAAGATATTTTTAATTGCGTTTAGGTCTGTTTTATTTGTATTACTGTTATTCCTTTCGGAATGCCAAAGCCAAAAACCGTTTTTTAGTTTTTAAAATGTAGGGCATTTTATTGGACTATTTTAACAACAAATTAAGATTTTCTTACGCATTCTCTATAAATAAGCGTTGCTCTAACTCAGAACCCGTCAACAATAGAATTTAAAGTTCAAACAAAGGAATTTCCTAAAATTTTGTATATTAAACTAATATTTAAACAAAGTTCAGTGTTCCCTTGATATCTTATATAGTGTTTCCTAACTTCTCTGACAAAAAGCAAGGAGGAAAGTTCTCCCCAAATTTTGAGACGGAAACGTGGTAAACATTTTTTGAAATGTCTTTTTTTTGAGTGTTGAAAAATAAAATTTGTTGTGTGTTTTTATTTTATTAAGTAATCGCAAACGATATTCAAGTGATATTTGATACACACAATAAGGGCTCTTATGCCGGTATGCATAGTCATGAAGCAACGACCGATATGTTTTAAGATTTTTATTAGATAGTTGCGTCTCGGAGTTGTTGCAGTTGCTGCAGGAAGAATTTAAATTAAAACAGCTACAAAATGAAAATAATAAAATGTGTTAATTGTCATTATTATTAATCAATGTTTCGTATTATTAAATATTCTAATATTATTATTTGTTCGTATTTGTATGACTCAGTAGATGTGATTTCGTTTCGTTTTGTTTAGTCTTCACAAAATAATATCTTTTGTTTTATTCATGTGAATGTTTATGTAAAGAGCCCATAAATAGAAAGAGTCTCTATGAATCAGAGTTAAAAGATATATCAAACACCGATATCCAGCATCACCTAGCAAATATCCAGGTAGCTGCCTTCTTTCAAATCTGCTTTTAACGAAGCTTCTGTTAAAAATATGACTATCATGATAGCTTCCTGGATATCTCGCAACGATATCGTAAATTTCTAAACCAGGCCCAGCAACTACCTGTACATTAATCGAAATTTTCCTTTTTCTGTTCCTAACTAGTTCTGCGTTTGGCCCTCTCAGATTAACGATAGGAATATGAGGAGTACAATCAATACAACCCGTGACATTTGGAAAGTTTGCAATTCTGTTTCAACTGGTTGCAAATTGTCTGGGAACTCTATATATTGCCGACTGCGAGCTAGTAAATTCGTTATTACATGGCTTACTGTGGCCTTGTGGACTCGTCTTAGATCTCCACAAACAATCTAAAAATAATTCGTACATGTGTTTATTTTATATTTATTTTGGTAAATGACTATTCATACTAATGTAAAAATATCTACTTACCCGGAAACTTCCAGTAGCATAAAATCGCAAAGTTACCAGTAAACCTATTACTGTTGGAACAGGTAGCCCCCTATTGGTCGTATATTCTCGATTTTCAATTATAGGTAAGAAAACGTGTTGAATGATTGCTTTAAAGAAGCGAAATCGCTTTTTGAATTCAACGAAACTTCTTTCTACTAGCTACTAACACAAGACTTTTGAAAATTTTATATTACTCACCGACGTGGTATGTTTATTAATTCCAAATCGAAAATATCTCTATTAGCATTATTAATAATATCAAAATTGCGATCCGTTGCGTCTGATCAAATAAGTCCAAACCGGCGGTCCGAAGGAGATGATCTTTCTCACATCCAACAAATCTCCGGCGCGACGCCAAGAAATATCGAAATGCGCGTGCGTCGAGTCGGCGAGCGAACGACCGTGCATGGCAATTTTCGTACAGCGACTCGCTGGCGATTGACTATGCATACCGGCCTTAGTATTTTACTTTGTGTTCATTTTAAACTTTTTCATTCGCGAAGTTCCGGGTAACGAGTACCATAATGAGCAATTATAATTATTGCATATTTTAAAACTAAGAGATACGACAAAAATATAATATATTGGTTTAAAATTAAGACCATATTTTTATTTTTATATATATATTTTTTCCATTCTCAATATTGTGTTTTTTTTTTCTCTTTTATTACTGTTAAAATTAGCTTATAGATTTTTTTTTGTTTTAAGTTTAAGGGTACGAACTTCTTTTATAATTGAAAAAATATTATTCACCAATAGGAATGAAGTCACTGCATATTGCTTTTTTAAATGCATTTTAAATTAAGTTACTTTTAATTAATGAAAACTATGACATTCTGGGAATTTCAGATACATGGTTGACTGGCGATATTCCTGATAATCAAATCCAAATAAATGGTTACTAGCTGATAGAGTCGCCAGAGGTGGTGGAGTAGGTATGTATATTAAAAATATCTTCAAATTTGATACTTTAAATTATTTACAAACGGTATTATCGATTTATCTGGATTAACCTTAAGTGGAAATCTTGAGTTAACTGATATAAATTTTTGAAGTCCTAATTCAAATTATTCATAATTCTCAAGGATAAAAGAACTATGGACTAGGGTGTCATTAACCCCAGATGCGTTAGTATTAGTGTTACGAAATTATATTTTTTTCTAGAGAGTTTGTTTTATTTTACATATATATAGAACAAAACTTATTAATATTATTGGGTTTTGATAAATTTTGTGGAATTTCGTTGTTTTAACTCCGTCCAAGTTTTTTTGGAATTATATTTTGATGGTGTGATATTTCTCAGATTTTTATAACGCTCCCGGTCAGATTGTAATTTAGATATTTCTCTTTAGGCATAGTTATAGGGATTCTTTAATTAGCAAATTACGATAAAACAAAAACAAGATAAGTAATAATAGTAATATTGCTTTACTTGCAGTAGGTTATATCTATTACAGAAAATCCTTAAAGTAAAACAAAACAATAAATGGCAGCGCACTTGCCTGAGCAAAATCGAAAATTGTTTAGTTATAATAAAAAAAGCGAAAAATTTAATTATCCTTGAATAGTGTGATTCACAGTTAATATCACACAAATCAGCAATACGATTAAAATTTAGAAACGTTTGATCTGACCATCATATTGGTCCTTTTGGATATCTGTGTATACAACATCGACCTGTCGGTTTTTGCCAAAAACTTCTGAGATATGGACAAGCTTAGTTTTGGTGAATCTCTGCATCCTGAGGTAAAGAGATCTATCAAGAAATTATTTAGCTTCAAATGTTTAATGTATAGATGTTTGACATACTCGCCGCGTATATTTACCAAATTAACTGTCTACAGAGTCAGCCAAAACCTGCGCCGAATCTATATCAGCACATTTGATTCCAGGCATATCCATAGGTGAGTGTAAATATTTATAAATAATTCAATGAAAATAAATATCCAATAAATCGTTTTTTATTGACTTCCCCTTCGATCACCGCCAATTGTTCAATAAAAACCGATATTATTTCGTTTCAGTTATTTGGTTATTCACTACTTCCCCCTTACGGTATCTCTTTATAGCTTTGTAGAAAGGCGATTTGTCGTGGGTTGTGCAGGTCAGGTTTGAAAGCAATGCGAAACTTGGAGGTCTATTGCTTAAATTTTAGAATCGAAAGGCTCTTATTCGGAATTTTTGGAAAAATTATGTGATTATTTCTTTCCCTCCAGCAACCATTTTTTACACCGTTTTCTCTTTTCCATTCTATTTGTTTTCTTATCTTCATCTGCCAACAAACCGCAGCTGCGAAAAGCAGTAGATTTTTCTATTTGAAATTGTATTCGCACAGGACAATTTTAGTCCTTCGATCGAGACTTTTTAAAGAAATCTCGCAGTAAAAATGGCAGCAATGAGTAAAATTCGTCAAATCCTGCAGAAGACTGCTCCGACTACAAGTGTAGGGTGCCGTTGCCTGAACTGAGTAGGGTAACATCAAGAGGGCATCCTCAGAAGTAATCGAGCTTTCTCAATGAACGACGAAAATACTCAAAATTTAATAATATATGAAGTGAAATTGGCAAAGAAACAGACGTCGGTGTGCTACATCATACGCAGAATAAATTGCCATGAGTTGAATGCTGAACAGTAATTACGAAATTCAATCAAAGAGTATCAAATCAATAATACCAGATACGTTACTTTTCGAATGCCCAGATCTCCAGAGCTCTGGATGCTCACTGGAATCGTAACTTGATGGGACACTTGCAAAGAAGATTTTATTGACCCATGACAGCATCGAATGTGCATCTGTTTAGACTTAAACTGAATTCCATTTCTTGATTCTGCTTTCATCCTTTTCTTTTTTTCTTTTATGTTAGAATTACATACAGAACGTTTACAACAAATGTTGAAAAGCAATGATTGCATGGTTTATGTCAATAAACCGTCTGAGGTATCTGAAGGTTTCATAATTTTCAGTGTTTGTGGTTCTTCGGGTCGGATTGAAAGAGCTCCTCCTACTGGATGGCTTCGACACGACTGTGGCTGTGGATGTTCAGGGTTGCTGTCATCGGAGTGAGAGCCTGCGTCCTAAAAGGAGCTTAAGAAAAAATATATAAATTTCTGTTTTGGGTCGGCCGTTTAAGTGGATGCGAACAGAATGATATTTTCCTTTTATTCGACTAGTTAGCACCATCTTGTTCTCTCGCTTGTCGGCCATTTTTAAGGAAATTTCATTGTGCCTCTCTTTCGCTTAAAAAAAATTGTATTGTTTTCACACCCCTAAATTGAATCAAAGCAACAGTAAAACTATTAGCCATGGGAAAGAACTCACTCAGTCATATTAGGGGTTTCACCTCGGAATGAAAAATAATAAGCTATAAATTGGTATGACCCTTTGTTTTGTCATTCTAAATGTTGTCTCAAAAGTCACAAACGTTATCGTGTGCGCGTCTTAAGATATTCAAGGTCAAAGGTCACAACAATCGGTTTTTCGCGAATATCTGACTTCCTATTGCTTATTGCTTAAGTGAGATTTGCACTTATTATAAAAGTTGTAGGCTATAAAATTCTCTACAACTTTTGTTTAAACTTTTTTTTCATACGACCAACCGTTTTTGGGGTAGAGCGCGAAGAGTGCACAGCGTACAGTCATATACGGCCTAATAAGGTCAAGCGTGAGTTATGGTTATCAGTACGTTGTATAAAGTCAATTATTTACTTGAAAATTATAATTATTAAACAATGCCCATTTATGTACTAATTATTAATTATTTAATTAAAAGAAGTAACTTGATTATTTATATACAATTATTCATATTTAACTATTTAAGTATAGCATATTATTAATTCTGGATTTTATATTTTAAATTAAAATGACAGTAAGAGAATATATTTTACACATATCTTTATTTATCATTAAATATGGCATATTATACATTTATTAAAATGTGAGTTTAAATATTAAAAGTATCTTCGTTGATTTTAATTGTAATAAAATTGTAAATGGAAGCTAATTATCTTCTTCTTCGTCGTCTTCTTCTTGTTGTCGCTCATAAATGTTCGATTCATTGTCATCATCCTCATTATCGGTCATATTCATCTCCAAACCTTCCAGAATTTCAGGATCATATGTGCTTTCTTATATAGTGAATATAGTGAAGCGTTGAGCCAAGCTTGTCCGTTGCACTGGCCACAAGCTAAAGTACATTGTAGCCCTGATTTTCTGCTTCCACAGCGGGAATCACAACCATTTTTGCAATTGCAAAATATTACGTTTAGTAGTTCGGCTGGTGCTGGAGGTAGTAACGTTCTTATGGGCTCCAGGATTTCATTTTCAAGCATCCACCCCCATTCTTGAGGTTCTAGGTCCTTCCCTAACCACGTTTGAATCTGGTAGTAGACACGATTTATATGTTGATGAGCTGCTACGCTTGTTGGTGGAAGTGTTGACAATTGTACAGGTTTATTTAGTTTCGTTAATTTGATGAATTGCGTGTAGCGGAAATGATCAATGTTGTCCTCAGATTTTGGAGCATTATATAATGCTAACAAGACGCGCACTCCATTTTCAAATAATGTTTGTTTCGGGCAGTTTTCTTGTTGAAATACCACCAGTTTATCTAAATCGGGATTTTTCTCCAATGCTCTAGTAACAGTTTTTTTCCTTTTTTAAACAGCGCAGAAGTCGTGTCACAGCCACTAAATGCGTGTAAAAATAAAATGTGTTTTTTAGTACGAGGATATTGGTCAAAGCTTTTAGAAGAGTATATTTGTGTTTTGACATTGCCTTTGCCAACTTTTTTAAAGAAAATTTCCTGATGATGTGACTGAGTACGTCCAATTAAAATAACGAGCAAATCAATATCTTCTCCTATGATGACAGCAGTCTTTTGATGTTCTGATAAGGCAATAGCTGTGTCAATGATGAAAACATCAACGTCATCTCTGGCTTGTTTTGTTGTGATATTAACAGTTTTAAATTTTTCAACAAGCATGTCGATAATTTTTTTTATTAGACCGATTTGATAAAAAATTTTGTTGACTGATTGGCACAATCATTGTTTCGTCAAAACAAACTTCTAATGATTTTGAAAGCGCAGCAGTTCTTCTTTGTGGTTCCATTGCTTTAATATTTTTACTATAGTCCGAATATCCGTCAAATACAACAACAATTGCTGAGCCATAATGTGTTTGTAAATATTTAATGTATTTATCTAAAATAATGGAGAAAGTATCGTCTTTGCTCCATACGACGCGATGCAAAACAAAAGCACCATCGATGATGTATGTTACATTATTTTCATCAAGATCGATATCGACAGGCATCATATTTTCTCATGCCATTACTATCAAATAAAGATGTCGGATACGGGCTTAGTTCATACTGAAGATATTCTTGTAAATTACTTTCAAATTTTTTGCTTACAGTTATTCTCTGGAAAAGTAACATCTACAGAAACGTTACAATCATTAATATTGACAGATATGTTAACGGCTGAAAGCGGTAAAACCTTATCGACGCGTTTTAACTTTATTTCATTGAAGTTCAAACCAATTATCTTTACCATAGATTGCAATCCAATTTCATGGGCTTGGTGACAATTAATTTGGTCATTTCCAACGATTCCTGAAGCTAAGGATACCAACTGTATTTGGAAAGGGATTATGAAGCGTAAACCAACCAACCAGTTCATTTACACCAGTATCATCCCTTTTTATTCGTGAATCTCTAGCATCAACATGTTGGTCCACAGAATCGAAATAAATGTTATAAAACCGTTCAATTTCTTCACAAATTGTATTCGTGGCATACATAGCATATACCCACTTACATAGAACACTTTCTTGTGTACTTCGGCCTCGAGATACTCCTCCTTCTGTCTTCATAGATTTCATCAGACTTTGCTCGATTACCATATCTGTCCATGTACCAGAATTAAATTTTTCTGTTTGTTTTACAGTAAAGAATCATATCTTGAAGATACGAATGAGCTGATTTTGCATATAGGAAATGACCACCAGCACGAAAATAGGGCAGCATTTTTCGCACTGCATCCAAATGTTCTTTAAAAAGTCCCAGTCTTTCAGCGCGAATGAAATCTAGGGCTATTGATAACATTTGAAAATATTGCACGCATAACTGTGCCGTGGGACCTCGAGCTTTTAATTCATTTAGTTTATCCTGAAATTGATCAATTAACGAGTTGGAGCTACTCGTACATCCTTCAACATCTTCGTAGGAAACATCGCGACTAGTTATCTGTTCAATTAACTAACACACAACCTTCAATTTTCATCTCTTCAAAAATCTTTATTGATAATGCAAGTCGTAATAATATATGGCCTCTGATACTTCTTGCATAAGCGTGGCCATTCAACATTTTGTCGACCGAATTTGTAGCATATTGCATAGCTTCCTTGAGACCACTACCGTCCATTACATATCCTATGCATCCAAGAAAAGACATGCGCATATGAAATCCTTCTAGTTTGACAAGTCTGAGTTTGCATCTGACGCAGCAACCATTTCACGAGCTTTTGAGTACAGGGGTTGATCAAATGTAATTATGAACGTTTTTTGTTGACGTGACTTGGCAATATTTATAGCACAATGTAAAGTGGTATAGATTGTGTCTAAATTACTGGCAGGATGATCAATGAAAGGTAGAAACATAACCTGAGAAGTTGAAAAATTTTGATTATTTTTCGTAAGTTGAAGATAGCCGTTCCACCCTGGCAACGGTGAAGGATTCTTCCATTTTCCGTATAAGCACAAAAAATCAACTGCATTAATTTTTTTTTCAATTAGTACTTGATCATCATGTAGATTTTGGACTTGAATCTTGCTGTACCCAGGTACAACTGGCTTTTCATATGCTAAAAGAGATACATGTGATATTGCTGCTAACTCTTTTGCACTCGGTTTAGTTGTACATTTTTTTATGCGATGATCATAAATTACAGCATCTTTCGGAGTAACTATTTTTATCATTCCCATAATGTGAAGAGTATTATTACCGTCAAGAGTACTGACATTAATATCTGCATTGTCTCCAATATATTGTACCAACGCACCAGACTCTGATGGTAAAATACGAGGTTGTGGATGGTAAACTACTGAAACTTCATACTGTATGGTATTACTATATGATGCAGTAATTCCTAAAGATGATAAAACATCCAACAATTTTTTAGACCCATATCTTTGTGAAGAAATACCGAAAGGCCCAATAGTAGCTGTGATGAAAATGAACGTTCTCGTATCGACTAATAGATGTGAATTTCGTTTTTAAATGATCTACTTGTCCTTTTCTATTTTTTAATATCATTTCTTCCAAAAATTGTGATAATGTTTTTGGTATTTCTTCATTAATACAATCTAGCATTTTATTCGGAGGTGGATACGTTTTCGTTTCAACTACAGATGATCTGATATCTTCCCTAATAATAGCCGCAGCAGCTTCTACAATCCGTAGACGTTCTTCTGCAGGAGTGCTTTTTTTATTCTCGTACCAAGCTTTTGATAATACATTAACCTGTGTATCACGGAAAGATATAATTGTAAATGATCCAATTTTTTTTGTGATTATTATATCAGTTAAATACTTTTGTTGTAATTTGTAATAATTCTTATAATCTTATCGTCGGGTATGTACTCCGTAGGGACATCTTTAAGTTCTTTCAAAGTAAATTGAGAATTTTCATTATTTTCTGTATAATAAAAAATCTCTTTCATTGCTTGAGTGACTTGATCATCTTGGCGAGGCTTCTTATCTGCAGATGGTACTCGGGTTAAAAAGTTGGTATAGCAAATAGTATGATACTTTGCTTCAGCAGCGATCAAATCATACTCGTAATATATATGTTCCTTTACTAATTCTCCTAAGGAATCGTTTCGTTCTTCTGCTCTCTTAATTACGTTGTCTTTGAATGCAATACATTACTTATTGTCCGTCTATACTTTTTTTTTCCTTCCTGCTATTTCATCAGCTTCTTGGCCACGAAATAAGCATAACTTTCTAAAATCAAACACTTCATTCATTCATCGTTTTTTACGAGGTGCACTTGACCTTGAAGGTTCACTCTCTTCTGTGCATCATTTTGATGCAATAATAACATTTTTACTCGTGTACACTTTTCGACACTCGGAATGCACATTTACAGAACTTAAAGTATTTAAATAGTCTATATGTCCATCATTTCTTTCAATACTTGCAGTTTTTAAAGTTTGTAAACCACGTACGACATTCACAGAAACACCTTTTGAAAGTGACTTATCACATATAAAACACAAATCAGCCATAGCTCTTAAAACCGTACGTCCGTAGTTGCAAAGGTACAATTTCAAACTAACAAATAATCTTGACTCATACAAAGTGGAGAAAGTGATTTTGAATACAATAGCACATCTGTCCCGGCAATGAATAGAAAAGGGCATAGGGTAGGGACAAATATTTCCAGGTATATAAGTATTGAGAAATTTACGCGTTTTAAAGAAAACATATATAACGTCGTTTTAACTTAAAATATAAAATCCAGAATTAATAATATGCTATACTTAAATAGTTAAATATGAATAATTATATATAAATAATCAAGTTACTTATTTTAATTAAATATAAATAATTAATAATTAGTACAGAAATCATGGGCATTGTTTAATAATTATAATTTTCAAGTAAATAATTGACTTTATACAACGTACTGACGCTTGACCTTGCATTAGGCCGTATATGACTGTACGCTGTGCACTCTTCGCGCTCTACCTCAAAAACGGTTGGTCGTATGAAAAAAAAAGTTTAAACAAAAGTTGTAGAGAATTTTATAGCCTAAAACTTTTATAATAAGTGCAAATCTCATTTAAGCAATAGGAAGCCAGATATTCGCGAAAAACCGATTTTTGTGACCTTTGACCTTGAATATCTTAAGACGCGGACACGATAGCGTTTGTGACTTTTGAGACAACATTTAGAATGACAAAACAAAGGTTCATACCAATTTACAGCTTATTATCTTTCATTCCGAGGTTGACCCCTTTTTTTACCTAATATGACTGGGCTATCACTGGCTGCAAGATGTGGATGTTCAAGAACCTCGCATCCAAATTACCGAAGCTTCTGGGGAGTCGCTATTGGTGTATGTGGCTTGGGATTCTCCTTACTTTCTTTTTCGAAGAAAAATTGTAAAATATAGTTTTTGCTGGTGTCTAATTCTTCATAAATGTGGAACTACATTTTGTAACCACATATTTCAAAAATAATGGATAACTTTTTAATATCGTGCTAGATTTAAACTATTAATAAATTAATGCTTCAATCGAGTTTTGGGAAACGAACTAGACTAGTCCATATGGTTTTCTGATGTTTATTTTAACACGGTGTCACAATACAGCGAACATCTGCTAACTCTGGGTTATTATCAAGTTCACCGTTGAAATCCATAAGGAGTACCTGATAAATATCTGCGTCAATGGTCCCCTCAAAGAAATACTGCCCAAGGAGACCACGGGCGAGAATTCCAGCCGTCACTGGTATTCCAGGATTCAACTATTTGCGCAATAGTCTCATGGGGGTTCTCAGATGCCCAGTAAACATAATTGTGGTGGTTAATCCTTCCATTTAATTTCAATTGTAATTTAATGCGACGTAAACTACGGTCCGATATGCCTAACTGAAGCGCCGCGTGAACTGCAGACCGGTTGGGTAACTCGAAAAACGTTTGGGCAACCGGATGCATGCTTTCTTCAGTCACTACCGTCTCAGGACGAACACTACGCGGGGCATCTAACATTGACCCATTTTCTTGAAACTTCTTGTTTAACTGTATATGATCTCTCTACTGGGAACTGAACTTCAGCAGTACGATTCGTTCAGAAGATATTTTATTTTAGTCCTTCGGTCGAGGCTCTCTAAAGAAACCCCTCAGTTCAAATAGGAGCAATGACGTATCCGTCAGCGATCCAAGCGCTCGTAAAGTTCGTCGAATCCTGCAGAAGACTGCTGCGACTACGAGTGCAGGGTGCCGTTGCCTGAACTGAGTAGGGTAACATCAACAGGGCATCTCTAAAAGTAGAGCTTTCTTTATAAACGACGAAAACAGTCAAAATTTAATAATGTATAATATGAAATTGGCAAAGGAACAGACATCGGTGTGCGACATCATACACACAATAAATTACCATAGGTTGAAAATGCTGAACGATAATAACCAAATTCACAGAGAATCAATTCAATAAAATAATACCAGATACGTTACTTTTCGAATGCCCTGATCTTCTGGGGACTAGTTGATCACTGCAATCATAACTCGATTGGGAAGATTTCATTGACACATGACTGCATCGATTGTGCATCTGTTTAGAGTTAAGTTAAATTCCATTTCTTGATTCTGCTTTCATCCTTTTCTTTTTTTAAATGCATTTAATGTTTGGATTACATTCATAATGTTCAAAATAATATTTTAAAGAGTGTTTTGCCGATGAATATGTTTCGGAATGGTCTTAAACAGCAAATGTCTAAAAGCAAAGATTGCAGGGTTTATATCAATAAACCGTCTGAAGTATCTGATGATTTAAAAACTTTGGGTGGTTGCGATTTTTCGGGTCGGATTGAAAGAGCTCCTCCTACTGGATTGCTTATACACGAATGTGGCTGTGGATGTTCAGGGTTGCTGCCATCGGAGTGAGAGCGTGTGTCCCGAAAAAATATATAAACATAGAGCTTAAAAAAATATATAAACATTTATGTGTTTGGCCAGCTGTTTAAGTAGATGCTAACAGAATGATATTTTCTTTTTATTTGACTAATTAGATCATCTTGTTCCCTCGCTTGTCGCCATTTTTAAGGAAATTTCATTGTTCCTCTCTTCGCTTAAAAGAAATTGAATTTGGTTTTCACACCCCCCCAAATTGAATCAAACCAACAGTAAAACTATTAACCATGAGAAAGAACTCGCTCACTGGCTGCAAGATGTGGATGTACAAGAACCTCCCATCCAAACTACCGAAGCTTCTGGGGAGTCGCTATTTGTGTGTGTGGCTTGGGATTGTCCTTACTGCCCTGGTCGAAGGAAAATTGTAAAATATAGCGAACTTTCTTTTTGCTGGTGTCTAATTCTTCATAAATGTGGAACTTCATTTTTTAACCCCATATTGCAAAAATAATTGATAACTTTTTAATATCGTGCTAGATTTAAACTATTAATAAATGCATACATCAATCGTGTTTTGGGAAACGAACTAGACTAGTCCATACCTTTCTTGATGTTTATTTTAACAAATTTTAACACTCTGGCTTCTTATTAAGTTCACCGTTTAAATCCATAAGGAGTTCCTGATATATATCTCCCTCACTGTTATTCTAGGAAGACTCGACTCTGCACAAGGGCCTCATGAGGGTTCTCAGATGCCCCGTTAACGCAATTGTGCTAGTTAATCCGTCCATTTAATTTTAATTATCCTTCATTGCTCCAAAGAATTTGTTTATAGACGGGTGTGTGTCATCTTCCTCGCAATCAAAAAACCACTCCCAAAATTCCAAGACACGATCAGGATTGCCTTCTGTTAGCGCATGTATCAAACAAGGACGATTACTCCTGATATTTCAGTTTTTTCAATATGCGACGTAAACTATGGTCCGATATGCCTAACTGAAGCGCTGCGCGAACTACAGGTTGGTTGGGTGTCTCGACAAACGTTTGGGCAACCAGATGCATATTTTCTTCAGTCACTACCGTTATAAGGCGACCAGTACGCGGGGCATCGAATATTGACCCATTTTCTTGAAACTTTTTGTTTAACCGTGTATCATCTGTCTACTCGGAACTGGCCTCTTAACAAACTGCACCTGGAATTCATCGAATAGTATCTGTTAATCAGCCTGGTGTCGCAGGTAAAGAGTCGTCAGAAAGATCCGTTCTTGCTTACTCTACTGAAGTACGGGCGGGGATGGCTAAACACACAATCGTAAAGTAGCTATACTAGCAGTGCAGCGCAAGCCTAGTTTCCGGACAGTATTGCCAAACCCGCAGAGTTTTCTGATAGACCCGTATATAATTATATATTTATGATGACCAAAATTTAACTTGGTGGTGTCATCACTATCCGAAATTGTTCATTAAAAAAAGAAAAAAACACTGGGTATAATTTTACTTGCGCTCGTAGAAAATTCTGTTTTGTTAATACACAAAAATTTTTCATACGTTTATGCCTGGTAGACGGTATCATCATTTCAAATATTTCATCTGATTTTTTTAAACTGCGAAACAAGAATTTCTTTGTATACTGCATCAGCAACTTCATCTTCAATATTTGTATTTCTATTTCTTCGATTTTATTTCTCCTTTAATCGCATTGATAGCATAATCTCCTTTCCCATTAAAAAGATCATTCCTCTGGTTTCGAGGCCGAATCTTCAAAGAATTGCATTTTTTTTTATCGCTATGGCTTTCTGGAGTCTTATGGAGAGCATCGTTGCCAGCCATAGTATCGCTGTTCTCGGGCAACAATCAGGTCCGGTCTCAAACAGATTTCGCCGCTCGGGTACAGATTTTGTCTCAACATTTTTACTTATCAAAGTATTTATTCATCAAAAGTAATGTTCTAACCTTCAAAGTAATCCCCAGATATAATACACTTGTGCCAACGTTTTTTTCCAATCCTCCAAGCACTTTTGGTAAGCACTTTCTGGTTTAGCCTTGAGTTTTCCAAGCCTCCTTCCTTTCATGAGTTTCTTGAAATTTGGGAACAAGAGAAAGTCGCAAAGTCGCGGGGGCCATATTCTGTGAATGTGCTGACTGAGGCATGATTTTGATTTTGTTTTTTTTTTTTCCAAAAAGTTAGACTCAAGCAACGATGAGAGAGCAGGTGCATTATCGTGATGCAAAATCCATCATTTGTTTTCCCACAATTCCGGGCGTTTTCTTCGTATTGCTTCTCATAAACGGCCCATAACTTCACGGTAATAAATACTGTTTATTGACCGAGCGGTATGAACTTGTGGTAGGAATTTTTGGTGTACGATAAGCAAAGAAACCAGGCAAAACATTTGATCGAACTTGACGTGATTTTTTCGGTCTTGGCGATTTTGGTTTCGATGTCATTGTGGCGTGCCAAAATCTCAGGGGCATATGGTAAATGGCACCAAATACCCGGCTAGGTTTCCCATAGATATTCAGGGTAGTTTAGCTGCTATCACCAAGTCCTAACAAAATGTTGAATTCTGGGCGCCACGTGAATTGTGAATCTACGGTCCGGCTTAGGCGGCTTATGTTGCACTTTTTATATGTTTTCTGACAAAGGCAATTCATTTGGAATTGGTAACCGACCTCACGAAAGATGCATTTATTTTAGCTTTATGTAGATTTGTGTCTCGCAGAGGGAAACCGAGTCAAATATTCTCGGACAACGGAACCAATTTTGTAGCAGCCAGTTCTGAATTAAATGCTTTATACAATTTTATTAGAAAAAATGGCAAAGATTTATTTCATACCTTTGGAAAAGAAAACGTAGAGTGGCGATTTATTCCGCCCCGGTCTCCACATTTTGGTGGTTTATGGGAAGCAGGCGTGAAAAGTGTGAAACATCATATAAAGCGAGTAGTATCCAACGTAAATCTAACTTTTGAACATTTTTATATACTGCTCACACAAATCGAAGCCATACTAAACTCCCGACCTATTTCTCCATTATCCTCAAGTCCACATGATCTTAGTCCTTTGACTCCCTCTCACTTTTTATTGACCGAGCAATTGACTACGATACCGGAATTGGATCTACAGAAAATTCCTGAAAATCGACTTTCAATATATCAACACCTGCAGCAAATGAGGCAGCATATTTGGGAAAGATGGAATAAAGAATATGTATCCGAATTGCAACAAAGGCGTAACTGGAAGAAGACTCAAAGCACTCTCCAAGAAAGTGATTTAGTTCTTGTGAAAGAAAATAACCTACCGGTTATGTGCTGGAAACTTGGAAGAGTTACGACATTACATCCCGTAAAAGACGGTGTTAATCGCGTAGCGACATTGAAAACTCAAGCTGGAACAATTAAAAGAGCTTTTTCTAAACTTTGTCCACTACCAGTGAAGTGAAGTGAAGTGTCGTATTTGACAATTCTTTGGCTTTGCCCTACCTTTTTTATTTTGTGTTGAAAGTGGTATCTTTCAAGGCTGGGGGCATGTTAAATATTTTTGCTTAATGTTACAGTTTTGAGTTAGTGCGCATGCCTGTAACATATAAAGTTCCGCGCAGGGTGCCTTCGCAGAGGGAGAGAGAGACGCGAGTCGGTCGGTATCAGTCGTAACATAAGCGGAAAGAACTTTTAGTCATTTTCCGACGTTTTATTTTACCGAAAAATTGTGTTAGTGAAAATTGCTGAACAATAACCCCCAAATCAAGAACAGGAACGCTTGGAAGTAATGAGGAAACATCAAAAGATACTAAAAGTTCATGTTCATTCAGCCTTACGTCTTTGATTTTACCAATAAACTCTTGCGAGTTTTTAACAGAAAAACTTTCTTTTTGATGTTTTAAATTTCCATGTTCTGCAACCAACAACAAAAAGTTAACACATATGTTAAGTACTTTAGAAATCGAACAATGGTGTGACTTGTGTAACCAACAACAAAAAGTTAACACATATGTTAAGCACTTTAGAAAAGAAAAGAAGCGTTCCTATACCAGAAACTTTGGAATACCTCAGGAAATTACTCGAATATAATAACTACAGTAAAGATATAATTGTAGAGCTAATCACTCTGACAAAGCTTTGCATGAGTCAAAAAATTTTTCTATATAATAACAACTATTATGAACAACAAAATGGCACGGCCATGGGAAATTATTTATCTCCTTTCCTGGCTGAACTTTTCATGCATCATTTTGAACATAATGCTAAAGAAAATTTCGAGTACTTTCCTAGGATATGGTGTAGATATGTCGACGATGTTTTCGCGGTTTTTGATAAAAACTTGCATGGATTTAAATGACTTTAAATGATAACTAACCAATGATTCTAACCATGCTTTTCAACATAAAATGGCAAGTTTTAATTTTCTAGTAATATACAAGTGGACTTGATAGAGTCTTCAGGGCCGCAGGTATTCGAAGTGTCTATCAGTTCGGATCAAAATTAAAAAATTTCTTGGGTAATCCCAAGGATAAACTACATCATATACAGAAAAGACAGCCCAAACGGAAATGCCCGACCAAACGCGGGAATCGCGATACTAGTGAAGGAATCACTAGATCACGAATATTTAGGAATTCAAGACACCGGACTGGACGCCATCACCATAAGAGTGAACATGAGTGACGGAACCACGCTCAAGATCACCACTGCATACAGGCAAAGTACTGTGAACATCACGGCAGAAGACGTAGCTACCCTAATGAAGGGAAGAGAATCCCAATTAATAATAGGAGACTTCAACAGTCACGCCAGAAGCTGGAACAGCAGGCAGCACTGTCCAAATGGAAGAATATTGGAAGCCGAGGTAGCAAGAAATGGGGGAACGGCCATCGGACCGGACGAGCCGACCCATTATCCCGACAATATAAACAATCGCCCTGATGTGATTGACATAGCCATAATCAAGAACCTGCGGATGCCCTACACCATAGCAACGATGAACGAAGGACAGTCAGATCACATGCCAGTGATGCTGACACTAGGAAACAACGATGAAATAACGGAAAGCAAGGACAAGGTAAGAAGGACGGACTGGAAAGCGTTCAAGGAGAAATGCGCACAAAGGATTAGCCTGGCAAGAAGATTCGTAACAAGACAAGACCTGGACGAAGAGATCGCCACCCTGGAAGGCACGATCCTACAGGCCTACGAGGACTCAACGACCACCGAAATACGGAAAAAAGATAAAAGAATAGGCGGACCTCTCCCTCCACATATCGACAGAAAAATCAGAGATCGGAGAAGACTCAGAAGAATCTATTGGAGAAACAACTGAGCAAAACAGAACAGCCCTGAACCGAGCATCTAACCAACTCAAGGAGATGCTACGTGAGCACAGAAACAGACAATGGAAAAGAAAAACCGGAGAACTCACAACCGGAGACAACACTATGTGGAGAATGCATTGCGGAATGTATTGCAGAATCCCAGGACCACGATTCTGCCAATACACGGAGAAAATGGTCGAGCATATACCAGCTTAGAAAAAGCGGAAGCATTCGCGGACTGCCTGGAGCGCGAATGCAGGACAAATACCGAAGAAAACGACGAAACCGAAGAAATAGAACGCAGAATGGCCAGAGCAGCAAGCGAGGTAGAGAACAGGATGACAGTGAGGAAGTCGCTGATCCAATAACCCCTAAAGAAATAGTTGCGCATATAAAGAACTCCAGGACCGGACCAAGTGACCAACATAATGTTAAAGAACTTACCAAGAAAAGGTTTCGTGGCAGTCACCAATATTGGCAACGCAATCCTCAGGCTGAGGTACTTCTCCGACGCCTGGAAGGAAGCCACGGTGAATATGATTCCCAAACCAAAAAACAACAGAACTTTTCCACAAAATTACAGGCCTATCAGTCTAGTAAGCAGGCATGAGCAAAATCATCGAAAGAGCCATCCTCACAAGAATTAAGACCTTCACGGCGGCACCTGCCTGAATAACAGTTCGGGTTCAGGGCAGGACACTCCACCGAAATGCAACTTATAAGACTCTTCGAACAAGCCGCAGAAGGCATCGAAAGACAACAAGCAACAGGATTGGTATTACTAGACATAGAGAGAGCCTTCGACCGAGTCTGGAAACAAGGACTCGTGGGAACAATACCCCAACCTATACTATAAATTAGTGATAGTGACTAGTGTCCTTGCTCACTAGCCACCAAACAAACTCACAAAGTTAACAAAGTTCTAAGCAAATAAATAATAAGTAAATAAGACAGGCACGTCAGTTTAAATCTCCATATATTGGCTACTGGACCAGATTCTCAATCACAGAATATAAGCAAAATACATTAGACCAGGAGCTCCAAGATGAGAAACTGAGTATACGTCAAATACTTAAGTATACAATAAACTCAGGAAGCTTGGTTACGCTAGATCGTTTACAAATAATTATCACAATAAAAATGTTTACCCTAACTGAGCTCTCTAATTTACATTGATGTTTAAAAAGTTCAAATTTATATGTAATAGTCAGAACATTAAGCGAAACATAAATAAAATGGCTTATCTGTGATCCTCCAGTTACCAGCAACGAACAAGTGGGGCAAGCTCTAGGACAGTTGTTTTGTATACTGCCTACGGATTCCCCAGTTAGTGGGATAGGCACTAATGCTTATCACTCTTAGACGAGGAAATATGCACTGTAACGTCCGGAACCAAGCTAATTTGAAGACTCGGTAATTCTTGGGTTGCAGAATTCAAAACACGTGCCGTCCACGGAGCGAAAGAGGCACCAAATCCAAATGAACCAGAACTAAGGAACCCGGTACCAAATGGGAAACCAAAACCAGACCAACAATTAAAAACCGGTACCAATGGGCCAATATGACAGGAGTTAATCAACGCAAGGAGACCAAATATTACCTAACTACTACCCGCTATTATCAATAATAACCAATAATTACACACACTTGAGCGAGATTACACAGTAAAGTCTTAGGAAATCGAAGACGAATGTGGGCCAAAGGTCGAGTGCTTAACTGTACTAATGGCC
Source organism: Cylas formicarius (assembly GCF_029955315.1). Lineage (NCBI taxonomy): Eukaryota > Metazoa > Arthropoda > Insecta > Coleoptera > Brentidae > Cylas > Cylas formicarius. Next base: position 21,412,920 of record NW_026844365.1, read on the forward strand.
GGGTGCATTCGCGTAGACAGAGGATTGAAATATAAGCTCTCCAAAAAGCAACAAGTGTAAATAAATGAAAACAAGGGACAAGAATAGGAATTGCCGTTAGTTCGGAAATAAGAAGGAATACAGGACGATCGTCTCGTGCAATCCAACCGCATTCCGCAGTAACATCCTAAATTGCAGTTAAAATGCAAGGGCTTACACTTATTTACATTTATTTTAGGGCAGGCAAACCACCCCAAGCAATTAAGCAGTTACAGTGTGTTCGAACATAATGAAGTAGTGAAGAATAATTAGCAATACTAGTAGTTTTGATGATTAAGACAGTGTGTAATTGTGATAATAAAATATTCGATAGGTAGTCTCCGAGCATTATTAACCTACCTTTGAGGAACATAAGTCGAAGTAGCCAATGACAAATTGAACCCGTTACAATTGTTTTAATGGCTTTGGTAGATGCCGATTATCGATTTATAACTGTCGACGTTGGAGCCTACGGCCGTAATAGCGATGGAGGAATATTTCGTTCCTCCCAACTAGGAAAGGGACTTCAAGCAAAAACGCTAGATATTCCTGGAGACAAATTATTGCCTGAAACCAATATTGCTTTGCCACGTGTTATTATAGGAGATGAAGCGTTTCCTCTATTGCGAAATGTTATAAGACCGTACCCTGGAACTCAGACAGATAATCAAGAAGCAAATAGAATATATAACTATCGCCATAGCAGAATTAGACGTGTGAGTGAGAATGCCTTCGGAATAATGACCAAAAAGTTTCGTATTTTCTATAAAAAATTTAATATTTCACCGGAACATTTTGATATAATTACTCTAGCATGTACTGTTTTACATAATTTCTTAACAAACGATACCTGCTTTTGGCAACCTGGAGAATTGGAAAAGGAGGAAGCTCCAGTAGGATTAATTGATTTACAAAATATTGGTGGTAATTTCCAACGCGATGCTTTTGCCGTCAGAGAACAATTTAAGCAATATTTAGTTTCTAATCAAGGAATGGCGACCACGAATCGTGTCCACGGACTATTCTGGGATCTGGATCCGAATTAAAAAGATGAGACCTGTCTATCTCAAGAATGTATAGTTAGTTTTATTGGAAACGTACAAAATAACTATACTATGCTGAGAAATTGGTATATTAATAAAAATTATCTTAAAAAATGAACTTGTTGTTTTATTAACTTTAACCATAAGAAATAATATTCTGTTTTCTAAGATTTTAATTTTTTCTTCGTCCGAAGCAGGCTTGAATTTTTTGGCCGGAACGGGTTCGTCCTCTTCTCTGGCATCCGCATAAAAGTTGACGTCTGAAAATTCACGCATCCCTTTCAAGAATAGTTGTAATTCTTCCTCGTTGTCAGCCGCCAAACTCAGGTATCTGACGCCAAGATTTTTTAATTTTCCCTGTACCGTCTCATTTTTGGGTGAATATTTTAAATGCAAGTGAACCCGCTTGTTAACTATCTTCACCTCTTTCCTCCTATACCTATGACAATTTCATAGATTTTTAGTAAATTATGAAAAACAAGATAATGAAAGTGAACAATAAATCTGACTTACCTGAATATTTTTTACCATATGCCGTTGACTCTACTTGGAGAAAAAAAATATTATAAGTGGTACAAGATGTTCCAGCGTTGAAGAAGTAAAACAAATGATGTTGAAAAATAGTCGAATCGCTATTAGAGAAGTGGTTGAAGACGTCGGTATCTCTATTGTCTCGTGCCATGCATTTTTTCTGAAGTTTTGGGAATGAAAATTGTAACAAATTTGTTCCGAAACTGCTTAATTTTGAACAAAAGGACCGTCGAATGATATGCTCAAAAAGATCATAACGAATTATGGGTATATGGTTATGATGTCACGGTTCCGTGTTATTATTACCTTTTATTGGCGTATTTAAGATATTAATTTATTGAAGATGAGTACTGCCGTATTATTTGGGCGAGAGTCCTTAGTGAACCTGGCTAACGCCGATTAGCGGCGTAGCGCGGCATCTGTGGGTTGGTAAAATACTGGTTGCATAGTTCCCGAAAATTACAAATTCGAATTTGATTCCTAATAGGTTTTATTTTTCAATGTTATACAAAGCTGCTTACTGCGAAGCAGTAATTTTCCTATCGAAGCCCGTAGTAGTTCTGTTCCGGATTTTCGAAGTATTGGTTTGGAAGTGTTAGGTTGGTATTGTGCCTAGGGTTATTTTGGTTTGCTAGTTTTCGATCGGTTCCTATTCTCAGGCCTCGATTCCCTCCAATTTTTTGTGGCGGAAGACTTATATTTAAGGTGGTGAACGGGGTTTTGGGACTCCTTTTTCCTCGATGGATTTGATGGCGGCAGAAGCCTGGTGAAGGTCATTGGAATATTGGTTGGAAATTTCCCGAGTTTGGGGATCGAGCCTTCCGCTGCGGCTACTGCGACTTGTTGCTTGGGTGCACAAGTTTGCGGAGAGGGGATTTATCTGCCGTCCAATTCCCGATAGACACTCCTAGGGGCACCCGACATCGTTGGTCCCCCCGTTAGGAAAACCCTCGTGGCCGAGGTAGGTTAACCTTGCGCTAAGCTGGCACTGTTTTCTAATTTTACACTGTTAGGGGGGTAGTGTTTCTAGATACGCTTGTTTTTAGGTTTTTTTTTCTCTTCCCTCCTTCTCGGTTTTTCCGCTTGTCCCGCTTGTCCGGGGGACTGTGACTCACTGATTGGCACGGAGTCTGCCCGTGCACTGTCTCCGGACTTGCTTTTGTTGGATTATGAGCTGTGACCCACTTATTGACCGAGCCCCGTGCACTGTATACGTATTCCGCCTACGAACACTTGGGCTAGGACGTGGCGAGCGAAACTATGAAGCTTATGAGGTACCGTTAGTTATATGGGATTTTGTTAATGCTATAAGTGACCCTCCCCTGTTGTGATGCACCCGTATGAGTGGCACTAGCCCGATTTATTCGAACATAATCTCTGCTATCGCACGTTGCAGCACCTGTTCTCCGCGTGCGCTCTGTATACCCTTGGTGCACACTTTACTAAGTTTCTCCCACCTTTTAATTTCAACTGGAGGAAAATCACCTGATACACCCGTAATTTAGTTGATCGTGCTCTAATATTGTACATGGGTTTAGCAAGTTTCACCGAATTGGGTACTTAGTAATTTAGTTATATTATTTCCAGCTTTAATTAAATTCATTCACTTAAATTTAGAGTTTCATTTTCTTGCCCCATTTAAGAAGTTGAGCCCACTGCGAAGGTGCCGAGGTGCAGAACAGGCAGAGCTTTTTCGTGATTTGGGGGCTCACCTTGTGCTGTTCAGTCTGGTTCAGCTGCGGTACACACATGAGTTTTAAAACCACTACCTGTTTTACTTTTCATGGAAAATGGACCTGCGTAGTCGACGCCAGTTATGTCGAAGGGATGGGTTGGACAAATGCGCTGCTCATGCAAATTTCCCATAATTGGTTTTGAAATTTTTGGGTTGAATCTAACGGCCGGTCCAGACACTCCGTTTTGCACAACGTTTTAAATCCGCGCAGTTTTAAGACGGAATGAAACCGTTGCAACTTTGAGCGTCCAGACGGTACAGTCTTGACGGTGCAGTCTTGTATTTTCCGCTCAGTTTTGTGTGATATCGCCATGGAGGAGGTTCTCCTGTGGTCAATTTTCGCCTGCTGTATTGTAAAAAAAAAAAGATTGGAACACATCAGAGGAACCGTTCGTTCAAAATGGTCACGGAAATGGCTTTTAAAAAGGCGGGACTTTTCCCATATAAGATTATTGAGTGAATTACGTGACGAACCTAATGATTGGCGAAACTACTTGAGAATGGACATGGACACGTATATTTACTTATTGGAATTAGTGACACCGCATATCAAGAAAGAAAATACTTGTATGAGAGCAGCAATATCACCACATGAAAGGCTAACAGCAACTTTAAGATTTTTGGCAACCGGCAGAAGTTACAAAGACCTGGAGTTCACAACAATTATATCAAAACAATCGCTAAGTGAAATCATTCCCGAAACATGTGAAGCTATCTACAAGGTGCTGAAGAAGGATTACTTGAAGGTAAGAAATATTGTTATTTTCCATAAACGATTTATTATTTAATTGAACATTATAAACTTTATTATTGTAGAAAAGTTATTATGGTAAGCAATAGAAATGCACGCAAGTAACTTCAGTTTGGTTGAAATGATGACAAGTAGGTTCCAACGGGAGAGTGGGCAGGGGCTTGGTGGGCGCGTGTCTGTACATCTTGTTCACCTTGCTGTGGGATGATGCATGAAACTGCCGGAATTTTCCCAATTGTTTCATACTCCTGAGTGTGAGGTATTTGTTCTGGGGCGTAGTTATGTGGCATAGGCTGCGGCTGCTGCGAGAAGGAGTGGTATTGTCCAACTTGTGAAGAAAGATTTTGTTGCATTCTGATTTGATGTGGCGTATTCTGTTGAGGCCAATAATTCGTGGCATTCATTGAACCAAAATCATCTTGTCGCTGGCTTTTCATGTCAACAATTCGAAAATTTCTGGTAAGCGTACCCAACTCAGCTTCGAATAAAACGTCGGAAATTAGTTTCTGAGCAATTATGTTTTGTGAATTCGGGATTTCTCTGAGTTTATTAGCCACATGTTTTCCGAATACCTGAAATGCATCATCTGCCTGTAGCGATTCCAGTTTCTTCCCTATCACCTGCAGGACTTCAATTGTGCCATCATCATTCCCAACAGCCTTCCTCTTGTTACGAGTTAACTTGTGCGAGGTATTGACAGAATGGGAAGTACTCGTAGATGCTTCGGAAGCAGGAGTAGCAGGGGTAGTAGCAGCTTCACTGGGCCCACTGTCAATAACAGTTTCTTGCACATCGTCTTCCACCTGAAAATATTAAACAATAAATGTATTATTGATCTCCATATTTTTATTATTTTTACAAATTTTCAATGATGAAACTCTTGCAATATTTCTTCTTTTTTTGTTTTGTTTCAGTTTCCCAAGACTGAAGAGGAGTGGATGGAAGTTGCAGCGGAGTTTGAAAGAATGTGGCAGTTCCCTCATTGTTTAGGGTCAATTGACGGAAAACATATTAGAATTGTGCCACCTAAAGGAAGTGGGTCCTATTATTTCAATTACAAAAAAACACACAGTGTTGTTCTTATGGCAATAGCCAATGCCAATTGCGAGTTTTTGTATTGTGATATAGGAACAAACGGTCGGATCTCAGATGGAGGAGTCATAAATAACACTCAATTTTATGAAAAACTCGTTAACAACGAGTTAAAAATTCCAAAACCCCGATCCATTGGAAGTTCAAACAGAGTTTTAAGATATGTTTTTGTTGGGGATGAAGCCTTCGCTATGCGTCCAGACCTTCTCAAACCATATCGACGAGAAACATTAACAAGGGACCGAAGAATTTTTAATTACCGCCTATCTAGGGCGAGGCGTGTTGTTGAAAACACATTCGGCATTTTGGCTTCCCGATTTCGTATTTTCCACACAAGTATTAATTTAAAGATGCACAACGTCAATACTGTAGTTCTTGCGTGTTGCGCTTTACACAACTTTTTGCGGAGAAAGTCCCCCCAAAACTACACCCCTCCAGAAAGTATGGATCAGGAAAATATTTCTGAATGTACTGTTCAATTAGGTGAAAGATGTAACCCAGAATTAGTGCACGACCTACAGTGTGGACCAAGAGGCCACATGTTGAACAATGCTAACGGGGTCAGAGATCATTTCAAGGAGTACTTTAACAATGAGGGGTCTGTTCCTTGGCAAGATAGATTTATAACTTTAAACAATTAATGGCGTACATAAATAATTATTTGGTACTTGTAATTTTTTAGTAGACACTTGTAATAAACATTGTAAAAGCTGATTGTACCTATTAAATAAAAGAATATGTTTCAGTTAATAAAGAGATTAGGTAATAATAGGAAATTTTGTTGTTTTTTTTCTTACCAGTTGTGATGATTCGTCGCAGTTTACAGACTCTTCACTTTCGTCCATGGTATTCCTCGACGGCCTTGGTGTCTCCTGATCATTGAGAAAATGCAGCAAATCGAAATACCACAGAGATGGCTTGTAAATTTCGTCTTCTCCAGCCCCAGATCGAATCGATTTGTTTACCTTTGCCAATTCTTTGCGATAAACGCTTCTCAAAGAATTGATTTTCTTCACCACTGTCTCCCTGCTCGCGTTGACATCTATTTCTTTGAACTTTTCAACCAATCTCTCGTACGCTTCCCCCTTTTTGTCCCTGTCACTGTACTCTTTAGATTTAACTCGCCAAAGGCACGGAAAACTTTCATAATGTGAAATAAAATCCGTCAAAAACTCGCGAGAACATTGCCGCAGATCTGCCATGGTCGGATGATTAGAGAAAACTGAGGAACAAAACGGATTGGAAAACGGAGTAAGTGTCCACACGCAACGACATGTCTGCGCAGGTCACGGTTTTCAGAGCTCACGAGATCAGTTATCGCTGCAACTGTGCAGTCCTCCCGACGGACTGCGCAGTTTTCCGGTCCACACGCAACGTTTTGTCTGCAACGTCTTGAACTGCGGAGACAAAACGTTGTGCAAAACGGAGTGTCTGGACCGGCCTTTAAACATTTGACACAATTTCGAACTGTCAGCTTGGCTAAATACCGCCCAGAAATTGGCCAAAATTTCTCGCGTATCGATGCTAATAAATGTTGCGGGCCTGCATGAAATAACTTTTCATGGTCGTTTTTAAATAATACGAGGTCTGTCAATTATATTCCCGGAAAAGTGCCCGGACGGTCCGGAATATACATAAATTCTTAAAATTAAGTTACCGGCGCCACCGTTGGATCCACCATTGGAAGCACCCCCTGAAGCCCCCTGAAGATAGGTCCCTCAGCACCCGTGTCGTGAACTGCGAATGAGGAGTGGGCTGGAGCGTTGTCGTGATGCAGCACCCATCCACGTTCGGCCAATTCCGGCCGTGCACGAAACACACGGGCCTTCAGACGTTTCAAAACTTCAATGTAGAACTTCCCATTGACTGTCTGACCTGCTGGAACGTATTCGTGGTGTACAACTCCATTAATATCGAAGAATGCGATGAGCAAAGATTTCACTGTTGATTTCGACATTCTGGCTTTTGTGGGGCGCTTCCCCCCCTTTTCCACCCACTGCATGCTCTGTCGTTTGGTCTCAGGGTCATACTGGAACACCCAAGACTCGTCTCCGGTAATAACATTTGACATCCAGTCTTCTCCTTCCTCCTCAATTCGAGAAATCATGTCTTCACAGATGGATAAACGAAGCTCTTTCTGCTCAACTGTGAGCACTTTGGGAACCATTTTCGCGCACAACTTGCGCATCCCTAAATCCTCGTGTAGCATCTGTCGAATGGTTTCCTTGTTGATACCCAACTCGTCTTCCAACATTCTTAGGCTTACCCGACGGCCTCCGAGCACACGCACGCGCAGGCGATCGACGTTTTGTGCCGTTCGAGAGGTGGAGGGAGCTCCCTTACGTGAATCGTCCTCCACCGACTCCCTGCCTTTCCTGAACCGCTTAGCCCACTCGTAGACAGCTGTTTTTTTCAGGCAATCATCCTTGTACACGTCGGTTAAATGTTTCATAATTTCCGCGGAACTAACACCACGTTTGACCAAAAATTTGATCACTACTCAGTTTTTTTAGCACACATTTTCGCGACAAGGGGTCCAAACACGCCGATGATCAAAGTACTGTAACACACGAACTGAACAACCGATCGAGACGAAACTTGCACAGACTGACGCAGAAATGAATCCTCTTTCGAATGACACAACGCGAACGCCGTAGCATAACGAGAGTCGCAGTGTTGCCACTTTTCCGGGAATCTAATTGACAGACCTCGTAATTTCGTGAACGAATGCTGTTTTGGTAAAATGAGTGGATATTTCTTTTCAAAATCATACTTTGCATTTGACAGTCTTCTCCCAACACGCAATAAAGGGGTTTAAATTTCCAATTTTATTCGAATTGAATTTACCTTTCTTGACTAATTCAATTTCGCGAGAAAATGATTCAATTTGAACTAATTTTGTCCAGCGTTTAAAAGCATCTTCAATTTCTTGAACTGAAAGTGGTCCGAACTGACGATTCTGTTTTGAATTCTTAAAATTTTCTTTGAATCTAAATATCAGTGCAATTACTCGTGTCAAAGTATTTATATTAGAAAATATTTCAAATATACTAATATCAGAAATTTGACGAGCAATAAGAACCTTGACGTTGTTTCGCATATCAGGAAGCCCTTCTTATAGATTTAAATTAATAGTGGGCCAATGAATTTCGTCTAATTTTAAATAATCTGGTCCTTGCCACCATATTTTTGCGCCTCCTATTTCGCAAGGCTTTACACCCCGTGACAAGAGATCAGCTGGGTTAAATTGAGTTGGAACGTGTTTCCACGGATTTGAACCAGTTAAAGTTTGAATCTCCGACACTCGGTTACTAACAAATTTTTTTAACTTATTTGGGGGGTTTTCAACCACCCAAGTACCACGGTTGAGTCTGTCCAAAATACACATTTTTGTATTTTCAGTCTTAGAGCTTTCAAAACTTTTTCATACAATCTAGCTGAAACTAGAGCACCACATAATTCCAATCGAGGCATGGTAATTGTTTTAAGAGGTGCCACCTTTGATTTACTGCACAATAAATTAACAAATGCCTTGAAATTTTGGTCAATGGATTTAACATACACACATGAACCGTAAGCCTTTTCGGAAGCATCGGAAAAGAAATGGAGCTCAATATAAGTTGAATTTTTACAAATAACATTTCGATTTATTTTTAGTTCATTTGATTCACTGAGTTGCGAATAAAACTGACACCAAATTGAGTGGATATGTAAAGGTAAGCTCTCATCCCCAGAAATTTTTTCAAGCCATATGTTTTGCAATAAAATTTTTATTAAAATTACACAGGGACTTAGGAGCCCTAGTGGATCAAATATTTGAGATATTGATGACAAAATTGTACGTTTGGTGATTTTTGAACTTTCCAAAATTTCACATGTATTGTACATTAAACTGTCGCTAGTTGGACACCAAATCAAGCCTAATGTTTTTGTGCTTTCATTTTCGCCGAAATCAACAATTTTTGACAAAGAATCATTATCAGGAATACATGACAAAATTTCTGGATTATTATAGTAGAATTTTCTCAAGTTAAAGCAACCTTGGCGGAGTATTTCGGATACTGTTTTACATATTTGCATAGCTTCTTCAACCGTATCTCCGCCTGTTAGCATATCATCTACGTTCTGGGTAAGTACCCTCGTTTTCATTTGCTAATTGTACTAGACATCTTATCGCAAGAAAGGAAGCCGCCGCTGTACCGTATGTTACCGTTTTCAATTCGTACGCGTCGGGTGGATCGTTTGAATTAAACCGCCACAAAATTCTTTGAAGCGATCTTTGTTCCGGGTTAATCAAAACACATCTGTACATTTTTGCGATGTCGGCTGATATTACGAAACGGTGTTGTCTAAATCTAAGGAATATTGAAAACAAATCTTGCTGAATGGTGGGTCCGACCATTTGTAAATTCTGGCAAAGCTTTGCATGGGTCAAAATATTTTTCCATATAATAACAACTATTATGAAAAACAAAATGGCGCGGCCATGGGAAATTGTTTATCTCCTTTCCTGGCTGAAATTTTCATGCATCATTTTGAACATAATGCTAAAGAAAATTTCGAGTACTTTACTAGGATATGGTATAGATACGTCGACGATGTTTTCACGGTTTTTGATACAACTTGCATGGATTTAAATGACTTTATTTCAAACTTGAATAATTACTTCCCATCTATTAAATTCACATATGAAATAGAAAGTAACATGCAGTTGCCTTTTTTGGACGTTCTCGTTATCAAAAACAGTGAAAATCATATAGTTTTTTGACATTTATAGGAAAGACACTAGTATTTTAAGATACATAACCAATTATTCTATCCATGCTTTTCAACATAAAATGGCAAGTTTTAATTTTCTAGTCCATAGACTTGTCACGTTTCCTTTAAATCAAGAAAGGTTTGAGGTGGAAAGAAGCCTTATAAAAAAGGTGGCTAGAATCAATGGCCACGAAGATAGTTTTATCGATAAGTTAAGTAGGAAATTTAGATTTAAAAACGAACTTCAAAAATCAAAGACTTTTCAAGCTGATAAGGAAAATTTAAAAGTAGTCTCAATTCCTTTCTCTCCCCAATATACAAGTGGACTTGATAGAGTCTTCACGGCCGCAGGTCTTCGAAGTGTCTATCAGTCCGGATCAAAATTAAAAAATCTCTTGGGTAATATGTTGTAACGATTGTGATAAGTCATATGTAGGGCAAACCAAAAGATCAATTAATGTTAGATTTAAGGAACATTTAGCTCATTTCAAATTTGGTATATTAGAAAAATCAAGTGTAGCCGAACATATGTTCAACAATAATCATAAGATAGATATAAGTAATTTAAAATTAGTTAAACATGTAAATAATAGTAGAAAATTAGATGACTACGAAAGCTTAGAAATTGTTATACGCGCTGATTGGTTGAATGAACAGTGCGTAATTCCCTCTCCCACTTCCCGATGTGTATATATATAGAGAGCATCTGTTCTATTAAGTTTAGTTTTAATCTTCTCCTGAAGATGCCAACTTGGTTGGCGAAACGCGCGTCGAGTACGTAAAATTGAGTTTCGGTTTGTGGTAAAACGCGTTATTGTGTGTTAAGAACTGCTGAAATCGGTCGGTAAATAATCGATACGGGTGCAAGGGTGTATTTAGTCATGTACACCACTGTGTCGCCGGGACTTCCTGGTACCGGCGGTCTGCAGTGGCAGTGGCCGGCAGCTCACCGGTTATTTTACCGGTATTATTTTACGGTCGGCGTGTGTGCCAAGTCCCGTTCCATCCAGTGGTTCACTATTAGAATTTAGACGGCCGGAATAAAACCGACCGTCCAAAATCGGTGTGTGTATGTGTGTGCTAATAATAAATAATTTATTCGGAAAGAAAACGTAAACATAGCTGACCACAATTCACGGTATTAAATTTTTGATAAACATCGTAATTGTATCGTATATTGCACGGTCCATTCGAATTGAAATATACCAATGCTTCCAGTGGCGGAGGTAGATTTCCATAACTGTCATAGATGATATTAGGTCCCTGTTTTTTGTAACATGTTCAGTGGGTTCCGGTTCCGTTTCTACTGTCCATTTTGATTATACCTCGTTCATTTTTTCTTATTTTTCTGGGCAGATTATCTCTCACAAAAACATCCCTAAACCATGGTATTTTCAACAACTTTTTAGCATACTTTTCCAACTGAATATTCGTTTACGGATAATCGTTTGGTATTTGCTTCTTACTCATTTTATTAATTTGTTCTGCAATTACGACGGCGGTACTAAGCTTTCTATTTATTTGTTAACGGTTATACGGCTTAAGAAAAAGTCTCATTCCTGTTTTATACGGTTTTAAGTATATGCCTTTACCCTTTGCGATCGCTTCCATGGTTTTGTTGTGACGTTGCGATTCTTGCAATTGTTTCGTTGCCGATTTCGCATCGTTTACAGCTTTTGCGATACCCGGAGCTCCACCGGAAAGAGCACCGAGCGCCGAAAGTTTTTTGTATTTTTTTTAAACAAGTATGAATTAATCTCCTGGAATGGTAATAGTAACCACCACCGCCGCGGTCTGTATTTTGAATGCCCATACCGAGTTTGTTTTGTTTTCATGGCCGCCGTTACTCCTAAAGCGGCAATTTTCTCCTTCCACCCGAAATTTTTAGCTTTAAATCTAGCTAAAGCTTTGGAAGCTAATACTTTATCTGCCTCGTGACGCTTGTTTAAAGCACTGACAGTTGAATATGCGATATCGTGTTGTTTGCATGCATCGTCCAAACCGTTTATGCCGGAATCGTTTTTAGCGAGACGTTTTTCAACTTTTGTACCGCGTCCGCACCAATTATACCGCGGAATATGCATTTCTAAAGGCAATTTGTTGATTACCGTATTTAATAAATCTACCTGATGCGTAACACTTCATGCTGACGATCGTGTGTGTTCGTTTTGTTAGTACATACTAATGTAGAAAGGTTGTAAGTCATCTATTTTATGTCATTATGAATAGTACAGTGTTTTAGAAAACAATCACATTATGAAACTTATTAAACAAAGTACTACATTAGATATTGAAAATAATACGTTTAACGAAAAATCTTACAAGAGGCATGGTAAATTGTTTCCCGCAACAATAAGATGTATTATCGTGGGTCCTTCGAATTGCGATAAAACTAACGTGATGATTAATTTAATCGAACACGAGAACGGTGTAAAATTTGAAAACGGGTCCTTGGACCAACCAAAATATATTTACCTGGATCAACTACTGAAATCAATAAAAGGTATTCGATATTTTACATTTAACGCCGGTGAAACCATTATGCATCCGTCGGAGGCTAAATTGAACAGTATTTTAATTTTCGACGATGTAGCGTGCGACAACCAAGATATCATACGCGAATGGGACGACATAATAAAATTGACTCGTTTTATTTATGTCAAACGTATGCTAAAATACCTAAACATCTTATAAGAGACAATGCTAATGTCTTGTAATTTTCAAACAAGACGATTTAAATTTGAAACACATATCGGTACAGATATGACTTTTGAACGTTTTAAGGAGATGTGTGCTTTATGCTGGAACGAACCGTTTAGTTTCCTAACTATATTTAAAGACTGCGATATTAGGAGGTTGATATAGGAAAACATTAGATTGCTTCATACATTTCTAATCGTCCTATCGCGGCGGCGGCGGCGGCGGAAAGGATCAGATATTTACGTTCAAGGTAAACGGTACAGAGGTACTCAAGGTTTATACGAATTGTTTTTTAAAAAGTATCCTAATAGTAGTTTATTTAACGAACAAGACAGGGAAAATTATAAACAAATTGTATACAAAACGAACGCTCACAATAATAATAATAAGTTGTTTTTCTAAATTTGTTTGGGCGCTACCTGTAAAAAATAAGTCGGGATCGGAAGTGACGAGAGCTATGGAAACAATTTTAAAGTCGTCATCTCCACTACCACCAAAAAATTTACAAACTGACGCTGGAGCTGAATTTTTCAACAAAGACTTTCAAAATTTAATGAAAAAATATATCAATCATTATAATGTATTTAGCGAGAAAAAGGCCTCTGGAAAGAGTGGAAAGAGTGAACCGTACCATAAAAAATATAGGAAATAGTTTAGTCTACGAGGAAACTATAAATGGATCGACATAGCGGAAATTGTTAGAAACTACAATAATAAACGTAATAACAACGTAATTAAAATGAAGCCGGCCGATGTTACAAAGAAGCACGAAAAAAAGCTATTGGAAGCGGTGTTTAATCGAATAATAATGACAAATCTTAATACCAAATTTAAGATTGGCGATCGCGTACGGATATCGAAGAGGCGAGGTGTTTTCGATTAAAAATTACAACCAAATTGGTCAACGGAAATTTTTACGGTAGATAAAGTTCAAGTAACCAATCCCACTACGTATTTATTAAAAGATGGAAAATTTACAATGAACAACTGCAAAAAGTATAGTTTCCACACGTTTAAAACTAACCAAAACTCGATAGGGGGTTTGTAAAATCGTTGGGGTTTGATGACAAACACAATAGTTGGGATAGATATAAATAATGTTGCGTAGGTGTGAGGAAGATTCAGTTGCAAATTAGTGGTGCTCATAAAACATCCAAAAAATGTGTATCCTCGACGTTCAACCATTTCAGTATAAACAGAGCGGTTATAGAGAAATCGCAATAATAAACGTGTCCAGCGGAGAAGTGTTTCATAGATTGGTGAATACACCTTGTCCTATAACTGGTTCACAGGTGAAATTAGAAATCATCTTTTGAAGACCACGAATCGTGTCCACGGTCTATGCTGGGATCTGAATCCCAATAAAAAAGATGAGACCTGTCTAGCTCAAGAATGTATAGTTAGTTTTATTGGAAACGTTGTACAAAATAACTATATTTATGTTAAAGGCAGTTGTAATGTAAACTGGTTAAAATCACTGCTTTATTACAATGATATTGTCGATTTACATGACATTGGATGTCTAAATTTGAAAAGTTTAAAAGAAAATAATCAGTATAATTTTCATTGTAATAATCAGTTTTATAATTCCTCTTATTCTGCCAAAGAGAATGTACTATTGCTGAGAAATTGTTATATTAATAAAAATTATCTTAAAAAATGAACTTGTTTTATTAACTTTAACCATAAGAAAAATTAAAATTATTTTTATCATGGTAAAATTAAACAAGTTATAACTCGAATAATTTTTTATTATTTTATTTAGTTACTACACTAAATTTTTGACTTTCAAAATCGTCAGCGTCGTCGTCTAAAATGAAACAAAAATCTTCTACTTTGCTGGTACAGGGAGTGGTGGTGGTGGTGGCTGATTTTAATATTCTGTTTTCTAAAATTTTTATTTTTTCTTCTTCCGAAGCAGGCTTGAATTTTTTTGTCGGAACGGGTTCGTCCTCTTCTATGGCAGCCGCATAAAAGTTGACGTCTGAGAATTCACGCATCCGCTTCAGTAATAATTGTAATTCTTCCTTGTCATCGGCTGCCACTCTCAGGTATCGGACGGGAAGATTTTTTAATTTTCCCTGTATCGTCTCATTTTTGGGTGAATATTTTAAGTACAAGTGAACTCGCTTATTAACAATCTTCACCTCTTTCCTACCATACCTATGACAATTTGATAGATTTTTAGTAAATTAAGAAAAACAAGACAAGACCTGAATAATTTTTTTAAAAATACCACCAGCATCTTGTTGGAAAGTCTGGCGGGATCGGTTGACTCAAAAATCAATGTTGATGGAGTGTCCATCTTCGTTGTGTACAATGATTCATTGTCGTAGAGTTGATATATTCATATGCATTTATTTATTAAATTATTATCTATCCTAAAATTTCCACTTCATCAGCACGAAAATAACATGGTACACAGTGTAAACATAATATTAACAGTGATCACATTATATTTATCAATTGCGCAAAACTTAATAGTTTTGACCCTAACCCCGCTATCTGATAAAAACGGTAAAATTCTACAATGTGATATTATTTATCACATACGCGTCTATTAGAATATACAAAAAAGTCTGCTGCGTATACGAGGTGTGTTCAAAAAGTATCGCGAATTTGTCCCCTTCAAAGTATTCCCCATGAGATATTTTACACTTGTGCCAACTGTTTTTCCAATCTTCGAAGCACTTCAAAAAATCATTTTTTTATCTTCTTCAGCTCCTCCTTCGATGTCGTCTTTATCTCGTCAAGAGAAGCGTAACGTCGTCCTTTCATAGGCCTCTTCAGTTTAGGGGACAAGAAAAAGTCACAGGGGGACAGATCTGGGTAATACGGTGGCTGCGGCATCATTAGTGTGTTTTTTTGGCCAAAAAGTCGCGCACAAGCAACGATGTGTGAGCAGGGGCGTTATCGTGGTGCAAAAGCCAATTTTTGTTCTTCCACAAATCCGGGCGTTTCTGGCGGATTGCTTCGCGCAAATTGCACATAACTTGCAGGTAATATTCCTTATTGACCGTTCTTCCTTGTGGCAAGAACTCATGATGCACCACGTCCCTGCAATCGAAGAAAACTGTCAGCAAAACTTTCACATTCGACCGAACTTGGCGCGCCTTTTCGGGGCTTGGTTCGTGCTGCAGCTTCCATTGAGATGATTGAGCTTTGGTTTCCACGTCATAACCATAAACCCACGATTCGTCACCAGTTATGACCCTCTGGAGCAAATTTGGGTCGTCGCGGACAGAGTTTAATATCTCATTAGCAATGTTCATGCGATGCTGTTTTTGTGCGGCGCGGTCACGCGGTGGATCGGGAGGATAATTAAATAAACTTGAATTTTAATATATTTTATTTATAAAATTGGTCTGGCGAGGAGTTTCTTCTTCTTTTTGTGTCGATTCCGTCGACCATCCCATTGTTCATGTTCCTTCAGTTGTTCTTCTTCCAGTTCCCGGAGGAAATCTAAATACGAAGTGCACTCCTCGCCGTCCCACTTCGTCGACCACCCACCCGGGTACTCCTGCTGCTCCTTTGTTTCTTTTGATCCACCGGGTTGCTCCTGCTGCTGGTGATGTTCCGTTGTCGTTGTATGTCGTACCGGGAATTCTAACCCCCGGTACTCTTTGTGTGATTTGAATATGTGACGCCCTAAGCGATGCGCCAACATAATATGCGACTTGTCATACGGACAAACTGCGATTTTTTCTAGAACAAAACAAAATATGATATGTAGCGTTTCCTATAAAACACACATTTTTTAAACAAAACTTCCAAAAAGAGGGGTTATCAAATAATTTTAAAAATTGTTTTTTAAGTTATACGCGCATACCAAAATTCACGTTTCAATTCACTGTCATTTAAATGATATTAAAAAAGTGTATTATTGTCAAAAGGGCAAACTGCAATTTTTTAGTACAAAAAATAAAACAAAAATATGTATATATTTCGCGTTTTCCCCATAAAACGCACATTTTTGAAACAAAACTTTCAGTAAGTGGGGTCATCAAATAAATTTAAAAATTGTTTATTTTTTAAAAGATATTAAAAACACTCAATTTAATTCGGTTATTATGCAACGTAAAAAAGATGAGTATCATATTTTAAAAACAGGTAGAAACTAACCAAAAAAGTGATAACCCAAACCGAAACCCACAAAAAAAGACACGCACTGTATAAAGGTAATTAAAATATATAACTTACCAGTTGTAGGGTCGTAGGGAAATGGACATCGCACTTCGGTATTCATTGCACTGAATATAGTCTATAATACACATGCAACGTATTTATACACATGCACTCCCTTCCATGGTTGAATTAAAAGTCGAAAGTCTTCTACCCACAAGCACCAACGCCGATTTGGATAGACGCGATGTTGTCGCCAGACAACCGTGCAGGTAGGAGTCTCAGGGTCAACATGCTTTCACACGGGAACGACTTGAGACGCAACCGCTTCGGACGTTGGACGAATGTATGTTGCCGCAAAAGATCAAGGCCAACTTGCTTTCATTTTTTACAATCTCCGTATGGGATGTGGAATTTGAAAACGCGCCGAGTCTAAATGTCAAGTTGTTTTGCTTGTTGAGAATAATAATTAATTGCCCGTTTATATTTGCTCCGTGGGATTAACGTAATGGGAAAAATTTGTTGCAACGCATGTGGAGGTGTCTTTGTTTGTTATATTTTAGAAAGTATTCTCGCACCGTATAAATACATCTCATTTTTCTCTGTTTTGTCAGTAGTTGTTTTTGGTATTATTCGTGCAACGTGGAAGCTAACTTTGTGGTTTGGTGTTCGTACAAAAAAGCAGTAAGGACCTTTTTTATTGTTTTATTTTAATTCTTTAACATTTGTTATTATTTTATAAAGGTCTTAAAGATCATCTTAGTACTCTCAACCCGTAACCGCAAATAGAATAGCAGCAATCTTAAGCGTAAGTTTTTTTTTTATTTTTTTTTAATTTTGAGATAAAATAATAATTTATAGATGGACTTAAGTCAACTGAATCAAACCTGTCTTGCAGAAGGTGATTTTGAGCAGCCGATTGTCAAACTGCATGAATTGCCGATAGGCGTTCCGTTTAAAATTACTAGAGCCAAAATTGTTAATACAAAATTTGGCAATTCCGTGTTGCTGCAATTAGAAAATTCCGTAGTATTTCTTCCTACTCGCGTGACAGAAGCTTTCCGTCCGAGACTAGAACACTTTGCGTCGGGGCAGTACAAACTGGTCTACGAGGGATCCAAAGATATTGGAAAGCCCAACTCTTTAAAGAAATTCAAAATAATTCAAAATTAATCAACATATTATACAGGGTAAGTCTTATTTACTGTTATATATTTAATAAACCACGATGCGCATAAAGCAGATCATTCATAGAGCGCAAATCTTAATTTTAACCTTACAAAAATTAAAAAAGCATATTTCCGACAAGTTCACTCTTAGAGATAGTGATGTGTGGCTTAGGAGACTAAATAAAAATATTGAATCTTGCAACCAAATCGTTTCTAACGAAAAGGATTTATCTATTGGGTTGGAAAATTACAAACTACAATTCAACATCTGAAAGCTATTAGAAAAATTATTCTTAATTATCAACATAAGCATTTTGGATTGGGATTACAAAGTAGTAGCCGCGAGACAAACACAAATGAAATGGTTGTATGGGAATCGGTAGCGTCGTGTTTCCAGGGAAGAGTTCAGACCGGTGTCATAATTAATTTACTTCATAAAGATTTAATTCAATTTTTAAACGATTGTCGTCCAATTTTTCAACAAAAAATTAGTCAAATTTTAAAGAAATTTTTATTGCTGAAAGTAAATACCACATTTTGCGGTGAATTTATTAAGGCAAAACATGATGTCCAAGGCGAAGTTGATGTTAAATATCTGAGTACCGGAAATGCTGTAGTTGATTTAGGAACAGAATTGAATGATTGGTTTGTTGAAAATGTGCAAGATAAAATTATAAATCAAATGTCAGAGTTTCAGGAACGTGATTCCGGGTGGACTTTAAATAATATTATTTATTTAGAGATTAACATTAATAAATTTGAAATGGGTAACGGATCATCCTTCGTTGAGTTGCCTAAAGAAATTGCGAATAAAAGGGCTTGTATTAACATTAGAAATGACGATCAAGCGTGTTTTTATTGGTCAGTTGTATGCGGACTCTTTCCAGCACGTTTTCGTCAGTATTTACCCTCTTCATATCCATACTATAAAAGTGTTTTGAAAACTGAAAATTTACAAACACCTATGGAAATGAATAAAATAAGCAAATTTGAAAAAGACAATGATATTTCCATCAATGTTTATATCTTAGAGTTTAATAAAAATGAAAAAACTAGTTTTTATTCCGTGCTACCTGCACGATTAACAAAAGAAAAAGGCGAAAAACATTCAAATTTGTTGTTAATACAAAATAAATATTATCCAAAAGTTAATGATTTTGATCCTGATCCGCAAGATAATGATCATGAAGAAATAAAATATCACTATTGTTACATTAAAAATTTGTCTCGATTAGTTTCCTCACAGCTCAGTAAATATAATCACAAGAAATACATTTGCGATAGGTGTTTGAATTATTTCAATAACGAAACTGGTCTACATGACCACGAAACAATGTGTTCCAGTTTCAATGAGTATAAAGTGTCTTTTCCCAAATATGATTATGTTGAATTTCGAAACCATATATATAAACAAAGGACTCCGTTTGTAATTTACGCCGATTTTGAGAGTCAATTGAGAAAAGTAAATTTGAAAATTTCAGATAAAACCTCGAAATACCAAAGCACGAAGCTTACAGTGCTGCATATTACTTTAAATGTTCTTATGATGATTCAATATCATTTTTCAAAAGTTATCTTGGTCTAGATTGTATTGATTGGTTCGTGGAGGAAATATCTAATTTATCAAAATTTGTTCGTTCAAAATTTAAGGATTTATACCAATGGATAGTGAAATTACTCTAGATCAAAGGTCGAGCCATTGTCATATTTGTAGTGCCCGTAGTATTCCAGAACCTTTCTGGATACGATAGCCACTTCCTGCTTCCGGTTTTAGCAAAAAAAAAGCTGTATATCCATAGTTCCGGTTAATAAGGAAAAATACATCTCTTTTACATATTTTGCCACGTCTCTCTTCCACTGAAGGTGGAGGGGAGACCGAAGCAATCCTACTATACTTTGCTCACTTTGCTACCGATTGGAAGCAGTAAGTATAGGGCCCAAGCAGCTCAGTTTCTCAAAATATGGGCGGGGTATAAAAAAAGAAAGTAAATAAATCAAAGGTTGGAAACCGGGGCGCCAGCTAGGACAAAACCCCAACCTATACTATAAGTTAGTGATAGTGACTATTGTCCTTACTCACTAGCCACCGAACAAACTCACAAAGTTAACAAAGTTCGAACCCAAATAACCAAAAACTAAATAAATAATTAATAAATAAACCGGCACGTCAGTTTAAATCTCCATATATTGGCTCAAGTACAAACTAAGCACAGGAAGCTTGGTTACGATCGATCGTTTACAAATAACCATTACAAACAAAATGTTTTTATAATTGTGTACTTTATCTTTACCCTAATTGCGCTCTTTAATTTATTAAAAATTGAAATTTTTATTTAATAGGAATAAAATTAACCGAAACGTAAATAGAGTCTTATCTGTGATCCTCCAGTTACCAGCAACGAACGAGTCGGGCAAGCTCTAAGATGGGTGTCCTGTATACTGCCTACGGGTTCACCAGTCAGTGGGATAGGCACGAATGCTTATCACTCTTGGACGAGGAGATATGCACTGCAACGTCCTGAACCGAGCTAACTTGAAGACTTGAAGAATTCTTGGGTTGCAGAATTCATAACACGTGCCGTCCACGGTGTAAGGAGGCACCAAATCCAATTGAACCGGAACCGGGGAAGCCAGTACCAAATGGGAAGCCAAAACCAGTCCAACAATCAAAAACTGGTTCCAAAAGGAAAAGCAAATCCAAAACCAAAATCAAAACCAAAGAAAAACCCTACAAAACAAAATAATGAGTTGCGGAGTTCATAATTACTTGCAAAGTGTGAAATAAATTGTGAAACTTACGCCTGATGATCGTGGGTGGCGGTGAAGAGTGCCAGGTGCTAGGTTGGTTAGCTTTAATCCAGCCAAAGCTGTAATGTTGGGGACGTCCAAGCAAAATACTACCAGCAAGACGACGATCCGCAACTTCTATACGATTTCAATCCGGTTTAATCCTCGAAAACTACGAGATGCCACAAACTTATTCGGATTGAAATCTTGCAACCACTTGCACCGGCGGAAATCGTAGAGCCAAAGAAAGAAAGACCGATGAAGTTTCACAAAGTTCCAAAAAAAGAGACCGATGGTGCTGGCAATACGATGTTCGGTTCCGACACCACTAGGGTCAATGGGCCAATAATGACGGAAGTTAATTATTACACACACATGAATGAGATTACACAGTAACGTCTTAGGAAATTGAAGACGAACGTGGGCCAAAGGTCGAGTGCTTAACTGTACTAATGGCCGAGTGCATTCGCGTTGACAGAGGATTGAAATATAACCTCTCCCAAAAGCAACAAGTGTAAATAAATGAATGCAAGGGACAAGAATAGAAATTGGCGTTAGTTCGGAAATAAGAAGGGGAATACAGGACGATCGTCTCGTGCAATCCAACCGCATTCCGCAGTAACATCTTAAATTGCAGCAAAAATGCAAGGACTTACACTTATTTACATTTATTTTAGGACAGGCAAACCACACCAAGCAATTAAACAGTTACAGTGTGTTCGAACAGAATGAAGTAGCAATACCAGGATAAAGATAGTGTGTAATTGTGAGAATAAAACATTTAATAGGTAGTCTCCGAGCATTATTAACCTACATGTGAGAAACATAAGTCGAAGTAGCCAATGACAAATTGAACCCGTTACACTCCCCCTCTTCTTCGGAAGGAGGTTTAATTTCATAGAAAAGTAAACCGACGACAACCGTAAAGCCAACCAGGCCAAACTAAGACGCGCAATACTCGCAAAACTCAAAACTAGATGTGAACAATAGTAGATATATAGTGCCGATATAAGCAACAAAAACACGGTTTAATAAAAGAAAAACTATAGATACAATAGTAAATATTTATTAGCTCATATGTAGACAACGTAATGCTTCGTACAAGCGGTGTTTCTGGTCCATGAGATTTTCTACTTCATCGCGGTCGAGGATAATTTCGTCGCCATGATCCTGTTTCAGTATCAACTCACAGCTCTCTTCTTCGTTCGAATAGGTCACCTCGATACTGCTCCCGATGTAGACTGTTATGTCGTTCCAGAACATGATTTCTCCCACCTCGTCCTCCAGAAAGAACAAAAAATCCCAAAAATCCTGGACTTGAAAATCTATGTGCTTGTTCTTGAAGATGAAACGGACACCTGAATTCTTTATTTCGAAAATCGTGTTTTCTTCGATAGTGACCACTTTGTTACACATTGCGACAAACAGACTGACTTCGGTATCAAATTCAAATGTACTTATATATCAACAACCCCCCACTTAAGAGAGGTATTTACATTTAGTCAATTTGAATAAGCATTTTGCCAAAAGAAGCAAACAAGCGCACGTAGTTACATATAGCGGGATTAAAATAGTTTTTCGATCTGCCGAGATGTTGTATTCGTTACCGCAATTGTCGTTAACGCCGCCGCTGGTCTTATTGGAAATCTTGATAGCGATCGTTTGCCATTCGCCGTGGTCTTCGTAGCTCCGGTTCGCGAAAACGAAACGTACCTTGTAATTTAAATACGGCTTATCTGCGGTAGTGTTATTCGACAATGTCACGCTAAAAGTTTGTAGCTTGTCGATTCCGTTGACCTGAGCGAGTTGCATACGCGTCCACGTATCGGGCCAAATGCACCGATTATTATGATTTTTGAAACAAACGAACGCTTCAATCACATCCTTAGGTTTATGTATATAGAAAACGTTTTGTACCACAGCCGACAACAAAACAAAGTGAGCACTTAACAAAACCATGTTTCTAGCCCGAATGAATCTATCCTAGATCTCGGTAACTGCTTTTATAACACTCAAACAATAATGACATTTATTCTGGGGAGGTGCCGGGCCGTCGATATGCATTTTGCTGTCCGGTCTGTTATAGTGAACAAAGCAGGGCAAATGAGTTTGCAATTCAAAATTGTTGCGATGTCGTACTGGTAACTTATGCCACATATTTAACAAATCGTGCGGTCTCACATGCTCCAAAAAATGTTGCACAGGAATCAATTCAAGTTGTTCGGTATCCAAGCTTCTAAAATCGTCGAAGAAAACTATCTTCTTATTCATTGTTGTGAAAGATCGATAACTTTCTTAACAAATCCCTAATTTGTTTAAAGACACTCTCTGTGGGACAATTAATTCCGACAAGACTCAAGTCTATTTCACCGACTCCCGTTAATTTATTCAAAAATTCGTTGTATTCGTAATACGTTTTTTCTTTGAAAAAATACAAATGTCCGTTGGTGTATCGGAACGCGCCCGACAAATCGCCGGGCAGACCCGGAAACAGTTCCGTAGTAAAACCGTGTTCACTCGCACTCAAAGAACACTCGTCTATTTCTGCATAGTAGCGTTTACCGTAAAATATATACGTTCGACCGCCATACGTATTAAAAATGGCGTTCACTGTTTTACCCGCAGGCACACCCAGTCGAAGGACGCTTTGTCGGTCGCCCACTACCGTGAAACTCGGGAAGTGAAGTAAATAAAACGAATCACCGGTGACTACCAAAAGTTGTCCGTTGGGTCTTTGGTAGATATGCGAAATAGGAGCGTAAATAGGGACATAATCTGATATCATTTTAGGTTTCATGTAGACCTTATCACCTAATCTTATTATCCAAACCCATTTGTCGTAAAATAGATACATATGATGGTTAGACGTAACCAAACGTATGGATGGATTTACGTGACACAAATCTGGTACTTTTGTTTCGTTTTTCCCTATCGGAGGTTTCGTAGTTGTAGTAGTAGTGGTAGTGGTAGTTGTTGTTGTTGTTATTGTTGTAGTCGGAGTTGTTACGCGGGCGGTGGTTGTGGTTTTTTTACCATATAAACGTTGAAGACCTGCAATATCGTCGTATGACAATGTCTTAGAATATAAGCTATACCAAGGGTACATAATGGCATTGCGATCGTTACTGTGCGCCAAACCCAACGTATGTCCAATTTCGTGGAACAACACAGTAAATAAGCTCGTCTTTCCTCCGGGCGCAGGCACTTCTAAACCGTAGTACCAATCTTCGGATTTATCCAAATGAACTTCCACGCACTCTTGTTGTTGATTTGGAAAAAATGCATGTCCTAATATGTTACCCCTTCCGTCGAAAGCAAAAGGGCAGGATTCGTTCCCTTTACATCTAATGCTTTTTCTGTGGGTAGTATATTTGTCAGACATCAAAATCATTATATCCGGCTCTGAGTAATTTAAGAAAAAATTTAAATTTGATTCATCACTCCATATTTTAAAAACCTCGGTTGCCAGCACTTTTAACTCTTGATAGTGACTGGGCGGTACTTGAATATACCAATTTAAATCCGTTTTCTGCCATCGCGAAACAGTCGTGAAGGCATTTTCTATTACACCACATCGGGGTTTATTGATTAGTTCGACGGTTTCGTTATTAAGAGTACCATCCACCGGTAAATTATAGAAATCCTGAAAATCCATTAGGGCACGTTGCAAACTCGATGTATTGATCTGCGTTAAAGATTCGTTGTCGTTAGGTGAAAGGAATCCGAATTTTTGTAAATATTCAATCACACCTTCCTCGGGCAGCGCGGCGACTATCGTCGACACGTCCGAACAGGTAGTAAAGACAGCGTAGCATAGCAGCAGGACTTTCATCTCGTTCAAGGTCAGTAAAATACTAAAATGTATTCGGTCCCTAGCTAATCTTTTATAGGTAAAATAACAAAGAGAAGTGATGAACCAAACGCTTTTAGTCGCTATTTTGCGTGAGATGACGCAGAATATTACTCGAGAAATGGAACGAAAAAAGAATTATACTTCAATAGATTACAGTTGCGCAGTTTGTATTCATATCATAGCATTAGCGTGCTTTATTTTTACGTGCAAATGTATTATTAATTTTTTGAATTGAAATAAAAAGTCTTATTTAAATTTAAAAAAAGTTTTATTTCATACAGGGATCCTTGAATACAACCAATTATATAATAGGGCAGAATTTCTCAACGCGCACATGCGCAGTCTTTCTCCGGAGTGAAACATGCAATGGGCGTAATCCGGTTGAAATTTCGGAGGATTCAACCAATTATCATCGTCGAATTTCTCCACGTTAATGACTCTGCATGCGACATCCGCCCGATCCATTTTCGACATTAAAAATTCCATTTTTGATCTTCCTCTCACGTATATCAAGTCAGCATTTTCTATCAGTAGTGCTATCAACGTATCAATGTCGGAATATTGAACAAAACCAGAACTGTATTTGAGACCGTGATGATATTGTTCGAGCCAGCGTACCGTTCTTTTTTCTGCACCGGTCAACGTGCAATATTCACGCGGCGGTTTCAAAACGTAATGACTAATTTGGCATCCATTGTAGACAGCCATTTCTTTTACGACAAATCCATCTTCTAACTGGAAGCCTTGAATATCTACCGCAACGATGCGAATTTTTAATATGACTGGTTAAGATTAGGTTCCTCCGGCGGTATTTATGTTAGATTTCGAACAATCTCGCTGAGCGGTAGTTGTTCCACGATAAAATCGTGAATGATGATGCAATAGGCACGTGTATTCGCGGGAAATCCCTTTTTTGCTTCGATGTCTAACTTTACGTCTACAGTGCTGGATTTTACACTGTCGTTTCTTCGAGAACAGTCGATGATGAAAATCGCGCAGTTTTTGAAAGCTATATAGTCAAGCAACGCAGTTTTTTCCCCACATCCCTTATAACTGTTGTAGAAATCTGTGTAATTGTGATGCGCTTCTACGAAGTCATTCTTTTCAAAATCTAATCGTAAACGTTCGTGAGGGTAATATTCTCCGTTTAGTGTTAATCTTATATCCGTTACGTTGACGTGATCGAAAATCGTCGCATTTTTCGCTTCATTATCTTTGCGATTTGTTTGAAAAGCGACTATTACGTATCGGGGGCTTTCGATAGCCTCGCACGTCTTGACAGACCAAATTTCTTTTGTAGATCCCGCGGTTAGGGCAGGATATTCATGAAGTTCCCATCGTCTATAGGGTATCAATATGGGTTGATCTAATCTAATCGATTTCAGCAGAGCCAATTTGATTTCGTCGTTTGGAAATATGTGCTTGACCCTAAGATCGACACTATCAATTTTTAATTCCGCCGTTGTTTTAATTGCACTGGCCGCAACACCGCACATTGGTTTAATTATCATACAATTTTTGTCATGTCTGGCTCTTACCAATCTTATGGTTTGTTTTCCACAAGTTATCATATTATAATCATTAAATATGTTTAAAAAGTGTCGTAACGGGATTCGCATGCTAAAATGTCCATTTTCTGTATCGTGAATCGCATTTTCAGGGAAATTCCAGCCGGAAATATCTAGATGCGATGAGTCATCTTTCGAGTAACACAGATAACCTCTAATCGTACTAACTATACCCGGATCACGTACGCTATCCACTTCTTTCCCATTCAGGTCGTACGATATAGTTTCAAAAAAAAATGCTCCTGCATTGTTTACAAATTGCACTTGGTCGGTTCCCGTGAGACGTTTCAGCGATCCCTTAATGCAAATAGCAGCGTCATACATAAGCAGCCAGGCATCTCCTTGATTGATTGTGATCTCAATGGTGTCGTTGTTCAAAAAAGATTTCACAAAGGGATGATAGGTGCGGGTCTCCACGCGCTGAATAGATTCATCAAATTTTGGCTTTCTGTGTATGTCGAATATTTGATTCGATAACATCGTAGCCCAGTGATCGGAGAAATTGTTTGTTGCTTAATGTAAGACGACCTTTACGGATACGCCTCGGTTTTGTTACTAACCCTACCGTTTGGATGTTCGCTTTTTTATATTCACCAGCGGCTCCGATTGAATTGAAAATCAACATTACGTTAATTTTTTAAGTTCCAATCTAATGATGATTTCTTCACCTCGGAAATTAACCAACTCAAAGTTTTGATCCAGAACCTGTAGGGTAATGTTGTAGATTTGTCGTTTGTTTACTGGCAAGTACGTTAGATATTTAGGAGTTTCGTCGATGGCGTACCCCGGATCGACGGACAAGACAAACTTGTAAATTGTGTGCGAAGGTCTGTCGTTGTAGAACGCTCCAGATGTTATGTTACCATCTACATGTATCGTTCGCACTTTTATTATATCCACGGGTAAATCTGAGGAATGCATAATATTGGGCCCCAAAATTTTCTGTGAAAACCCCAATAATTTTCCGATACTGTCCGAGTGTTGTTTAAAGTTTACCCCGTATACGGGGCTGTAGATTTCACACTTTATCGTATTATTGTTGGGTTTGATTGATATCTCCTCTATTAACTTTGGGATCGTATTCTTCTTTTCCTTATTTTTTGGCAGATGTTCGTTAATGTAGGTTTCAATGTCGCTAATTTCATAGGACCCGGTCGGAATTTCAATTACGTTTTCTTTATTGTTACTATCGAAGTAGTAAAATTTATTCGAACCCTTATCTGTTGGGAATGTTGTTGTAAGAGTGGAATCCAATCAGCGCTAAACCGTACTCTACATCTTCATCCAACTGCAGCGGATTGACAAAGTCGATGGATAATGTGGACGTGTACCCTTTTAACGTAAATATGATCGACATGTTGACTGCTTATAGGTCCGCGATTTCAGTCCTTTTTATAGAGAAATTGCAAACACAAATGACCGCAATTGTATTGCGTAAACTTTTGATATCTATCGTGATTATAGTAGATATTGGCGCTGTTGCCGAAATATTTAACAAGTTCCGCGGGTGGTTTAAGGTTACCGAAACTGTCAAAATACTCAACATCGTTTCCCTTCTTTTTGTATGCTACCCAGTGGGTTCCTCTATTTCGACGAACATCCAAATTTACGATTCCGCATTCTTGCGATCTGATTCGACGGGGTAAACTATCTCGCATAAAAACACCCCTGAAGTGAGGAATTTTTAATTTGCGCGCCAGAGATATTAAATCGACGTCGTATAGAGCCCTTCTGGGTAGCTTTATTGGGATTTTTTTTGTTTCTTCAGATAAAGACCGAATCCGCCGCCGCAAGAATAGACCCGATCCCTTTTTTCCAATCTCTTCCATAGCTCGGTTATGGCGGTTGGCCTCTTCGAGTTTCTTTCGTGCGTTTTTCGCATCGATGACAGTTTTAGCGATAGCAGCGGCTCCGCCCGAGAGCGAACCTAAAGCCCCTAGCGCTCCTAATAACGGTAAAAGTGGTAAAATACCGCCCGATTTTGATTCGAACGGAATAATTCTAGGTACCCTAATTTTTTTACGTCCTCCCGCTTTTCTTACAGCGGCTCTGCCAGCTCGAAGCGCTTCCAGTGCCGATCTTCTAAGCATTTTAGGGTTATCGATATGAAACAATTGTTTCTTCTTTAATGCATTGCGAACCTTTTTCACGACACCCTGTCGAAACGAAACAGAGGGACGCCGTTGTTGACCCATACCGAGCTTACGTTTAGTTTTCATAGTCGCGGTGACAAGGAATGCGGCAACTTTTTCACCAAACTTTGCGTCTTTAGATTTTACTCGCTGCCACGCACGCGTTTCCAATTCTTTATCCGCTTTATGACGTTCGTCTAACGATTTGTTTTGCGAATAGGCAATGTCGTGTACCTTACACGCAGCGTCCAAAGGATTCACCCCGCTATCGCCTCGGTTCAAGCGTTTTTCCAATTTTGTACCGGGACCGCAAAACTGGTAACCCGGAATGTGTACTTCAAAAGGTAACTTGTTAATAAGCGTGTTAACGAGACCACTTCCGGACGCGAAGCATAACATACTAATTAAAGGAAATTGCTTGTGTCGTATATATATATATATATATATATATATATATATATATATATATATATATATATATATATATATATATATATATATATATATATATATATATATATATATATATATATATATATATATATATATATATATATATATATATATATATATATATATATATATATATATATATATATATATATATATATATATATATATATATATATATATATATATATATATATATATATATATATATATATATATATATATATATATATATATATATATATATATATATATATATATATATATATATATATATATATATATATATATATATATACGAGGTGTCTCGAATAAACATTGTAGTCATGCGGGTGGTGCAGCAGAAACTCAAGCTCCCCATCGATAATTTAGATTTGGTTTGCGGAGATGGTTTCTTTAACAAAAGCAAACACGGTCAACTGCTACCCAATTCATTTAGGGCGGTGTTTTGCGGACTTAGCGGTTGCGGCAAAACCAACACCATGTTAGCGCTACTCTTTAACCCCAACGGGGCAAGTTTCGAAAATGTTTACGTCTATTCAAAGTCGTTGTATCAACCGAAATATCAAATGTTATCTCGCGTATTGAGCAATGTCAAAGGAGTTGGATATTATCCCTAAAGTGAAAGAGACTCGATAATCGACCCCAGCGACGCGAAAGAGAATTCTGTGTTTATTTTCGACGACGTGTCGTGCGACAAGCACGATAAAATTCGCGAGTATTTTTCGATGTGCCGACACAAGGCCATCGACGCTATTTATCTCTGTCAGACATACTCCAAGGAACCCAAGCAATTGATACGTGACAATTGCAATATCAGACATACTCCAAGGAACCCAAGCAATTGATACGTGACAATTGCAATATTGTCACGTTGTTTAAACAGGATGACATGAATTTACGTCACGTTTATGATGAACATGTCTCCCCCGACGTTTCATACGACACGTTTAAACAAATTTGTTCCGAGTGCTGGAAAGAAAAGTACGGCTGTTTGATAATTGTCAAAGATTTCGACGTAAAAAACGGACGCTACCGCAAGGGTTTCGACAAATATATAAAAGTCGATATTTAATTGTCGATAGAAACAGTCATGAAGGCGACGTCCGCCGACATCGCCGACGCGGCACTAAAAAAAAAGTAAACGAGTTGTCTAGATCTATTCGAAAGAAGTATTTAACATTAAAATTGGGTAAGAGCGAAGAGGATGCGTCAATTCGGAAGCTTTTCAAACCCGTCAGCGAGCCGCTAGAACGTATAGCAAAAATAAAGCTATCACCGTCACCGGCAGAAATAAAATCTGAACGTCGAGGTGTCAAGCGGGAACACAAAAAGGAACCGAACGAAGAAACAAAAAATAAGGTTAACGTATCATTTTTGCCTATGGAAGAAATTCAGGAAACGCCGGATCCCAATAAGAGCGTTGAGATGCAAAATATCGATGAGGAGGAAGATGATGTGTTTGACACATCGAGCGTGGCTAACGCATCCCTTCAATCATACCTGGAACAATATCCAGAAATTTCCCATTCCTATATTCAAAATTTATGGGTAAAATCGCCCGACACCGATATTGTTTACGGACCCGTTTACGACAAAATATCATCCAAATGGTTTCTCGGCAATAAATCGCTGGATTTTCATCAAGGATCTGGCGATATTATTGTAGACGGCGAGAGATATTCCGGTACCCGCGGCTTGTATAATTTGGTGTTTTTGAAAGATCCCATAGCATACACAAAAGACGATTTGGCACAATATAAAAAAATAATGGAGGCTACCCAGGTGCACAGGGACGCGATCGGACGCCTGAAAGGCGCATCGACTGTACCAAAATATACCAAGGTCATCCAACCCTTAATAAAATCTCAGTCGCGTTCCTACTCGTATACCGGTCAAGGTTATAATATGCGTTATAATGACGCTCCTACTGAATATGTATACTGGGACGACGTCAATGAACTCGTAGAGCGTCTGAAATTACTAATCGCGTCGAAACACGCAGGCAACACGTCTCATGATAACGAAATAGTTTCAATCGTTGAAGAGCTAAAAGAATCAGGTTTTATACGTTAGTTTAACGATGAGTCTGGACAAGTTTGGACTTTCTAGCGCGCTGCGCTCTAAACGACCCTTCACTAATACTGTGATTAGAAGCGCCCTCGATTATATGCCAGACGGAAACGTCAATATGAACAATTTAAAAATTTGCAATGTCCAAACGCCTAGCGACGACGGTGACGTGGCTAACAAAAAATATGTGGATGAGACAAGTAATTTATTAAAAATTGCATTGAGAAAAATTATTGGACAGAAACTCGAAGCGTACACGAAAAGATTACAAATTGAAGACAAAACTAAATTCTCGCGTCTTGAAGAACAACTGAAAATGAGTAGCACTACACTCGAAAATGAAATTAGGCAGTTTCGCGAAGTTTTCCACCAAAAGCTAAGCGAAACGAGCGCAAAGAAAGATTTGGGAAAGCACATGATAAAAGTCGCCGTTTTGTCACAGCAATTTCATGATATTGTAACCAAAATGGAGCGACTTACGAACGAAAATGAGAATATAATGAAGGTATTGAAACAAAGGGTTTTAAATCCTCCATCGCAACCGAACACACATTATGAATAAAGAGAAGGCACAACTGGTTCGAGAACTGCACAAGCCGGCACGCAGAAATTATGCTCGCCGCCGGACTATAATACGAGGGATGGACGACCTGTGGCAAGCGGATCTGGCTCAATTAGATCGCTACAGCAAACAAAACAAATTTTCAATTCGTGCTGGTTGTGATAGACTGTTTCTCAAAATATGTATGATGTCGCCCGTTGAAAACCAAAACCGGGGTCGCCAAGGCGTTTTCCAAAATTCTCAAGGACGGACGGCACCCTCAAAACTTGCAAACGGATTTCGGTAAAGAATTTTACAACGACACGTTTCTGAAACTTGTGGATAAGCATAAAATTAACCACTATAGTACGTATAGCATAAAAAAGGCCTCGATTGTTGAACGGGTGATACGTACCCTCAAAGAGAAATTGTTTCGACATTTTTCTTTACGCGGGACGTACAAATGGATCGATGTGCTGGCCTCTATCGTTGAAGAATACAATAATACAAAACATAGAACGACGGGTACGAAACCCATCGATGTCAGTAAGAGCAACGAAAAGAGAATTTTGAAAACCGCGTATAGTAGCATAAAAATATTCGGTCCTTGTAAACTTAAAGTCGGCGACATCGTTAGAATCAGCAAAGTCAAGCACGTGTTTAACAAAGGTTATACACCGAATTGGACCACGGAATTGTTTATTCTACATCCCATACGGAGATTGTAAAAAATGAAAGCAAGTTGGCCTTGATCTTTTGCGGCAACATACGTTCGTCCAACGTCCGAAGCGGTTGCGTCTCAGGTCGTTCCCGTGTGAAAGCGTGTTGACCCTGAGACTCCTACCTGCACGGTTGTCTGGCGACAACATCGCGTCTATTCAAATCGGCATTGGTGCTTGTGGGTAGAAGACCTTTCGACTTTTAGTTCAACCATGGAAGGGAGTGCATGTGTATAAATACGTTGCATGTGTATTATAGACTATATTCAGTGCAATGAATACAGAAGTGCGATGTCCATTTCCCTACGACCCTACAACTGGTAAGTTTTATATTTTAATTGCCTTTATACAGTGCGCTTCTCTTCTTGTGGGTTTCAGTTTGGGTTATCACTTTTTTGGTTAGTTTCTACCTGTTTTTCAAATATGATACTCATCTTTTTTACGTTGCATAATAACCTATTTAAATTGAGTGTTTTTAATATCTTTTAAATGACAGTGAATAGAAAATGGAATTTTGCCTTTTAAATAATAAACAATTTTTAAATTTGTTTCAAAAATGTGCGTTTTATGGGGAAAACGCGAAATATATACATATTTTTGTTTATTTTTGTACTAAAAAATTGCAGTTTGCCCTTTTGACAATAATACACTTTTTTAATATCATTTAAATGACAGTGAATTGAAACGTGAATTTTGGTATGCGCGTATAACTTAAAAAACAATTTTTAAAATAATTTGGAAATCCCCCTTTTTGGAAGTTTTGTTTAATAAATGTGTTTTATAGGAAACGCTACATATCATACTTTGTTTTGTTCTAGAAAAAATCGCAGTTTGTCCGTATGACAAGTCGCATATTATGTTGGCGCATCGCTTAGGGCGTCACATATTCAAATCACACAAAGTGTACCGGGGGTTAGAATTCCCGGTACGACATGAAACGACAAGGGAACATCACCAGCAGCAGGAGCAACCCGGTGGATCAAAAGAAACAAAGGAGCAGCAGGAGTACCCGGGTGGGTGGTCGACGGAGTGGGACGGCGAGGAGTGCACTTCGTATTTAGATTTTCTCCGGGAACGGGAAGAAGAACAACGCAAGGAACAGGAACAATGGGATGGTCGACTGAATCGACATAAAAAGAAGAAGAAACTCCTCGCCAGACCAATTTTATAAATAAAATAAAATAAAATATATTAAAATTCAAGTTTATTTAATTATCCTCCCGATCCACCGCGCCGCACCGTCACCGCCCTCTACCGGGGGGGGCCTACGACGGTCGGAGCGCGCCACATCTAGCAGCGACGGGCGGAACCGGTGACAAAACAAGACGCTACACAAGCTGGGTGGGTGGCGGAGCACACTCTGGTAGACAGGGGGGACACTAGGACGCCACGCGCCGGGGGCCACCGCTTCGGGGGGGGGGGGGGTTAGGAAATTGAGGTTATGTACGGTTTTTGTTGCTTATATCGACACTATATATTTACTAACAATGACTCCGCAAGAATCACCAAAACAATACTAGTAAAAACCCGAAATAAAAAAAACGACCTTGAAGATTCTCCAATGAAGCGGAACCCGCATGAATCCGACCAGTCCAATGAGACATCTGGGCACACCCAGAAGGGAGCAACATCCAAAGAGTACAATGACTTACAACTCCTGATGAACAATGGATGTTAGCCAGCATTGCGTTACCACCAACCAAGATGGGGGAACTTCGTTTACTGGTCTCCTACAGACTGTAACCAAATGCAGCACCAAACCCGCCAAAATCCACCGGCACTCGTACCAATTGAAAATGCTCAAATTGCGGAAAACCAAAGAAAATCCCAACCCCGTTAAAGAAAAATCTGAAGAAAGAAAAAAAAAACAAGTAACCGCTATGTTCCACCTATCATAAGGGAGTGAACTATAGCGCACACCAAGCTGAAAAATGCTGACGGCATTGAATACAAAAGAGCTACACAAAAAAAAGAAAAGGGTGTTCCCTAAAAGGACATTGACACCAACCTTGCAACATCTCTCACCTAAAGGGGCTGAGGCAAGCCGCAGTAGTGGTACCCAGTTATTTTATGCACATTTATGAACATAAACCGAAGTAATCACCCCCCAACGTTTGCCCTCCCTAAAGGGATTTGGTGATGAGGAATTTGACAGCACCTGCCATAAAAGGGCCTGTATAAAAACAAAGGTGTAGTCCCTAGCACCTAAAGCTATGACTAAAACTAATTGAAAAGGATCATCAAGCATCCTGAAGACAGATAAAATAACATACACCACCAATTAATGAAAACCCTAAAATATCACCACAATAGTATAGAGATGATGTGATCAGAGTTCGCGCTAAGATCAAACCCAATCTCCACTCTAAATGCGATGTTAGAAGCAACAGAAGTAATGCAACTGAGGGTCTACATTACAACTCCACATGAAGGACTTCTACCTCCTACAGGAACCGTAGCGATCGTATTCTTCCTAAATTAGGAAGTAGTGCAATAGCAAGCTCTATTTAGCGCTAGAGCCCACCAAAACTCTACAACCCAACTTCGCCCCAAATCGCAGAGCGGTTGGCAAAATAAACCGACGATCATTGTAAAGCCATAACAGATACCAAACTGAACAGATATGTATAAACGTCTAAACATTTGGAACTACTCGCTATCGTTAGATTGGCAAGGTTTAAGATGAGAAACATGCCAAGTTTCCAAACTCATCGACCAAACGGTAGGTCCAGGAACCGAGTTTTTGCTTAACGACAAATGGACCGACGAATTTCGATGCCAACTTAGCATTAAAATAATTAAGTGCATCCGACTGAACTTGGTTACGACGCCAAACCTTTTGACCAACGCCAAAACTAACAGGTCTACGGCGTAAGTCGTATGTTTTCTTATTCCTCTCATAAGCACGTTTCAACTTTTCGCTAATATCCAAAAACATTTTCTGAAAACCTAACCTGCGTTTCGAGACAGAATCTTCCAAAGAAGGACTAGACGTAATCTGGACTCGATCCTGATATCCACGACCTGAACCAACATATTCTCGACCAAAATTAACATAGTAGGGAGAATAACCAATTCTTCATGTTTTGCGGTACGGATAGCACAACCAATGCTGGGTAAAAATCTATCCCATTTCCGTTGATCGTTCTTAATATACGAAGACAACATGGTTTTAACGACACGATTGACCCTCTCAGCTGGATCCGCTTTAGGATAATACAAAGGAGTGGACGAAATCTTGGTGCCATACTTCTGACAAAGTTCTGTGAACTCACGGCCTCTCATCTGTACACCATTATCGCAAATCAAGTACTCGGGTACGCCAAATACTAAGAAAATATCGTTCTCCACATGTGAAGATAAGGCTTTACTAGTAGCAGAACGAAGAGGAACTAAATGTACATATTTACTCAAATAGTCACATATTACCAGCACATACTTGTACCCACTTGAGGACCGAGGTAGAGGACCAATGAAATCTAAACTTATGACTTGCCAAAGAGCAAATATTGAAGGTCTATTACCCATGAGGAGCCTTTTGTTCGGGCTTATGTTCAGCACAAATCCTACAAGACTGAATATATTTGACATCAGCCTTCATTTTAGGCCAGAAATAACATGAACGAAGTTTCCAATAAGTTTTAAAAATCCCAACGTGACCACTTGTCGGATGATCATGACATTTTCGAATGAGCTCGCGACGAATTTCTTTGGGGATAACCAATTTCCAAGAGGCAGTTTCAGATGATAGCTCAGGAATCTTACACGGTAGATACTTAAACAATTTTCGGTTTTCAATTCGCCAATGGGAATATTTCTGTGGCTGATTCTCAACTTCTTGCCTAACGCGAAGGTACCAACTATCTTTAATACTTTCGGAAGAGAAAAGTTCTGAGCTAGTAACCTGAGAGGAATCCACGGCGTTGACCTCAATCGTATTTGGAACGGATCTAGAGAGAAAATCGGGAACTACATGATCTTTACCACGACGATGTTCTAAGGTAAAGTTGTAGGCCTGCAAACGAAGTGACCATCGAGCTAAACGACCGGTAGGTGACTGCAAACGATTCAACCACAACAAGGAATAGTGATCAGTAATAACTTTAAATGGGATACCTTCCAAATAATGGCGAAGCTTTTCAACACACCAATTCACTGCGAGACATTCGCGTTCTGTAGTACTATAATTTCTTTCCTGAGTAGTAAGAGTCTTAGAAAGATAACATATTACTCTTTCAGTGCCATCGAAATCTTGAGTCAATACACCACCTATACCAAAAGCGCTAGCATCACACTGCAAAGTAAACGGTAGGGAAAAATCCGGGCAAGTAAGAATAGGGTTAGAAACCAAGTGTTGCTTTAGACTATGAAAGGATTTTTGGCACTCATCAGACCAAACAAATTTTTTGTATTCTTTTTCATTAGCTGTGTCAAAGGAGCAATGAGCGAACTGAAATTTGGAACAAAGCGACGATACCAGCTACACATTCCTATGAAACTGCGAATCTGAGTAACACTAGTCGGAGCAGGTACATTAAGTATTGCACTTACTTTTTCGTTATCTAAGTGAAGTCCATTACGATCTACAATATAACCTAAATATTTAAGATGCGATCTACAAAACTGACATTTTTCGCTGTAAGACCAGATTCTAGAAGACGATCAAAAACCTTACCAATAATACTCAAATGCGACTCAAAATCTGAAGAGATAATAATTATATCATCCAAATAGACGAAAACATTGGGTTGAAGGTCAACTCCTAACCTTTTTCCATCAACCTTTGGAAGGTTGCCGGGGCATTAGTAATCCGAATGGCATTCTTTTAAAATGAAAAAGTCCACGACCGGGGACCGTGAAAGCACAATATTCTCGACTGCTTTCCTTAATTGGTACTTGCCAAAAAGCAGATTTAAGATCAAGGGAACTTAAGTACTTTGCACCACCGAGGCTATCAAGTATAGAGGAGACATAAGGAATAGGATATGCATCCTTTTTTGTAACGACGTTCAAACGCCTGAAGTCAACACAAAAACGGTGAGTTCCATCTTTTTTTGGTACCATTAATATCGGGGAAGACCAAGCGCTTTTCGATGGTTCAATATCAGCTTCTAGCATTTTTGTCAGTTCTTCGTCTATTAGCTTTTGTTTAACTGGGGAGACAGGATGGTAACGCTGTTTAATAGGCCTTCAACAATAATCTCGTGCTCAACTACATTAGTATGACCTAAAGTGGTTCCCATCTTTGAGAACTTCTCATCAAGCAAGTTGTTCTACAGACAGATCTACTACGTCCCAGACAGTGTTCATTTGACAAACAGAAGGCTCATTTGAGAAATGCCACTCATTACGGCGCAAGTCAGGGACGATACCCATTTTCGTCCAGAAATCAATACCTAAGATCAAAGGATGGGGAAGGCTTGGCACAACCAAAACGTCGACAACGCAAAGTTTATCTAGCAAGCACATCGGCACTGGTACTCGACCTAAACTTTTACAAGACTGTCCATTGGCAACATGAACGGAGACAGGTGGCGAGGTAATCTTGAGTCCTAGGTCCTGAAGAAATTCCCAACCAGACTGACCAACAACGGTAACGTTAGCACCGGAATCAAGCATTCCTAAAATAGTTTTCCCTAATATGGTGATTTCAAGATAAGGACGTTGATCTTTATCAGCATGAGATATGACATAATCGAGTAATGCTTTATGAGGAAAAACATGATTGGTCGAACAAGGCAAAGAGCTGGAGGTACTATTTCGACCGATTAGTTCCTCCTGTGATCGTTTCCCGCACGAGGTGAACATTCAGGGCACGTGCGAACGGTGACATTTGGTCTTTTACAGCGAAAACAATGCTTGTTAATAGGAGCAGAACAGTTACGAAACGAATGACCAGGTTGATTGCAGTTAAAGCAAACCATTGAGGAAGAAGTTGCTTGAACAGCATGAACCTCGAATATATTTAAAGACAACTCATGAGTGGATGCTGACAAATATGCAAGTTCGGGTTCCACATAACTTTGGTTTGACCTACGAGTGGGAGGTCTATAGTGATCCGCACGGAACTTTTTAACCTCAAATTTTAGACATTCAGCCTCAAGTTCGTTAAGAGAGCTTACCATTGGGAGTTGCATAACGTAGAATGGAGCCAAATTCCTTAAAATGATATCGACTTGAGTTTCTTCTGGAACATTGCCATAACGGCTAAACATGGTACTCATGCTAGCGAGATAATCCACGATTGTTTCGTTGGGACCTTGTGTACGGGATAAAATTTCCTCAAATAAACGAGATTTATAATCTGGTGGTAAATAATGCGAAATAAGAAGTTGACGAAGTTCTCTCCAATTTTGACACCTTTTAATAACAGACCTATACCAAAGTAGTGATTTTCCCTGAAAAAGATCTAAAGAGGAAGCGAAAAGATCGGCTTCTGGGACATTACGGGCATGGCGAAGTTCTTCTACACGCTCTAAAAATTGTGTTACTGACATACTCTTTGGGTCACCAGAAAATTTAACATTCCATTTGTATACAGGCTGAGAACGACCAGATGCAAATGACGAATCTATTAGAGTAGAATTCTTGGGGACGACATCTGAATTATCAGACGAAGAGTCGGATTCATCATCGCTAATATTTGTGGTAGACGCACCAACACGGAACAATGAGTTAAGCTCAAGTGAATGTTTAGTTTTTGCAGACTTGTCCAGAGTACCCAATAATCCAGAAATCTTTGCTAGCCATGTACAACGAAGTTTAAGGTTATCCTCGGAGATTTGTGTTACAGGTGATTTGTCAATTCTACCCAACAGGTGTAGACAACGGGAATACAAGCGATGAAAAATTTTTGAAGTTTTATCACCTTTAAAATTTCCTACCAAATCTAACAATTCTGCGTATTTAGCTTCAATTTGAGGAATCTCTACGCCAAAATCAAAGTGATACTTGTTATAACTAATCGGGCGTTTCTGTGTTTCCAATTTAACCCTTTCGAGACGGCACTTTAATCATATAGATGGTTCCCCCAGACGGGCGTTTCGATATTGACCTAGAGACGAGCGTCGGATAACTCCGACAGTGAGAAAAAACATGAATATAAGGTTTATATTAAATTTAAAGGTTTAAAAAATGTTTTGACTAGGAAAAATAAATTCTTATATACGATTAATTGATAATACGTAACATTAGATTATTTCTACATGACAAAAAAGCCACTGTAACTTAATCTAGTCAAAAACAAAGCAACTTAACTTGAATTATTAATAATACATACAAATCAAAATTTTTTAATGGTGTGGTATGTCTCAAAGCAAGGGACGATGCATAAACCCACATTACATTCATTACATATATATCGAGACTCTTTCCTCTTTTTCTCTCCACGTTGTGTCTTTGCACAAACAACGCAGCGCCTCATAGGTCTTTTTGATTTCTCTGTAGCAGGAACTAAGGACGGAAAGTGGCGCTCTGTTAGCCTTTTCTTGGCAGAAGGAACAACTTGTGGCTCTCTACGCTCAAGGACATATCTAGAACAATCGCAATGCCTTTATGTACCCTTGGTATAGCTTATATTCTAAGACATTGTCATACGACGATATTGCAGGTCTTCAACGTTTATATGGTAAAAAAACCACAACCACCGCCCGCGTAACAACTCCAACTACAACAACAACAACAACAACTACCACTACCACTACTACTACAACTACGAAACCTCCGATAGGGAAAAACGAAACAAAAGTACCAGATTTGTGTCACGTAAATCCATCCATACGTTTGGTTACGTCTAACCATCATATGTATCTATTTTACGACAAATGGGTTTGGATAATAAGATTAGGTGATAAGGTCTACATGAAACCTAAAATGATATCAGATTATGTCCCTATTTACGCTCCTATTTCGCATATCTACCAAAGACCCAACGGACAACTTTTGGTAGTCACCGGTGATTCGTTTTATTTACTTCACTTCCCGAGTTTCACGGTAGTGGGCGACCGACAAAGCGTCCTTCGACTGGGTGTGCCTGCGGGTAAAACAGTGAACGCCATTTTTAATACGTATGGCGGTCGAACGTATATATTTTACGGTAAATGCTACTATGCAGAAATAGACGAGTGTCCTTTGAGTGCGAGTGAACACGGTTTTACTACGGAACTGTTTCCGGGTCTGCCCGACGATTTGTCGGGCGCATTTCGATACACCAACGGACATTTGTATTTTTTC
This sequence comes from Cylas formicarius, assembly GCF_029955315.1. Taxonomy (NCBI): domain Eukaryota; kingdom Metazoa; phylum Arthropoda; class Insecta; order Coleoptera; family Brentidae; genus Cylas; species Cylas formicarius. The sequence goes on from NW_026844365.1 coordinate 21,453,194, forward strand.
AAAGAGAAAACGTATTACGAATACAACGAATTTTTGAATAAATTAACGAGAGTCGGTGAAATAGACTTGAGTCTTGTCGGAATTAATTGTCCCACAGAGAGCGTCTTTAAACAAATTAGGGATTTGTTAACAAAGTTATCGATCTTTCACAACAATGAATAAGAAAATAGTTTTCTTCGACGATTTTAGAAGCTTGGATACCGAATAACTTGAATTGATTCCTGTGCAACATTTCTTGGAGCATGTGAGACCGCACGATTTGTTAAATATGTGGCATAAGTTACCAGTACGACATCGCATCAATTTTGAATTGCAAACTCATTTGCCCTGCTTTGTTCACTATAACAGACCGGACAGCAAAATGCATATCGACGGCCCGGCACCTCCCCAGAATAAATGTCATTATTGTTTGAGTGTTATAAAAGCAGTTACCGAGATCTAGGATAGATTCATTCGGGCTAGAAACATGGTTTTGTTAAGTGCTCACTTTGTTTTGTTGTCGGCTGTGGTACAAAACGTTTTCTATATACATAAACCTAAGGATGTGATTGAAGCGTTCGTTTGTTTCAAAAATCATAATAATCGGTGCATTTGGTCCGATACGTGGACGCGTATGCAACTCGCTCAGGTCAACGGAATCGACAAGCTACAAACTTTTAGCGTGACATTGTCGAATAACACTACCGCAGATCAAAGCCGTATTTAAATTAAAAGGTACGTTTCGTTTTCGCGAACCGGAGCTACGAAGACCACGGCGAATGGCAAACGATCGCTATCAAGAATTCCAATAACACCAGCGGCGGCGTTAACGACAACTGCGGTAACGAATACAACATCTCGGCAGATCGAAAAACTATTTTAATCCCGCTATATGTAACTACGTGCGCTTGTTTGCTTCTTTTGGCAAAATGCTTATTCAAATTGACTAAATGTAAATATCTCGCTTAATTACACCGATAGTGGGGGGTTGTTGATATATAAGTACGTTTGAATTTGATACCGAAGTCAGTCTGTTTGTCACAATGTGTAACAAAGTGGTCACTATCGATGAAAACACGATTTTCGAAATAAAGAATTCAGGTGTCCGTTTCATCTTAAGAACAAGCACATAGATTTTCAAGTCCAGGATTTTTGGGATTTTTTGTTCTTTCTGGAGGACGAGGTGGGAGAAATCATGTTCTGGAACGACATAACAGTCTACATCGGGAGCAGTATCGAGGTGACCTATTCGAACGAACAAGAGAGCTGTGAGTTGATTCTGAAACAGGATCATGGCGACGAAATTATCCTCGACCGCGATGAAATAGAAAATCTCATGGACCAGAAACACCGCTTGTATGGAGCATTACGTTGTCTACATATGAGCTAATAAATATTTGTTATTATATCTGTAGTTTTTCTTTTATTAAACCGTGATTATTGAGACACTCTGTATAAGTCACTCGACTTGTTTACCGACGACCCGATCCCCCGCGTCACCGCGCCACACCGTCTCCGCGCCGCACCGTCTCCGCGCCGCACCGTCTCCGCGCCGCACTGTCACCGCCCTCTACCGGGGGGTCCTACGACGGTCGGAGCGCGCGACATCTAGCAGTGACGGGCGGAACCGGGGCAAAACAGGACGTTATACAAGCTGGGTGGTGGGTGGAGCGCACTCTGGTAGCCAGGGGTGAAACTAGGACGCCACGCGCGGGGGGGCCCCGCTGCAGGGGGGTTAGGAAATTGAGGTTATGTGCGGTTTTTGCTGCTTATATCGGCACTATATATCTACTCCGTCTCATGCCCAAATCATTGATAAAAATCGAATGGCACGAGCTAATCGATATGTTTAGGTCCTCAGCAACTTCTCTAACAGTGATTCGACGATTGGCCAATACCATTTTCTCCACTTCATTAATTTTTTCGTCTGTTGTTGAAGTGCTCGGGCGTCCGGCACGCTCTTTGTCGTTCACATCTTCTCGGAACATTTTGTGCCACCGATAAACTTTGCTTCGGTCCAAGGTAGCTTCTCCGTATGCCACATTCAACATTCGGAATGCATTCGCGCATTTAATTTCGTTTTTCACCCAAAATTTGATACAGGTTCTTTGATCCATTTTTTTGAATAGGTAAAAATCGAAGACGATCCAAAACACGTGCAAGCAAAGCAGCTGTCAACAATTAAATGAACATTCAAAATGGCCGAGCTTGGCGACATAAATGAGAGACATGAGTACCAACAACTTTTTGAACACACCTTGTACGTAAAAACGCAGGGATTATTTCTAGCGATTTCTTGTAGGTTGGCTTCTCCGCAGATATAATATTGTAATAGAATCTTTTTGCAGGGGTCGCTTTTAAATGTGTAGTGCAATTTTTTTTTTAACAAGAATTTATTTCGCTTTAAACTGACTCTCATTAAAAATAGGTATTGAATACAGATGAAAGTAATCAAAAATGTCGATCTGAGTAGTCGGGACCTTTAAAATATATGTTGTTTTCTTATCGTTAATGTAACATTCGATATCGATTAAATTTTGAAATTTAAAGATATTTTCCGGAGTTACTGCTAATGAAAACTGTCTTTTATTTAAGTACTTTTCTACTCTAAGCAGTTCTTCAAATAGATCGCTTGCTTTTATTATACTTGGATGTACTGTATTTAGCCTTGCAAAGGAGATTGAATTTTCAATATCCTGTAACACTGAGTATATTATTTCATAAAGGCTTATTAATTGATTCAAGTAATCTACGATAAAGAGTGAATGACCTTCTGTACCCTTAATAAAGATTATTATTTCATTAATTTTATTTTCTAAGATTTTTTCGTTAGTAGCTATTTTGCGAATTGTTGTGTTAAACTGTGTTATCAAATTAATAGAAGCCGAGTTTTGCTGAGCTATGCTGTTTGCCAATTTTTCTTGATTCTGCTCAAGGATTTTAATAATGGCGTCATAACTTTCGCTGTCGGAAGCATCTAAATTGCCACTAATTGATTTAAATATTGAACCTAGACCGTTAATCAAACCTCTTTTGGACCTTTGAATATCGGGAACTAGTTCTTTTAATTTTATTTCTACTTTTTCTTTTATTAGAAAAAGGAGTTTAAAATGATTAATATTTGCATTTTTATATTCAAGATTGGATTCTATAGTTTTCGCTAAAATTGTAGACTTAATTTTTAACTTATCTACTTCTAAATCTATTTGATTAAGATCGTAATAATATATTAAATTAAAAGCCGAATCTTGAATTTTTGCAGACCCTAGTTTTAAAAGAATCATACCGGGGTTCGTATTCAAGTTTCTTACTGCAATGTGGCTGCTTTCTTGGAAGCACGCGACAATCGCTGGGAATCTAAAATAATAAAGTGTTTAATTACTAAAGGTGTAATTTTTCTTTCTGGGACGTTTTAAGTTATTCATATGAATTTTTTCTTCCGTTCCCGTGGAAACTGTTTTATAAGCGGGATCTAATTTAGTGATGACAGTGGGTTTTTGAAATTCGTTCGCAGTTTTTTGTGTTATGTGTTTTTTGACATACACCATTTGCTGTGGTTGAAATATTTCAGGATTTTCGCGATTTTTATTCAAGTTTTCGATTACAATTTCTTTATTTTGGATTATTTTTTTGTTTAAATTTGAATACAAAATTTTGGTCTTTTCTTTATGGTCATTGACATAATTATTAACCAATATTTGATCAATATTAATATCGAAGGGACTATCGTCGGAGATATGCCCGTTAATTATATCAATTGGTTTAAGTTTTGTTAGTGGATGTATGGAGTGGTTATATGCTAAGATAGCATATATCATTTTTAAGTGTGCCGGTGATTTTAAGAATCCTTGGGTATTTAAGACACGAAAATGTTCTAGTAATGTTGAATGTAACCTTTCGACTATACCATTTGAATCAGGTTGATGAGGGCTTATAAAATGGAGTTTTATCTTATGCAAGTTAAGCAATTCCGTTATTAACAAATTTCTAAATTCACAACCGTTATCGACAATTACCTGTTTAAGGACTGAGTGATGGGAAAAGAATTTTAATAAACAATCTGCAACTTCGACAGATTGTGCGGATTCGGTAGGATAGGCTTGCGCGTATTTTGAACAGCTATCACTGATAGTTACAAATTTTGATTTTTCGACAGTAAAAACGTCCATATAACATTCATTTTTACCTTGACTGGGTGCCGCTCATACTTACTTTGTTGGCAGATTTCGCAAGTGTTGATATATGTTTATATTGAGTTTTTTAAATATGACCAATAACATTTACTTTTAATTTTTTACTCCGTTTCCTCGATACCTCTGTGGTTCGATTTTCCTTCGTGGTAGTTTTTAATTATGTCTTGTATGTCGTCTTTATTGGTAATGTCGACAAGTTTTGATGTACAGCGTTTTAATTTTAAAGATGGCCATTTAAAATATTTACGAACTACTTCTGTAAAAGGTTCGTATATTTCAGAATTTTCAAAATAGGGGTGGTATTGAACGTCGGGTATGATGTAGTCTTTGACGAATTCTAAGATATCCTTTTCGAAATTATTTTGAGATATTTGAATTGTAAGGCGTTTTTATTCGTTTCTGTGTAAGACGTTTCAGCATTATTATTTGGAACGTCGTTAATCTCCGGCGGGACTTGATTATTTTCGAGGCTTTTATTAAAATCGTCCATGTATTGATTTCAATGAAAACTATCGTTTGTTTCGTTAGTATGTATTTCGATACGTGATAACGCGTCCGCATTTGTGTTGAGCCTACCCTTCTTGTAAAATATTTTATAATTGAATTCTTCTAGTTTTATACGCCAGCGCAATAATTTTGAATTAGGATCTTTTAGTGAAAATAGCCATTGGAGGAGCTTGTGATGATATTAAACTGTCTGCCAAAAAGGTAGGGCCGAAAATATTTGGTTGCTCAAACTATACACAGAAGCTCTTTTTCGATAGTTGAATAATTGTGAAAGTACAGCGCCTAAAGCGACATTACCCGCATCGGCTCTTAAATTAAACGGCTTCGTGAAATCAGGATACTGTAGAATTGGTTGCTTTATTAGAAGATTTTTACAAGTTTCGAAACTCTTAATGAATTCATTATTATGATCAATATTTGCACCCTTTTTTAAGCATTTTGTTAACGGGTTAGTTAGCGAAATTATTAATAAATTGGCGGTAGTAACCTAGGAGACCTAGAAAGAAAACCTTTAATTTCTTTTGTTGTTTTGGGAATAGGATAGTTCTTACTAGCTTTTATTTTATCGGGATTTGGTTGAACGCCTGAGGGGGTAACTACATGACGGAGATAGGCCACTTCCTTGCGCAAAAACTCGGACTTGTCCAACTGTATTGGAAAACATCGCGTAATTTTTCTATATGTTCTTGTAATGATGTCGAATAAATAATAATGTCGTCTAAATAAACCGCACACCGTTCGTTTTGGAGCCCGCGCAATACGTTGTCCATAACGCGCTCGAAGGTTGCAGGTGCGTTTTTGAGCCCGAAAAGCATTCTCAGATATTCATAATGCCCTTGATCGCAATTAAAAGCTGTTTTTGGCACATCTTTTTCACTCATTTGGATTTGGTGAAACCCGCTGGCGAGATCTAATTGACATTTACCCAATTTGTCAAACAAATCGGTTGTATTTGGCAAAGGATACTTATCGTCAATAGTTTTCTCATTAAGTTTGCGATAGTCCACACATATACGCCATTTTCTGGTTCCACTCGCGTCCAACTTTTTAGGCACAATCCAAATAGGGGATGACCAAGGAGAATTACTGGGCCTTATTATTTTTTGATGGAACATTTTTTTAATTTGACGCGCAACTTCTGCTTTATGTATGTACGGATATCTATAGGTTTTTGTGTATATAGGTGTTTCATCTGATGTTCGAATGTCGTGCTTTATTTCATTTGTGAAAGTTAAAGGTGTGTTTTCATTGTAGAAAATATCAGAGTATTCTTTACAGAGTTTCAATATCTCCGACTTTTCATTATTCATATGCTCACTACGGATTGTTTTAGAGATATCGAATTTTGGTTCGTGATTATAGGAAAATTCGCAAATATCATTTAGGTCGATTTGTTGTAAGAATTCCCTGTTAAATTTTTCTACAACTAACGGTTCAGAAAAATCGATGGTAACTTCTTCCGTCGAGTTATTTAAAATACTGGTTAAGGCTATACCATTTTTCGAAATAGATAAACTTTCGGCGATTTCACAAATTCCAATTTTTTGATAGGGAATAATAATTTCACCGTTTTTTATAGATGTTTTAATTTTGATAATTTGTTCGCATCGAGGGCTGATATTGGTTTGATTAAGATTTTTGTTTGTGTTTCGATAGAGTATTTTAATATTAGTATATGGGGTGTATCAATAACCATTAGTAAAGTCTAGATTTATTTTTAAAAATTGGAGGTTTTCTGCCCCAATTAATCCATCAAATACGTCGTGAAATTTAAACACAAAGAATTTTAAAATATTTTGCTTAGGCAATTTAAATATTTTGGAAGAGGGTAACAATGTGCTATATTTATGTGCTGAAACTTGATTGCCTCTTGTCACTATAAATGGATCTTCTTTTATATTTTTCGAGTAATATTTAAATGCTAATTCAGGTGAGATATAACATCTTGATGAGCCACAGTCAATGAGAAACTTAAGGTTATGTTCGGGTAGTACGATATAAGGTAGTTTACTAATGTTTATATTGTTAGGGCAAAATACACGATCCTCTATGGATTGTCGTCTTGTAGAGGCGGCTTCGAAAAATTTTGTTCAGTTTCTTGTTCAATTTGAAAATTGTGGTCTACATAATCGCAAAATTCTTCAGGGTTTTCGCTATATTGTTCGGTGTTATGCAATTCTTCAAAGGTGAAGTTCCTAGGTTGTTGTGGAAAAGATTTAAAATAGTCTGTTCTTGATTAGAGGGTTGGTTAAAGTTATTTGATGGGTTTCTAAAATTATTGCTAGTATTTTTTGTGGTGATACTCATTGGAGTAGGTTTTGGCAACGGTTTATTTTGATTAGGGCGGAAAACATTTTGATTTTGGGGTTTCCCGAAAACTTGCGAATTTTCAAAGTACTTCGGTTTTTCCGGGTTAGGTCTTGTTGTATGTTTATCGGTTGCGAGGGAAAATAATGTTGGCTTCTAAAGAGATTATTTGGCGTTTGACTATTAAAATTATATAAAAAATTTGGTCTTACAATAGAGTCTTGTAGTATTTGGTTTGAAGGTCTTACATTTTGTATCGGCAGTTTAGGTGTTTTAGAGTAATTTTGGAAGTATTGATTGGAAGTATTGTCATTGACGAACTGCAAAGCTTCAGCAAAACTTGATGGACGCATATAACGTATATTCGTACCTAGAGGCTCTTTAAGCCCTGATAAAAATGTTTTTAAGGCAAGGTCTGTATATAACTTTCTTTTAAGAACTTTCGCAGCGGTCGTCTGTTCATGGTTATCAACGTACGAACAAAGAAGATTTAAAATTTATAATACTTTATCATAAAATTGATTGGGTGATTCGTTAGGTTGCTGCCGTTGCATAACTAAATCACGGTTGTGACTTTTAGATCTTCCCAAGTCGATACATTCTGTATATTTACTACTACTTTGGCTGTGTCAACTAATTTTCCAATAAGGCAATTAATTAAGTAAATATTTTCAAATTTATTTGGATTAGTTTGATCGTAAAAAGCCGTTATAAGGCTATCACAAGTAGCAAGATATCTATTTAAATCATTAGCATTCCCATCAAAAGTAGGTACACAGTTTAAATATCCTGGTTTAAAATTATTAGTCATGTCTGTATATAAATTATTTCTTATACTGTTTTCGATAGAAATATTTTGATTACTACTACTATGTGAGTCAGTTGAAACGATTTTTAAATCAGATAAAATATCGGCTAAGTCTTCTACGGACATTAAAAATTGCACTTACATAAAATATAATGCGACTCTGGTCATTTTCTATAAGGGACAGTCTTTCAGGTTGGCGATGTGGTCCTACCAAATTTCTGCCTCCTTGCGAAACCGGAACGATTTGAGAACCAATTTCCGATGAGTTGCTGATGAAATGTGTCCGACAGGTTTTCGATAAATCTTCTTAAACACCTACACCAGTCACTCAACAAGTTCCAATATTCCGATAAATCGTAGATACGAAAAGTCTACCTATCGATTCGACAAACTTCGGAATATCCTACTGACTGCGCCACTTTTCTAACAGGAAACCGAAAGTCGCTTTTAAAAAAACTTTATTTTTCAAAACTACAAAATTAATAGTTTACCGCAAGAGCGTATTCAACTAACAAATATGCACAACAACAGTTTTATGTGATTAAAAGCTGACGCGGCAAAACCTTGTTGAGCAACTTCTTCCTATGGGTGTAGGGATGGGTTGTGACATAATTCACGTAAACTTTTCGTATTTTAAAAATAAAGAAAAAGTACCGTTTGTCATTTACGCGGATATCGAGTGTATTTTACAAAAATACGAAGATTCCGCTGCGACGGTGAACATTAAAAAGATCAAAAACATATTCCTTGTAGTATTTCTAGTATTTCTTATTACCTGTTGTGCAGTTACGATAATAATCTTTCCAAATTTAACTTGTATACGGGTAAATATTCTATGAGCTGCTGTTGTCGACAGTTACAAGAACTGGCCGTACAATTAAATCCTATATTTAACAATGCTGTTTCAATGACACCTTTGGCTGAACATGAAAAGGAATCATTTTATACATCAACCACATGTCACATTTGTTCAAAACCATTTACCGAAAATGATTTAAGAGTAAAAGATCATTGTCATTTCACGGGAAAATATCGAGGAGTTGCACATTCTTCGTGCAATCTTAATTACAAGGACAATCATATAATACCCGTGGTATTTCATAACTTAGGATACGATCTAACATTTTTTTATTAAAAACTTGGCAACTGAAATTCCCGGGATTACAAGCATGCCAAAAATATTTGGGCAACATTCAAAATTCAAAATTTACGGGAATATGTGGAATTGTATTTGAAAACAGACGTACTATTATTGACGGACGTTTTCGAAAATTTCAGAAATGTATGTCAAAAAACGTATGGCTTGGAGTGTTTGAAATATTACACGGCACCGGGTCTGGCATACGATACATGTCTTCTTATTTCAAATGTTCAACTAGAATTAATTACGGACATCGATCAATTAATGATGATTGAAAAAGGAATACGCGGTGGAATTTCACAATGCAGTAACCGATACGGAAAGGCTAACAATAAATACATGGAAATTGATTATGATCCAGACATTCCTTAATCATATTTAATGTATTTCGATGTAAATAACCTATATGGAACGGCAATGAGACTACCATTACCGACGGGTGGGTTCCAATGGATCGATAATAACGCATTTTATTCTATCATAAACACGTCGGACGATTCTGACGTTGGGTATCTTCTTGAAGTAGATATAGAATATCCTACAATACTTCACGATGTCCACAAAGATTTACCTCTATGTCCGGAACGTTTGATTCCACCAACGGGTCAAACAAAACATCCGAAATTATTGACAACATTGTTTGATAAAAAAAACTACGTAATACATTATAAAAATCTCAAACAGGCTCTTCAGTTAGGTTTACGCGTTACAAAAATTCATAAAATATTACAATTTAACCAATCTCCCTGGTTGAAAACCTACATTGACTTAAACACACACTTGAGACAGCAAACAAAAACGAATTCGAATTTTTTTTTTTAAATTAATAAATAAGGCCGTTTTCGGCAAGACTATGGAAAACGTTCGGAAATATAAAGACGTTAAACTGGTAACAAGCTGGTAGGGACGATACGGTGCAAAGAGTTATATTTCAAAACCAAATTTTCATAGCTTATCAATTTTCGACAATGACATGGTTATCATTGAAATGAAGAGATTGAATATTAAATTTAATAAACCCATTTACGCTGGTTTTAGTATTTTAGAAATTTCAAAAACATTTTTATACTATTTTCATTATCATTATATTATATCAAAATTCGGCAAGGATGTAAAACTCTTGTATTCGGATACAGATTCGTTGATATATTTTTACGTTGAAGATATTCATAAATTTGACGCTTCTGATTATCCTCCCGATAACATTTATAATATTTGGGATTGATGAAAGACGAAAACAACGGTAGAATTATGCACAAATTTATCGGATTAAAATCTAAAATGTACGCGATCAAATTATATCATTCAAATGTAGAACTAGAAAAATCTTCTAACAAAAAAAGAAGTCGAAACTATTAAAAAAGCCAAAGGTATTACCGGTTCGTCATTAAAAACAATCACTTTTGAAGACTATTATAATTGTCTGTTTGATAAAACTCAAATGTATACCAACGAGCATCTGTTGACAGCGTGAACGTATAAGACATGAGTGAAACAACTTCAATGTACTTAATATTTTTTATTGAAAATAAAAATACAGGGGCGTGCACCGTCCGCTTCTTGACGGCATAGAAGAATCCGCAGTATTCCGAGTGAACGTATTGATATCCTCTGTCTTGCAATAACCAACAAAAAATACGCCTTGGTGGTGGTCCATCGGCTACATCTCCAATCTCGCGAACATGATGCTGGGTGCAAAACATGTATTGTTGAATATCCTTAGTAGATGGATAAAGGGACATCCAGGCCACCTATCATCTCACTTTTTGGCCTCCCGGCCACGGCCCCCCGCCCACGGGCCCCCCGCCCCCGGGCCACTCGGCCATAGGCTTTGGCTCTTCTTCTTAGCGTCCTGGCCCATAGGCCGCTCTCCCATTGGCCACCCGCCCATGGACCACTCGGTCATGGGTCTTCTTTTTGTGCCCTGACCGTTCGCCCATTGGCCACTCACCCCATTGGTTCAAGGCCACTCGCCCATAGGCCGCTCGCCCATTGGGCCACTCCCCCTAACCTAACCAAACCGTCGTCCGTGGTACCAACCTAACCAAACTGTCGTTCGTGGTTCCAAACTAACCAAACCGTCGTTCGTGGTGCCAACCAAATCGTTGTCCGTGGTGCCAACTTAACCAAACCGTTGTCAGTGGTGCCAACCGTGGTCCGTGGTGCCAACCAAACCGTTGTCTTTGTCGCCCGCGTGCCGTTCGGGGGCCCGCCCGCGCGGGGGCGTAGCCCCCGCTGGTAGAGTCCCCGCCCCCCCCCGCCTTCTCGGGGGGCTGCCGTGAAAAACCGTCCGTCGTTGAATTGGGGGGGCCGCTTCGCTTCGAATCTCGACCGTTGGTCGCGGTATGAATGTAAATTGCAGCGCGATTGTGTGCGATGGCGTACCGCCGCCGTCGCGTTCGACGACTGGATGACATCATCGCCCGCCGCGTCGCCGGTGTGCGGCAGCGGATGCATGACATCATCGCTTTGCGAAATGTTTTAACGAAATCTTGGCGGGTGAGATCATCGCGTCGCCTGCCTTCGCCGCAAAAAAAATATTTTAAACGAGACTTTCCGCTGTCGGAATACAGTATATAAAAAGTTTCGATTGATTGTCATCATTTAAATACCGCTTGAGTTGTGTGTGTGTGTGTGATCAAGTCGCTTAATTGACCAAACGATCCGTGTTATCTCAGTGTTAGCCGCGCCACCGCACCCTCCCAAACCAACGCCAAAGTAAGTACTATTTTTTGTTTTTTGAAAAAATTGTCAATGAACTGAAGGATTCTACTTTCGTTATAGATGGACTTAAAAGCATTAAATGAAAAAATTGCAGCGAATAAAGAGAATCGAAAACCAATAGTTAAGTTGGGGCAGTTAGACGTTGGTCGACCATACAAGATAGACAAGGCCGAACCGGGTGACGGACAGCTTCCGGCCGAATATAGTCTACAGTCTGGTGTATCGGAGCATTAAAGAAGTCGGCAGTTGGCCCGCTCAACAATTTGAAATTGTTCAAAATTAAAAATTACGGGGGGTGGGGGAGAGAGACGGTAAGTCTTATTTTTTCAAATATTATTATTATTAGATCGCAATGAATTTTACGCGAACTATTGAGGACTCTCAAAATTTAATTTTGGCTTTTCGTCAAGTGAACAAGGAGCGAACGGAGGTTAAACCGCCGCGTGCAATGCTCCACTACAGAATCATCTCGGCGTCTTCTACGTCTCTTCTTCGTGTTCGAATGTGGTCGTATCTACCATAGATTCAAATTCGGATGGGCACTGCAGAACCGTATTGGGTAACGTCGCAACTGTCAATGACGTCACAAATTTCACGTTAGAATTAAAATATGTCATATTGCTAATTTCACGAATTAGGCAATTATGTGATATTATGTATGATATTATTAGGCAATTACATGCGATGAAATATTAAAAAATTATTGTAGTTTTTTGGTAATTTCGTTAAGATGTTTAACATCATTATGCAAAAATATATCGAAAAATATATTTAAAAATAATCTGTACTTATTATTGTTTCTTTTACTTTTTCCTTAATTATAATACTTTAGGAAGGGAAGTAATTTATGTAGTTATGAATATTTTTAATATCACATGTGATATTCACTTGAACTATTTTTTTTAAATAAACGATATTTTATTCTTTATAGTTTTCTTTTATTTCATTTCTTGTCGTCACTTTATTTTCTTAAAAGAAATAAAGGGGAATCTGTAGACAATACCGAATTTGTTTGGCAGATTGTGTAGACATATGTTTTACATTTCTTGTGTTAAACTCGAAAAACGTAATATGTTACATAAAACGAATATAAAAAACTTACTTGTTAAATTGAAATTTATGTCTAAATGAAGTATTTTCTTGGATGACTCGACGAATACTTACAAAGTTTCAATGATCGTTTATTTAATAAAATTGTCTTTTTTTATTCCATAATTGATGAATGATATTCTTCATAACTAAGTTGTCGGTAGTGATTTATTGTCCACCTAGAAATATATAATAATTTTTAAATTTTCATTGAGAGAAATAAATGGAAAATTTTACATACAAAAAGAAATATTAGGAAATTAAAATTTAAAAAACTTGAATAATTTAAAAAATACATAAATACATATTAAGAATAATAATATAAATATTAAAAGAAAATTAAGAATAATTATCATGTTTTCATTCATTCATTTAAATATATATATTTTTTAATTATTTCTTTTTATTTAGATGATATAAGCCTTTGTAAAATTTTTATCTGCAGGATTATAACATGAAAAAAATTTACCGTCAAAAAAGTAAATAAAATATTTAAATTTATCATGCAATTTTAGTAAATAAATTGAAAATCGTCTATTTGAAATACTTACACATATATATGATTCACTTAAATGTTGACAAAAACAATAAAACTAACTTGATTTGTGTAAATAATTTTAAAAGATATTATGAAACGTTAATTTTATACCAAATATCAATTACGACTTATAATTTGAACATGATAAAACTTTACCTGTGTTTATATCCATTTATCCATTTATAATATTTTACTTGGATAATTTTCTTTCCAAATTGGCAATGATGGTTTTTATTTAAATTTCTTATGATAATTTCTCTAGAAGTTATCAGAAGTCGTTTTATTGATAACTCATTGATGATAATTTTTGCTGTTAAACTACCCTCTTCTAAGCGGTTCTTCAATGGTCTAATTTGTTACCTGGGACGTCAGCTTTTTTTTTTTAGGTGGTAGTGAAACATCTAGTTCTTGTATCAATTCTCTTTCTGCAAATTTTTTGAATCCTGTAACCATAGGAAACAAAACGATTATGAATTAGAGGTTATGAAAAATAATATCGCATAAAAATTAAAAATGTTATATTAAATACCTTTAATTTGTAAAATGTATTTGTTTCTTTTGGAAATAAATCCCAGTGACGCATTTTTCACGCAATTGACGACGACATGCCATAATTTAAAAATTCGTCGACATGTACCCATTTTGACATTTTCTACGTTTAACTATGTTCGCGTTTACCATAGTTTGAAACTCGGATGGGCATTGTAAAACCGCATCAAATAATCCTACAACTGTTGATGACGTCATAAATTTAAAATTGTCATTATTAATATTAGAATTAAGATTATGTGTTATTATTGTTGATTGGATAAATGAAGTAATTATGTACAAAGGCATTACAATTTTTGTTAATTTCATCATGATGTTTAGATATTGTTATTGGAAAATATGTTGGAAAATATATTTAAAAGTAATTTGTAATCTTTTACATTATTTTCTTAAAGAAGTAAAAAGGAATCTGTAATTTCGAAATTGCTTGATAAATGGCGTAGATTTTCGCTTTGTATATATTTGTTTTTCAGCTTGAAAATATAGGATACTCTGTAAAATAATTATTGATTTTAATTTGATATATTTTATAAAATAAATATCAAAGACTTACTTGTTAAATTAAAATTTCTTTATCCAAATAATGTATTTAATTTAATAAAATAATGTATTGTATCAATTATTTGTCGCAAATTCTCAAAATCTATAATCATCACAAATGAAATAAAAATAAATTAGAGGTTATAAAAAATAAAATCACATAAAATTTAAAGATTCTATATTAAATACCTGTTATCTGTAAAGTGTATTTGTTTCTCTGCGAAATAACTCCCTGCGATGTATTCTTGATGGCATCAACGATAATATTTTAAAAATTTCATAAATTACACAATTATATACGACGAAATATTACAAAAATATTGTATCTTCATTTACATTTAATGAAAACTATTTTAGTCAAAATGAACATTCTTTATGATAAAACATCTGATTTTTGAATTGCATTCATTATTTTTCCACAAATTCTTAAATCCTGCAACCATCGGAGACAAAACAATAATAAATTAAAGATTATGGAAATTATTATCACATAAAAATTTTAGAGGTTATGAAAAATAATATCGCATAAAAATTAAAAATGTTCTATTAAATACCTTTAATTTGTAAAATGTATTTGTTTCTCTTGGAAATAAATCCCAGTGACGCATTTTTTCACGCAATTGACGACGACATGCCATAATTTAAAAATTCGTCGACATGTACCCATTTTGACATTTTCTACGTTTAACTGTGTTCGCGTTTACCATAGTTTGAAACTCGGATGGGCATTGTACAAATTTTGAGATTTCTCCGTAGACGAATAGTTCTCCTTCTCTTTTATTTTCATCCGTACAGTATTTTATGCAGCTTTCGGGATCATTTGCGAATTGGATGTTTGCATTATTGAAAAGTTTTTGTGTGGCGTTTAATTGTCGTGGGTTTTTAAATCCGAATGTTAATTGTATGTGGGGCATTCCTAGCCTACCTGTTTCTTGTTGGCCGATGTACCATGCCACTTGGCCTTGCATTGCTTCTAATTTTTCTTTCATATCTTCACCGTTTATAAAACAGGTGAACACGCGTTTTTTGGTCGTTATTTTAGTAGTAGTGGCGGGTATCGTATCTTACACAATGCACTGTGGGTTGAACGCACTTTGGGCACACTTCTAGTAGTTGTTTTTTTCCAATCCAGTATGGTGTTAGTTGATGTTTGAATTTACGCGCGTAATTGCACTTTGAGCACACGATTTTTTTGGTGTATACGAAATAATTTCTCGTCGGTGTCGCGTTCATTATTAAACTGAAATATTATTGTTTGTTCCGGATGTTTTATTAATAGCATTATCAACGGATATTCTTATCTCTTTCCTGTTTCCTGTCCCCCCGCGCCTTCGGCACGTACGCCTCCCTGCCGGTGACGTTTGCGTCACTTACGGTCTAATCTTGTTGATGACGTCATAAATTTAAAATTGTCATTATTAATATTAGAATTAAGATTATGTAATATTATTGTTGATTGGATAAATGAAGTAATTATATACAAAGGCATTACAATTTTTGTTGATTTCATCATGATGTTTAGG
The DNA here is from genome assembly GCF_029955315.1 of Cylas formicarius. NCBI lineage: Eukaryota > Metazoa > Arthropoda > Insecta > Coleoptera > Brentidae > Cylas > Cylas formicarius. Next base: position 21,469,092 of record NW_026844365.1, read on the forward strand.
TATTGTTATTGGAAAATATGTTGGAAAATATATTTGAAAGTAATTTGTAATCTTTTACATTTTTTTCTTAAAGAAAAAGGAATCTGTAATTTCGAAATTGCTTGATAGATGGTGTAGATTTACGCTTTGTATATATTTGTTTTTCAGCTTGAAAATATAGGATAATATGTAAAATAATTATTGAATTTAATTTGATATATTTTCTATTAAAATTTCTTTATCCAAATAATGTATTTAATTTAATAAAATAATGTATTGTATCAATTATTTGTCTCAAATTCTCAAATTCTATAATCATCACAAATGAAATAAAAATAAATTAGAGGTTATAAAAAATAAAATCACATAAAATTTAAAGATTCTATATTAAATACCTGTTATCTGTAAAGTGTATTTATGTCATCAACGATAATATTTTAAAAATTTCATAAATTACACGATTATATACGACCAAATATTAGAAAAATATTGTATCTTCATTTACATTTAATAAAAACTATTTTAGTCAAAATGAAAATGTTTCTTTATGATAAAACATCTGGTTTTTGTATTGCATTAATTATTTTTCCACAAATTCTTAAATCCTGCAACCATCGGAGACAAAACAATAATAAATTAGGGATTATGGAAATTATTATCACATAAAAATTAAGATTGTTATATTAAATACCTTTTATTTGTAAAATGTATGTTTCTTTATGAAATAAATTCTAGTAATACGTTCTTTATGCGATCATCAACGATATTTTTAGAATCTTGAAATTTATGGACATGTATGTCTTCTTACCATCATTTGACTGTAGTTGGGTCTATCATAATTTCTAATACTTTGGATGGTGATTTAAAGTAAAAATAACTAAATTTCATTACATTAGATAACAATTTTTAATTAATATAACTTTATGAGACACATTTATTTATCTTTGATTCAAACCATCTCAGTTGAAATGTAACGATTTTTCATGATGATAGTTCCTTGTTTGTATTAATTTTGGAGTTTCATATTTACTGAAAATAAAAAAACAATAAATTAAAAGACCTGAAAAACAAAAGTATATTCAAAGTTATTATTTTATGAAATTCATTTTAAAATGTATCTTTAATAACTAATCAATGGTAATCCTTATATATTCATTGATAAATTAAAACAATGTTCAATTTTCTTTCTTTCATTATTATAAATTACTAACAATTAAATTTCAGTCAAATAATAATCTTAATATGGCAATCAATATTTAATATTTTCATCAACAAAAATGTATAATCGAAATTTTTCCAATAAATGAAATTTGAAATTGTAAAACTCTACTAAACATAAAAATTCAATCTAAAAATGATAAATGTTTTTAAACATGATTTAATCATTCACCTGATATTTCCTTGATATAAAAGTTACTACAATTCTTTCAATGAAACAGTAGTTTTCAGTCGACAAAATTTTATAAATTATCTTTACCCATATCCGATTGCATAAAAAGGGAGAAAGCCTCGTATTTTCTGCTTACCGAGTGCTTTGCTTTAACATGAGCAAGATTGGGAGTCTTCGGAACGACCCTGATCGATCGGGATTCAGTGCAAGGTATTACTAGACTAAAGAAGTTGCTAACCTTCTATAGAAAGGGTGGCATTTTGGACGTTCTCTAGAGCGGTCTGGTGGCCTAAATACTTGGACGCCCACGAGCGCCTCCCTTCAATATCAATACCAATATCCATATCCGATAAAAATCATTTTAAACGAATTATGATTCTTGACAATGAAACTTTTAAAAGTTGTGTAATATCAATATATACTTTATAATTTATCTTGTTCATATTCTATATAATTCCATTTTAGGGTAAATTGTGGAATCTTTCTATAACTGAAAAACAAATAGAGGTTAGAAACAGTAATATAAACAATAAGTTTAAACATTACATACCTTTCATTTATTATAGAATATATTAGTTTCTATTTAAAAAACAATCTTCGAGATATATTCTTTATACAATAGAAGATATCTTTGCTGAATTTTAACTTGTTTCCAAAATTTTCTATGGTTAGTGTTTGCAAATTGACGTTTTATCATAGATAGATACCATAGATATTCTAAGGTTATAAGAATGCATTGAATAATCTCTCAACTATTAATGACATCACAAATCCTCAACATACCTCAAGAGTAATAGAAACACACATATTCATTGCTACCTAATAATAAAAAATATTTGTAAAAAAATTAGGCTTATGTTGGTCTTTTTTTTATTCTAATGTAAAATGTATATGTATTTTTTTTTCACTTCCGATTCAACAGGTTTTGTTCTAGTTGTTGTTGTTTGGAGGAGTGTGTGTGTGTCTAAATAAAAAAAAACACTAAAGATTTTTTTTTATTTACATCAACATCGATAATATTTTTAAAATTAAAAAAAAAACTATGGGATTGATGCGGGCAGAGAGGACGCTAAACTTGCAAAATGTTTAAGTTTTTTTCTGCATTCGTTGGAGTGAAGGCGCGCCAATTGTAACTCGCTCTGCAGCAGGGCAATTTTAGTTTCAGTCTCTTTGATCCGGTCCTCGTTTCGCACCAGCTGCGATTCTAAAACCATTTTCAACTGGAACGCTTCGCATACCACCCTTCTTTCTTCGTCGTCGATAAACGTATCGAACCAACCGGAGGAGGAGGAGGAGGAGGATGAGCCGGTATGCTGCTGCTGCTGAACCGTTTTTCGCTTTTTCTTTTTTTTTTGTGAGGCTTTGGGGGCGTCGTCGCACTACGATGCCGTTTTGACGGTTTTCTTACTTGTTGTTGTTGCACTTCCGGTGGTGGTGGTGGCGGCGGCGGTGATGACGGTGGTGGCGGCGGCGGCGGCGTGCCCCCGAACGGCACGCGGGCGACAAAGACAACGGTTTGGTTGGCACCACGGACCACGGTTGGCACCACTGACAACGGTTTGGTTAGGTTGGCACCACGGACAACGATTTGGTTAGGTTGGAACCACGGACGACAGTTTGGTTAGGTTGGTACCACGGACGACGGTTTGGTTAGGTTAGGGGGAGTGGCCCAATGATCGAGCGGCCTATGGGCGAGTGGCCTTGAACCAATGGGGTGAGTGGTCAATGGGCGAGTGGCCAATGGGCGACCGGCCAGGGCACTAAAAGAAGAAGATCCATGACCGAGTGGTCCATGGCCGGGTGGCCAATGGCAGAGCGGCCTATGGACCAGGACGCTAAGAAGAAGAGCTAGGCTAAGCAATTTCATTTTGGGCTAGAGCCATGATTACTTCTTTAGGTAAAATCTCCATTTCTTCCGTTGTCATTTCGAGTAATCTGCCTCGCTTGGAAAAAATCTTCAAAGATTGACTCATTTGTTTAATTCTTTCGCGATTCATATTAATTTTCAGAACTAGTTAGACAGTAAAAAATTTAGTCACAGGTGACCACACCAGATTGTATCAAAATCTTGCTGGTACTCGTAGTTATATAACGGGTGGTTAAATTTCAAGGGCCGATGTTGGTTTTGAATAAAACACAAACTATTTAGGAAATTATTGTAATTTTATTTTATTATGATATATTGGTATTACTCAATTATGTATGGAATAAAATATCGGCCAAATGGGCGCCGCGACCACGGCGGCACACCTCCATCCGATGGTCCAAATTTTCGATGACCCCGAGGCAGTGGCTCTCAACCTTTTTGGGATCACGGAACACTTTTAAGTGGTCTCGATTTTGGCAGAACACCATTATCATAAAATTTGTAAATCTAATGTAAATCACACAAAATAATTGGAAGATTAATATTTAATTGAAATAAAGATATATATTACATGGTAACTTATTTTAATGAGAAATTTGCGCTTGACGACCTTTACAAATTTCCTCAAGGTTGGGTCTTATGTAAGAGAGCGCTACTCTCATTTCTTCTTCTAAATTGGTAAGTCTTTCTCTTTTTTTGCTTTTAATATTTGTTAGAGTTGAAAATCCAAGTTCGCACAGATAGGACGTCGAAAAGAGCAACAATATTTTCCGTTGCTAATAACGGAAACATATCAAATTTGCGATTTTGAGCAATACGATTTTTCCAAAGCAAAAGCTTTTTCTGGAAAGCTAGCAATTTGTCTGTGGATGTCAGAATATTTTCATTTATTCCTTGAAGAGATGTATTGACTGAATTTAAGTAGCTGAAGATATCGGCTAAATATGCTAGCTTAGTACACCATGCATCATTTTCCAAATATTTTACGTATACATCATTACCCTCTTGTCTAAAAAAAACTAGCAATTCCTGTTTCAACTCATGAACTCGGGTTAGCACTTTTCCTCTTGAGAGCCACCTCACTTCAGAGTGCAAAAGCAAACATTCATATTTGGATTCCATGGTGTTACAAAGTTGTTTGAACATACCATTACCAATTTCCAACAATATAAAATATATATATACAATAAAAAACACACTCACGAAAACTCGATATTTATATTAAATTATGGCTGAACAGCAGATCGAAATTGCACTTTTGTTATTTACGTACGAAGAAAGAGAAACAGCACTAAATCAACACTACGTAGCGCTCCCTGCGTTATCGAGTACACTAGAAATTTAGTGGTATTCCCCGGAGTAACTCCAAACGACGTAACTGCGTCGTTCGATAATTACACTGTTAATATTATTGACTGTTCCGCGAAAATTTAGAATAATATTGAATATTTTTGCTAAATTTCAAATAATTAACAAAACTATGTAGTATTTATTTTATAGTAATAAAAAAATTTACTGTTTCTTATTATATTATATTCAAAATTTTCGCGGAACACCTGGGACAGCTTCGCGGAACACCAGTGTTCCGCGGAACGGCGGTTGAGAACCACTCAGGGCCTGAGGCATAATGGAGGTTCTATGGCGTTAGTGTGCCGAATTATCAAATCCTTTAGCTCTTGAATTGTTGCTGGCTTATAGACGTACACCTTTTCTTTCAAATAACCCCAAAGAAAAAAGTCCAACGGTGTCAAATCACATGATCTTGGCGGCCAATTGACATCGCCATTATGTGAGATAACACGACCATTGAATTTGTTGCGCAAAAGAGCCATTGTTTCGTTAGCTGTGTGGCAAGTGGCACCGTCCTGCTGAAACCACATATCTTCCAATTCGGGCCATAAAAAGTTCGTTATCATCTCACGATAGCGAACACCAATCACATTAACTGCCTGACCGGCCTCATTTTGGAAAAAATACGGCCCGATGATGCCGCCAGCCCATAAACCGCACCAAACGGTCACTCTTTGGGGGTGCATTGGTTTTTCGACAATCACTCTTGGATTCTCATTCGCCCAAATGCGGCAATTCTGTTTATTGACGACTCCACTGAGGTGAAAATGTGCCTCATCACTGAAGATGATTTTCTTCGAAAATTGATCATCCACTGTTGCCATTTCTTGCCACCATTCTGCCCATTCACGACGTTTGGAATGGTCAAGAGGCTTTAGTTCTTGAGCCAATTGCACCTTGTAAGCGTGTAAATGCAAGTCTTTATGCATGTTTATCAACGACGAGCGTGAGAGGTGCAATTGTTGGGCACGACGACGAGTTGAGGTGGACGGCTCTTCAGCCACACTATCGCGAACAGCAGCAATATTTTCTGCAGTACGAGCTGTACGAGCATGCACTGGTGTTCTCACATCTTCTACAGACCCGGTTTGCTCGAATTTTTTCACGATTTTTGCGATTGTACGCACATTTGGACGATCAAATTGACCAAAAAAATCACGAAGTGCACGATATGCATTTTGATTTGAACGCCCATTTTCATAATAAGTCTGGATAACTTTAACACGTTGTTGGATTGTGTATCTCTCCATGGTTCAAATTGAGTAAGTCTGAAATAGAGAAATGTCAAATAAAATTCGGAAAAAAACTTGGCGTTTAGGTGTGGTTCACATTCAACATCGGCCCTTACAATTTAACCACCCGTTAGAATTTGAGAACTTCTGTGTACGCCTGCGTGGAAATACTCGATTAATTCTGATGGAGGGGATAAGTTTCCAAAACTGTCAAAATAAAATATTATTCTTCCTTGCTTTTTATAGGCTACCCAATGTATCCCCGCCCCTCTAGATTCGTCCAAGTTTACTATTGCGCATTCATTTTTTCGAGGTCCTTTTTTTGGTAAACCATCACGCATATATACTCCTCTAAAATGCGGAATATGAAATTTACGTGCAAATCTTTTTAGATGGAGATCCGTGAGGTGGGTGGAGGGTAGCTCTCTTAAAAGTTTTTTGAGTTGGTTAAATAAAGACCCAATCCTTTGCGAAAGGGCTTTAAATATAAGCCGTTCCCTTTTTTCTCTATAGAAATAGCTTCCATCATTTTGTTGTGTCGCTGTGCTTCTGTTAAAGCTTCTTAAGCATTCTTAGCGGCTATAGATCATAGTGCGGATAAACCTGCGAAAATTGGGATCAATGGTAAACCGCCAACCTTTGGGACTGGTATTATTCGCGGAGTGGGTATTTTTCTTTTGCCTCCGTTCTTTTTCACAGAATGTTTAGCAATACTTAGAGCTGAAGATGCCAATTTTTTGATATATTCTTCATTGATTTTTTTGATGCCGTTTATTTTATTTTTTAATTCATTTCTAACTCTTTGCACAATGCCGGTTCCGAAGCCTATCGTGCTCGCATTATTCTTTTTTCGAGTGCCTTGACGACCTCCATCCCCGAAGTCACTAACAAAGCCGCCGCTTTTTCACCAAAATTAGAATCTTCTTTCTGAGTTTCGTTTTTTCGATTCTACGATATCATGATCTAAGCAAAATTTGTCCAAACTATTTTTCGGGGCCTCCCCTCGCGCAAGTCTCTCTGGAAGCTTTGTACTTGGTCCGCAGTAATTGTATCCCGGAATATGTAGTTCAATGGGTAGTTTATTTATTATAGAATTTAGTATACCTGAGCCAGTCTTTGCGTGTCTGTTGCGAGGACGTCTTGCTCTAACCGGATTTGGCATCGAAATAAATTTTTTGAATTCTAAATTAGACATTTCAATGGAAAACACAATACAATACAAACAGTAAAGCTGAAAAAAAGCTTTTCCATTGACAATCTCGACGAAGTTGTTGGAAATGGTATCGACTTAAATTTTAAACGACACGGGGACCTTTTCCCGTCTACTATCAGGGGTCTTATTGTAGGACCGTAGGACCTTCGAATTGTGGAAAAACAAATGTTATGATTTCGTTTTTAACTAAACCTTTCTAAATCATTATATCAATCCAAATACCAATACCTGCAGAAAGTACTAGAACTGCTAGGAGTTTTGGGGTTATTTACTTTTAATAATAACGAAAACATTGCTGACCCGTCTAATGCAAAAGTAAACTCAATTTTTATTTTCGATGACATTATAACCCAAAACCAAGACGTTGTCAGACAATATTTTTCACGAGGAAGACACAATAACATCGATAGTTTTTATCTGGCTCAGACATACTCTAGTATTCCTAAACAATTAATACGCGATAACGCAAACTTAATTATTTTATTTAAACTGGATGAAACTAATCTAAAACATATTTATTCTGGTTATGTTGCCCCGGACGTTACATTTGTGAATTTTCTAGAAATGTGCAACAAATGCTGGAGCGCAAAATACGGGTTCTTGGTCATAGATAAGGATAGCGATATTACCAATGGTAGATACAGAATATAATTTGATTGCTACATATATCCGTAAAGTTTTACCAAAGTGCATCATTTTATTAGAGACCTTTCGTTTGTGCAGAGGTTTTTTTTAAGAAAAAAAAGAAAAAAAAAAGGAAAATAATACCGAACTAAATCTTAAGCGAAAACTAGTTAGTACCGCGGAAGATGTTAGGAAAAAATTTAATTATTTAAGAAATAGACATACTGAGAACAAGTTGGGACTGGAGGCATTCTATCAACTTGTCACAACAAGTCTAAAATCTCTTTCGGGAGCCATCAAAACGACCCTGAACGAAGACAAAGCTACTTCAAGCCAATCAGGTTTGAATGTAAAAATCGAAAAGAAGGAATCTCCAATGGAAAAGACAAACTACGGGATATCTAAATTAGGTGACCCGTCTCTTCTTCTTCAGGCGAAAGTACATATGAGGAATCCTACGAAGCCCCTTTATCGGAAACTCGGCTGTAGAAAGTCATTTGTAAATAAGATAATAAATAATAAGAGATGATAATCGCGACTATAACAGACTATTTGGGGTACGCTACGATAGTGAAGACGCACAGATGTTTAACCGGGACTCGGAAATAAAGTTTGTTTCAGGCAAGGTTATTTTGTATCGAAACGATCAAAAAATTGGTGAATATGACGGTTCTGTGCAATTGTATGATTTACTTTTTTTTTAAATATCCGAAGACATTATTACTATACCCCGAAAAAATTAGTAGATATGTCTGTGATATATATACAGATATAATATTGAAAACAAATGCAATTTATCAGAATTACACAAAGAAGAACGGAATAAATAAATCCAGAACTCCCAAATTTAAGGAAATTATAAAGCCGCTTTTAATATGTTCTATATGCGAGTTTTTTTATATCGCAGTTTAGTTTAGGTTTTTTTGTAAACCGTGATGCGGTATGTTTTCCTATGGCTATCCACGGCAGTTACCTTAAATAATAAACCCTTGCAAGTTCCCACGAACATCACCCAGACGTCCGTACAAAATATGTTTCATAAGAAAACAAAAAATGTCTATAGCAGTTCAATAAGTAACGAAAAACCTATTTTAATTAAATTAGAGATAGATAAAATGCAATTTAATTTTGAAGTGGACTCCGGTTTCGCCCACGCTTCAATTTCGGAAAAAATGTATAACAAACATTTTCAAAAATATCCGTTAATCAGTAATGATTTGCGTTTGAAAGATTATGTCGGTGTATCTTTTCAACCTTTGGGTTTTGTAAACTTAAAAATAACAATGATTGTCAAAATTACAACCTAAAAACATATGTAATTAAGAACGGCGGGCCACCCTTATTAGGTCGCAATGGTCTGAAAATGTTAAAATCGTGCTTTGTAAATCAGTTGATAGCAATACCAGTTTATTATATGTAAATTCGGACGCCAAGTTGCAAAATTTATTAAAAAAATTCGAACCAATATTCAGCAGTACGCTAGGTACATTCAATAAGTTCAAGATCACGCTAAAATTAAAAGAAAACGCCACCCCAAAATTTTTTAAGCCTCGACCGGTTCCAATAGCATTAAAACCGAAAATTGAGCAAGAACTGGACAGGCTAGTCAAAAACAAGATGCTAGTGCCCACAGAATTTTCAAAGTGGGCAACACCTATCGTCCCAATATTAAAAAAAACGGCGGTATAAGGATCTGCGGCGATTTTAAGGTGACCTTGAACCACCAATTGGAATTTCAACAGTTTCCTCTTCCAAGAATTGAATACTTATTTAGCCAACTAGAGGGGGGAATGAAATTTTCAAAAATCGACCTTTCAGAAACGTATCAGCAAATTTTGCTCGACGATCAGTCCAAAGAGTTGGTTACCATCTCCACACATAAGGGGTTGTTTTCTTATCAAAGAATGCCTTTCGGCATACACTGCGCGCCCTCCATCTTCCAAATAATCGTGGAGCAATTATTTAATATTCCTGGCGTTATATCATTCCTAGATGACATTCTGGTGACAGGGAGAAACGATCTTGAGCATTTGGAACGATTGGAACAAGTCTTTCAAAAATTATCGGAATGTGGCTTCTAATTAAAAAAAGAAAAATGTAGTTTCGTGCAAGAATCTTTGACTTACATGGGTCATTTAATTGACAGGTTCGGCTTGCACAAAACCGATGAGAGGGTCGAAGCAGTGGTCAAAACCAAGGTACCTTCCAATATCACAAAACTTAAGTCATCTCTCGGGGGCGTCAATTATTATGTCAAATTCTTACCGAACGCGTCGTCCATCCTTTATCCTTTATACAGTTTATTAAAAAAAAAAAACATCCCTTGGGAATGGACACCGGCTTGCCAAAACAGCTTCGATAAAATCAAGGATATGTTAGTATCTCCATCTGTGCTGGCCCATTTTGACCCAAAATTACCAATCAAATTATTGGTAGATGCCAGCAGTATAGGTCTAGGGGCAATAATTAGTCATACCTACACAGACGGAACTGAGCGACCCATCGCGTTCGCTTCGAGGTTCGAAAAAGAGGTACCAGGTGCTAAAGGTAGATAAATACAGTACTGATTTTCCTTAAATTCTCAGTGCTGATTTTTACATATGTTTTAGATACTTTTGTTAAAAATTAATAATCATTATTGCCAGACACTTTCCATCGGCGCGTACCCTTACCAGACGCTTTAAAGCTTCAAAAAAAAACATATTCTTACTTATAATCTCACTCTTGATTTTTATATATGATACTTAGGGAACTATTTGAACACCCCTGGTCAGCAGCCAGACCAATTGGAGGGGTCAAACATCCCCCCAGACACACATAAAGTGTCGCTAAAATCCTACTCTGTTCGATATAATCAAGACAGATTAAAGATTCGTTACATACAAAATGGAATCGAACCTGAAGATTACAAGGTATTTTAAAGTAATCTGGGTTGAGAAAATTTTATAAATAATAAATATAAGTTTCTTTAACTTATGTTTTACATCTTATCATCGAGTAAAATTGAATACTACTGTTTAAAAAATTCATGTTGATTAAATCTTAAAATTATACAAAGCTATACATGTCATTTTACAATTCAGCGTGATCTTTACTGTCATCATCGTCTATATCGTCTATCGTTGATAAGTCATCATCAACCCAATGTTGGCATTAACTACCTTCATTATCATCCTTATTACTTTCATTTTCTGTAACAAAAATAACATAAGAATCAAAGAGTTACACGGTTATATCAATTATTCAAAGTTAAAGTATAATACCTGATTCTTCTTGAAGCGATTCACTGACAAAGCTCGGCATTGGTCCCTATCAAACCAGTTATCTTCCAACGTCCACCCATTATTGTCAGGACTACAAATACTAATTTTCTTTGTATGAGCATTCTTCCAGAGACTAGTGATATAATTAGCTCGTCGAAACTGCTGTAAAAGCTCACTTTTGCATGGTGGTAAGTTACTAGCATAAAAGTTTTTCACATTTTTGCGATTGAACTCTTCATTTACGTCACAGACCATATAAGTGTTGATGAAGAGTTGGAGTCGGGCAGCATCTACGTCAATTATTCCGGCCACGTTGTACAGTTCACAAATAAATTTTTGTATAGTGTTAAACATATTTTGCTCCAGTTCTAAGTCACTGAATAAGTCTACATCGCCGAGTTTCATAAATGCTATCTAGTACTCTGCTTTTTTTTTCAATACATTAAATGGCCTTTGCTTGCCTTTTCTAAAAAAAGCTGGATTGTAATCGCAACCAGTTATTGCGTGAAATCCTGGTAAGCAACGGCTTAATGTAGGTCCTAAATGTTTATAAATCTCAGTGATATCAATGTATCTAACTTTATTTCCAGTGCCAGTTAATATCCACACATGGGAGTCATAATTTTTTAAATGATGCATTTTGCCCAGCATAATTACTGCAATATCGGTGTCAGAACACTGAATAACAAAATTAGCTTGATCATCAAAATTGCAGATATGGTGGATAATCTTAGTGTCAGCTTCCTCATGTTCAGGGCAACTTAAATTTTCATCAATAGAAGATACTACTGCATTATTTATGACGGAAAAAGAGTGACAATTCTTGAAATTAACAACAATTTTTTTGTTGCCAATTAACCGTTACTATCTCGTCTGTAGACCAGTGGCGTATAAAGAAGTCAATGAGAGCATCTTTGAAGCGTATATTTTTCAATTCTTTCACGAAATCAGACGGTCGAACTTGATCAGGTCCACTGATGCTAAACTCAAGTTGTGTCGATTCATTTCGAAGTGATCTTTCGTAATCTTTTATAGAAGGCGAAAAATACTGATCAAAAATGACATCGAATCTTGACGCTGGTAATTGTGTGACCATTTGTAACATTTTTTTGGAGATACTCCCAAATGTTTTAGGGACATTTTTCATACAATGAAGTAAGTAAAATCCATCAATTAGTATAATATCTATGTGAGATGGTGGATCATGTACAACACCATTTTCTAAACATTTCATTAAAATTGATTTTTGAGTCTTACACCATCAAGATGGCACATTGACAATGGAACTGGAGTTATGGGATACGAAAATATTTTGGTTATATCGACTTTGTGATCGATCGATATACCGATTATACGCCCAAATACATCCCTCTGAATTCGTAATTCCCGCAATTTTTCACCGACTTTCGTTACTTTTTTTTCTCATAATCTACAGAAAAGTTGTTCATCGTTTTTTTTTAATGCTTTTCTCAAACCTACTACCATCTTGCTCACATTCTGCGATAAATTTTTTACGTTCAATCTCACCATTTCTTTCAATGTTAAGTAGGAATTGTTCAACAGGTTCTGAGGCTGCTTTACTAGATGAAATATTTATTAACAGATTTTGAGGTACTTTAGCGTCAAATGGATTGATAAATTGAGCAAAGGTATCAATGAATGTTTGCAATCGCTTGCTATTATTTTTAATATTGTGATTAGTTAATTCAGCTGTTACATCTTGTTCTGTTTGCATATCCAATTCTTTATACATATGACTAATAATTGTTGATCTTATATCATGGCTGACAGCCGTGTTTTACCGAACTTGCCGTTGAGAGTTTGCTGCTTGTAAATATCATAGTTATTCATTAATTCATTAAGTTCTTCATTTTGTATTTTAAAAGAAGATAGTGATGAAGTTCTCAGTCGTGCAATTTCTTCAGCCATTTCATCTGTAATTACTTTATTGATCATTTCTAAAAATGAGTTGAAATGTAAAATTTGATTCATTTATGGGAGTTAGATAAGAAACTCTTTGTTGTAGGTTATCGTCATCACTTAATAGTGAAGAATTAAAACCAACCCACATGGGAACATCTGGTAACTGTAGAGCATGACAAATCATCCAAGTTGTATCTATCATTTTGTATAGTTGAAAATTTCTAGGTAGCAAATATTCACTTTCATAAGCCGACAAATTCATATCCATTTTTTTTCTTTTAGAAACTGGTTCTTCTTGAACATCCATAATTACTGCTTCAAAAGTTCTTCGTCTCCTCGTCTTCGAATTTAAAGGTGTCTCATTGTTAACAGCGGGTAAACTTATCAATTGGGATTCATCTGGATTATCTAAATCAATATTTTGATAGATGATCCCGACAGTATCGTGCAATGTTTCTTTGCCACTGTTAGTTTCCACAAACCTATCAAAATTATCAAAAGCAGCCCCAATACAGAACAGATGTGGTGATTTTACAATTGCTTCAGGACATTTACTTGATTGCTGTATTGAAGTATATGTTGCTTCGGTTTCTAGCTCTTCTATAGCTGGATAACTAATGCAATAACCGTACCTATCAATTACATCGATAGTTTTGCGACTACTTGTTAAACTTTTCAAGGACATTCCGAGCACAATATGTTTCGACGTTTTGACTTGTCCGTTATAAACACCATACACGACATCTTCACAGTAAATTTGACTTGACGAATACATTTTTGATTATTTTTGCGCTTTCGATTGCTACCGGCTACCAGAGTGTAATAAAAGTCTAATAAATCTTGTGGTATCGATTTTTCACCTTCTTTAAGGTTTTGTGCGGTTATAAGTTGTGGCTTTTTTTTTCAGTTTGCAAAATAGATTTTCGCAATAATAAAGCAGCTTTGTGTAAAATATCTTCATCCTTCAAATACTCAAATGATTGGTCATCAATAGAAATTAAATTTTTCGGAGCGACTAATTTTTTATTCTGAATGAAAAAAAAAATTAATTTGCCTATCAAATGCTTTTATTATCTTGATTTCTAAATTGTGTGGAGTGAAACTTCCTTTAATTTTTGTAGAATTCCTTTCTTCACTTTCATTTAATATTTCCATGTAATATCTATGAAGATAAGTCAAAAAATAGCATCGTCCTTTTTTTATTATATTTTCATTAATTAAAGCAGATATTTCCTCAAAAGCAGTTTGATGATGCTGACGAAGATCATGCCAATCACTTTTAGGTGTTTCTTTTTTGACTGATGTTTTATAAAAAACTCCAATTTGCAAGGATGATGATAATAAATTTTTGAAAGCGAATAATTTTCAAATTTATTAATGAACTCCTTATGCTTTTCATTTTCTTCATCTAGTTTAGAAAGGACATCTTTTTTATCACACGAATGTAGAGGTAATCTTTTCGAGCGGTGCTTTTTAGTCTTCTGGTCACAAAACATACAGATAATATTGCTTTGACCAATATCTACGTAACTTTCAATTGATGTGTTAGTTTCACAAGATGGATCATTATTTTCAGGTAAATTGGATGGAACTGGTTCGACTAACTCAGGTATTATAATAGTGTCACTTACAGAAGAAGTTGATAGACTTGAAATTTGTGGAACAGGTGATTGTACCTCAATACATTGTGTATCTAATTCAGATGTCGATGAACATGCTGCTGATGAATTTTTTGCAATATTTATTGATTCTTGTTTTGGAGTAGATTTTTCTTTTGGAGTAGATTGTTCTGTACTTGTAGCATTTGAAGAATAATATTTTTTCATCAAACCTGTGAACGATTTATAACATTGTCTATGATAACCACTTTCATATATAAATCAGCTGGAAAAACAATATTTTTGAATTTTCGGTTATGTTACTTTTTATGTTTTAATATTGTTTGACACTTTTTCAACGTTTCTTGCGTCAACAATATTAAATTCACATCGGAATTCTCACAAAACACACACTTTAATAATTCTGGCATTATATTTTTTAGAATACTATAAATATTTTTTCTTTTATTTCAACACGTTGTAAATAAAATCACAGATGCACTGAATCGAGTAGCACGGAATAGAGAAGCCTAGAGACGACAATAAGTATAAGAAAGATATCCATAAATAGATATCTCTGTCACACTCAAGCGTACAAATAATGCCCTCGCGCTTATACACATAGTGACACTTTATGTGTGTCTGGGGGGATGTTTGACCTCTCCAATTGGTCTGGCTGCTGACCAGGGGTGTTCAAATAGTTCCCTAAGTATCATATATAAAAATCAAGAGTGAAATTATAAGTAAGAATATGTTTTTTTTTGAAGCTTTAAAGCGTCTGGTAAGGGTAAGCGCCGATGGAAAGTGTCTGGCAATAATGATTATTAATTTTTAACAAAAGTATCTAAAACATATGTAAAAATCTGCACTGAGAATTTAAGGAAAATCAGTACTGTATTTATCTACCTTTAGCACTTGGTACCTATGAATTGGCCGTCGACCCAAGGTAGCAGGTATGCACACACTCAAAGTACGTACTAACACTACTTTATCCCATTTATATTTCTTATGAGAAAATAAGTAACGTCTGGGGGCACCGGGATCTTACTCTAATAATTCTTTGGACAAAATAAGAGGGAAATGTCTAAAGAAGGGTGATTATATTGAGTTCAAAGCCGTCCCTGATGCCGATACTGTATATATAACTATCGTATCTGAATATCTGAAACATACTAGTGGTACAGCTTAGCATCAGAAGATCTAAAACAATTATTCCGAAAGAAAAATAATGGGAGAATCAGAAAATAAAAAAATGGTTCATCTTATGAATTCGTATACTACGATTATCAAGGGATATGGAGACCTATGGCAAGCTGATTTAGCTGAAATGCAATATTATTCTAAATTCAACGACAACAATAGATATTTTCTCGTAGTTATCGATTGTTATTCAAAATTTGTGTGGACCAATTTCCTTAAAAACAAAAGAGCCTTAGAAGTACGACGAGCCATGGAAAGCATATTGAAAGAGGCGAAATATTCACCAGAAAATCTACAGGCTGATCGAGGGACTGAATTTTTTAATAAACATTTCTGCGCCTTGATGAAGCACACATTAACCATTACAACAGTTTCAGCACCAAAAAGGCATCGATAGCAGAGCACGTAATAAGAACTTTAAAAGGTTTACTCTATAAACACATGGCTTTTGAAGGTACGTATAAATTGATACATATTTTAAAAAATATATAATCAAACAAAACATAGTACCACCGGAATAAAACCTTCAGAAATTACCCCTACAACGAAGATTCACGTATATAATTTACCAAAAATTGCAGTGAAAAAGTCAAACTTGGCTATGAAATTAATTGGACACCCGAAAATTTCAAGATCGTTAAAGTAAGAGGATCCTTCCCTCTTACGTATATTTTGGAAGATATGGAGGGGCGTGGAATCAAAGGTTCGTTTTATGAAGTCGAATTACAAAAAACCGTACCACCAAACTTCTATTTGGTTGAAAAAATTTTACGACGCAGAATAAAAAATAATAGAGAAGATGTTTATGTTAAATGGTTCGGATTTCCAAAATCCTTCAACCCCTGGATCGACAAGGCAGATGCAAATTAGCAAAGCACCTGTTGTTTATTTAGCAGGATAAAATTGTATTATTTTATTTTTTATTTTTTTTATCGTAATATTAATTTTTTTTCTTTAATAAAGTTATTTTACGCAATTACTTGTTTTTTTTTTACTTTTTATGGGGTAAGGAAAAAACATACACACACACTGAATGTTATAAAACATTTATTATTATTATTATTAGTTTACAGGTAAATTTCTATTAAAACACAGGTATGTCCCATGCTATCCTTTTGTTGATATCTTGTTTTATCTGCATTTTTCCAAAACGCATGTAGTCCTCCATGCAGTAGCTCTGCTCACTCTCTTCTGTAGAACATAAATATTCTATATGCGGAAAGATTTTGGCGTCTTCCGGCAAATTTTCATGTATAGTCAAATATAATATTCTATCGTAGTACTCGTAAAAGTTCAAACGAGACAGTACTCGTATTTTTTTAAATTCCAATTTGCTTATGGTAATTAATTCGTGTCCCCAGTCTTTCGAAATATAGAGTGTACCTTCGGCATTTTCAATCTTGGCCATGACTTCACCATCACATTGTAGACAGCTGAGTTTGAAGCAGGTTAAATACATAACTTTACCAGTCGGGCCTGCTGACAATATCAGTGGAAGCTGTTGTATTAATTCTGTGAAGTCTATCTCGTCGAACGAAATGCTTCTTTCCTCCGACAAAGCGTAGGGGAGAAATCTCACTTTCACTGCTGGAGCGAAGATTGTTCCAGGGCTAAGACCTGAGGTAATTTCTAGTCCGAACTCCGACAGCGTAATTGCTTCCTCGTAAATGTATTTTTGTTCGCGGATTATTTCCGCATTGACCTCAAATCTTCCTCACGAATCCAATGCTTGCGTTGGATAATTTTCGACTGAGACATTTTTCTCACTCAGCACTTATCACAAAATTGTATGAGTGGAAACTGAATAAAAATTTAAATTTCTTATAGCTTATATACGTATAACCCCCACCCGTTCCCCTAGATCCAAAGCTAACGCCTAACATACTTGTTTCGACAGGAAAAAACCTGACGGAGTACATCCATCCATTCCGTTTTTTTAGACACGCTTTGACAAGAAAGTACGGATCAAATAAAGCGCTATTTTAAAAAGGAATATCAATAGTGGAATAATATATAAACAATTTATATTAAAATTTAGCTTTATCCTCTTTGCAAGTAATTTTCAACTCGCTCACTGGTAGGATCCTGAAGATCCTTCAATATTTTGTTGCGTAGGGGATAAAGCGCTATTTTAAAAAGGAATATCAATAGTGGAATAATATATAAACAATTTATATTAAGATTTAGCTTTATCCTCTTTGCAAGTAATTTTCAACTCGCTCACTGGTAGGATCCTGAAGATCCTTCAATATTTTGTTGCGTAGGGGATTTAACTTAGCCTAAAATTCTGTTGAAAAATTATTTTTAAAAAAGACCCGCTGCTATATATGTATATATTTATTTTTTCGATCAAATTTGTCAGCGGGTCCTTTTATTTAAAAAAAGTTTTTGCTTATCTTAGCCCCCCTATATATAATAATAAACCGATACGTCCCTTTGCCACGAGGCAAATTTACGATCACTTGCACAACCACAAACATGATGCGGTATTTACAGTTGACCAATAAAACAGATATTACTTATTGCAGCCTTGGCTGGAGCAGGTGGGTAAGAATCGAAACCATCTGGTCGGGTTTTTTGAGAAAATCAAAAACGGACTCTGAATAGAAATACGAGGGTATAATAGGTACGAAAGTCTAAACTAAAAATAGAGTTTTCGTAACACATGTATTCGACTCGAACATTGCCAAAAAGGTATTTAAATTTGACGTCCGTCTCACTGTTTGGGATGATTTTTTCTACTAAAATTTTTGTCAATCGCAGAAAGTCGTTTCCTTGAAACAATATTTTGTCCCCAGTCCAGCTGTAATCTGTCAATACTACATCTATTTCGTTTGTCAGTCTATTACGTCTAAATTCAAAATCAAATCCCCCCGATATGGCTAAATTACCTTTTCAAAATGTGAAATGTATTGCATCAGATAATGATTATGATTACGTATTACCTCATCTGGATAATCTTGTAATGAACACACGAGACATATTAAACCCGTTTTTTGTATCGATACGGGTAGGAGCTGTGATTTTTTGAAAATCGCCGTTTAAGATTAATCGGTCGATATAACTTCGTTTCTTCTTTAGTAATGACTCCTGGATTCGCTGTTCTACGAATATTGGAAGAAATTAACGGCACCGGAGCTATCGACTTGTCCAAAGTCATATTTTTTATTAGTTCGAAATTTATTATCTGAGGCGCCGCGTAATTCAACCTTATCCCCTTAACTTTACATATTACACTTTCTTCCCCTGTCGTAGGAGAAAACACAACATATGCGTAATTTTTCGGCCCCACAAGTAGATGAATAAAGGGACATCCAGGCCCACATAACCTCACTTTTTGGCTTCCCGGCCACGGGCCCCCCGCCCATAGGCCACTCGGCCATGAGTCTTCTTCTTTTTGTGTTCTGGCCGTTCGTCCATAGGTCACTCGCCCTAACCTAACCAACCCGTCGTCCGTGGTGACAACCAAATCGTTGTCCGTGGTGCCAACCAAACCGTCGTCCGTGGTGCCAACCAAACCGTTGTCAGTGGTGCCAACCAAACCGTTGTCAGTGGTGCCAACCAAACCGTTGTCCGTGGTGCGTAGTTTGTCCGCTCGCCCATGAGCCGTTCGCCCGCGTGCCGTTCGGTGGCCCCGCGGGCGTAGCCTCCGCTGGTAGAGCCCCCCTGCGCCCCCCCCGCCCGTCCGTCGTTGAACGGTCACTTTAATGCCGAGCTAATTATGTACCGTCGGTTCCGTCCCGTTGCTGCTAGATGTCCCGCGTGCCGTTCGGGGGCCCCCCGCCCGCGCGGGGGCGTAGCCGCCGATCGTTGTCCGTGGTGCCAACCTAACCAAACCGTGGTCCGTAGTGCCAACCTAACCGTGGTCCGTGGTGCCAACCGTCGTCTGTGGTGCCAACCAAACCGTTGTCAGTGGTGCCAACCAAGTGACGCAAACGTCACCGGCATGGAGGCGTACGTGCCGAAGGCGCGGGGGACAGGAAATAGATAAGAATATCCGTTGATAATGCTATTAATAAAACATCCGGAACACACAATAACATTTCAGTTTAATAATGAGCGTCACACCGCCGAGAAATTATTTCGTCTACTCCAAAAAAATCGTGTGTTCAAAGTGTAATTACGCGCGCAAATACAAATATCAGCTACAACCGTATTGCAAGGCCAGGTAGCCTGGTACATCGGCCAACAAGAAACACGTAGGCTTTTGCAATGAATTTTACGCGAACTATTGAGGACGCTCAAAATTTAATTTTCGCTTTTCGTCAAGTGAACAAGGACCGAACGGAGGTTAAACCGCCGCGTGCAATGCTCCATCACAGAATCATCTCGGTGTCTTCTACGTCTCTTCTTCGTGTTCGAATGTGGTTGTATTCGGATGGGCACTGCAGAACCGTATTGGATAACGTCGCAACTGTCAATGACGTCACAAATTTCACGTTAGAATTAAAATATGTCATATTGGTAATTTCACGAATTAGGCAATTATGTGATATTATGTATGATATTATTAGGCAATTACATGCGATGAAATATTAGAAAATTATTGTAGTTTTTTGGTAATTTCGTTAAGATGTTTAAACATCATTATGCAAAAATATATCGAAAAAATATATTTAAAAATAATCTGTACTTATTCGCATTATTATTGTTTCTTTTATTTTTTCCTTAATTGTAATACTTTAGGAAGGGAATTAATTTATGTAGTAATAAATATTTTTAATATCACATGTGATATTCACTTGAATTATTATTTTTTAAATAAACGATATTTTATTCTTTATAGTTTTCTTTTATTTCATTTCTTGTCGTCACTTTATTTTCTTAAAAGAAATAAAAAGGAATCTGTAAACAATACCGAATTTGTTTGACAGATTGTGTAGACTTATGTTTTACATTTCTTGTGTTAAACTCGAAAAACTTATTATGTTACATAAAACGAATATAAAAAACTTACTTGTTAAATTGAAATTTATGTCTAAATGAAGTATTTTCTTGGATGACTCGACGAATACTTACAAAGTTTCAATGATCGTTTATTTAATAAAATTGTCTCCTTTTTTTTTTTCATAATTGATGAATGATATTCTTCATAACTAAGTTGTCGGTAGTGATTAATTGTCCACCAAGAAATATATAATAATTTTTAAATTTTCATTGAGAGAAATAAATGGAAAATTTTACATTCAAAAAGAAATATTAGGAAATTAAAATTTAAAAAACTTGAATAATTTAAAAAATACATAAATAAATGAAACACATTAAAACACTAATATTTCATATTAAGAATAATAATATAAATATTAAAAGAAAATTAAGATTAATTATCATGTTTTCATTCATTGATTTAAATAGATATATTTTTTAATTATTTTTTATTTAGATGATATAAGCTTTTGTAAAATAGTGATGGTAATTTTTTGGATGAAATTATCAGTTGGGAAATTGTTAATGATGGTTTGTTTTTTATCTGCAGGATTATAACATGAAAAAAATTTACCGTCAAAAAAGTAAATAAAATGTTTTAAATTTATAATGCAATTTTAGTAAATAAATTGAAAATCGTCTATTTGAAATGCTTACACATATATATGATTCACTTAAATGTTGACAAAAACAATAAAACTAACTTGATTTGTGTAAATAATTTTAAAAGATTTTATGAAACGTTAATTTTATACCAAATATCAATTACGACTTATAATTTGAACATGATAAAACTTTACCTGTGTTTATATCCATTTATCCGAATAATATTTTACTTGGATAATTTTTTTTCCAAATTGGCAATGATGGTTTTTATTTAAATTTATGATAATTTCTCTAGAAGTTATCAGAAGTCGTTTTATTGATAACTCATTGATGATAATTTTTGCTGTTAAACTACCCTCTTCTAAGCGGTTCTTCAATGGTCTAATTTGTTACCTGGGACGTCAGCTTTTTTTTTTAGGGGGTAGTGAACAAATTTTTTGAATCCTGTAACCATAGGAAACAAAACGATTATGAATTAGAGGTTATGTAAAATAATATGGCATAAAAATTAAAAATGTTATATTAAATACCTTTAATTTAAAAATTCGTCGACATGTACTCATTTTGACATTTTCTACGTTTAACTGTGTTCGCGTTTACCATAGTTTGAAACTCGGATGGGCATTGTAAAACCGCATCAAATAATCGTACAACTGTTGATGACGTCATAAATTTAAAATTGTCATTAATATTAGAATTAAGATTATGAATTATTATTGTTGATTGGATACATGAAGTAATTATGTACAAAGGCATTACAATTTTTGTTAATTTCATCATGATGTTTAGATATTGTTATTGGAAAATATATTTAAAAGTAATTTGTAATCTTTTACATTATTTTACATTAATTTCGAAATTGCTTGATAAATGGCGTAGATTTACGCTTTGTATATATTTGTTTTTCAGCTTGAAAATATAGGATACTATGTAAAATAATTATTGAATTTAATTTGATATATTTTATAAAATAAATATTAAAGACTTACTTGTTAAATTAAAATTTCTTTATCCAAATAATGTATTTAATTTAATAAAATAATGTATTGTATCAATTATTTGTCGCAAATTCTCAAATTCTATAATCATTACAAATGAAATAAAAATAAATTAGAGGTTATAAAAAATAAAATCACATAAAATTTAAAGATTCTATATTAAATACCTGTTATCTGTAAAGTGTATTTATGTCATCAACGATAATATTTTAAAAATTTCATAAATTACACGATTATATACGACCAAATATTAGAAAAATATTGTATCTTCATTTACATTTAATGAAAACTATTTTATTCAAAATGAAAATATTCTTTATGATAAAACATCTGGTTTTTGTGTTGAATTAATTATTTTTCCACAAATTCTTAAATCCTGCATATATAATATAATATTATATTGCCCGGGATGGCGGGGGGGCGGGGACTCTACCAGCGGAGGCTACGCCCCCCCCGCGCGGGCGGGGTTATCGAACGGCACGCGAACGGCTCATGGGCGAGCGGACAAACTATGCACCACGGACAACGGTTTGGTTGGCACCACTGACAACGGTTTGGTTGGCAACACTGACAACGGTTGGCACCACGGACGACGGTTTGGTTGGCACCACGGACGACGGTTTGGTTGGCACCACGGACAACGATTTGGTTGGCACCACGGACGACGGTTTGGTTAGGTTAGGGCGAGTGACCTTGAACCAATGGGCGAGCGGCTAAGGATGAAAGAAGAAGACTCATGGCCGAGTGGCCCGGGGGCGGGGGGGCCGTGGCCGGGAAGCCAAAAAGTGAGGTTATGTGGGCCTTTATGTCCCTTTATTCATCTACTCCCACACTTACAAAATCTTAAATGAAAGATCCGGCCGGGCCCGTATTGCTCAAGTTCGTCCAATAAACTTGCCAGTGGGGGGCTCGTATTCACCGGGTTTTTGAATAAAAATAACGGAGTCTGTATCGTAATAGAGCACCCTTTCTCCTAGCTGATATTAATAACTTATAATTTTAAACGAGCCTGTGCGGTTGTATAGGCCGCAGTACAAATATTTACTGACGAATGCGGTTTGAACTTCATCCTTTTTTTTTTTGGGGGGGTGGGGATTAGGAAATCTGTTTCCAGACACCTCGCCTGTTGGTCTAGCGGCCGAGGTAGTGTCGGTTTGGCGTCTTGTTCCTAAGATCACCGACTGACTAAAACCCTTCCCCCATTTCTTTTTCCCAGCGGGGCGGAATCGTTCTTTCGGACTTGCGTCATCCCTTTGGTTGACTTTTTTATGCTTATTTAGGCTACTCGTCTCAAATCGCGTTTTGCTCTTCTCTCCCCTTGATCTTCATTCCACTTCTCGGGAGTTTCGAGCATGCACGCTATTATGCCGGGTAGTGTCAGCGTCTCTGGCTGGATGTCCAATGCCTCACAGATGTCGCGTCTTTGAGTTTCCCATCTTGGGCATGCCATCAGGGTATGTTCTGCGCTGTCATCTAGGTTGCAATATGCACACCTAGCGTCTGTTTAGTGTAAACCCTAAAACATCCGTGTCCGGTCAGCATCTATGTGAGGTGGTAGTGAAGACGTCGGTTCTTGCAATTGGCTATGTTTGGTATCAACTTTCTTGTCCATGCTCCCGTTTCCGAGTTTGCCCATCTGTCCTGCCACACTCTCGCTGTGTTTTACTTGCGCTCTCTTTTGCTTCAGGCTTATTGTCGCTCTGGTCCTTCTCTCCTCGATTATCAGGTCGATGGGAGGGAAACCAGTAATGACCTGGTTGGCGGCGCTTGATACAGTTCTGTATCCTCATGCCACCCTCAGTAGCGCCCGCCTCTGTACGCTCTCCAGCATTTTCCGGTACGTTCCAACCAGCATAGCCGAGTGCCACGTAGGTGCCGCATATAGTATTGTTGACTGCACAACTCCATATAGGACGCCTCTCTTTTCTGTGCATGGTCCCTTCCAATTTGGCATCAGCCTTGCGATCGAGCTCATCTTCCTGGTTGCCTTACGCGTGATCATCTTGACGTGCTCGCCGAAAGATATATTTTCCCCTGTCATTACCCCTAGGTACTTGATTGCTTTAGAGGGTATGATGTCTTGACCTTTTACGTTTATCGTTACGTCACGCCGGTCTCTGCGCCGGCTTAAAATGGCTGCTTCGGTTTTTTCCGGCGCTATCTCTAGATCGTGCAGCTCAAGCCACTCTACCATGTGTTGTAAAGCCCCATTTGCCCTTCGCACTAGTTCTACCTTCCTCTGGCCTACCACTACGACGGCCACGTCGTCGGCGTACCAATGTCGCTCACCCCCGGGCCATACTTAAGTCTAAGTACGTTGTCGTAGTACAGATTCCATAACAGGGGGGCCAGCACTGAGCCTTAAGGGATACCCGCTGACACCCTTCTTTCCACTTTGCCCACCAGTTTCTTCCTCTGGTCAAGGTAATCCCTAATCACATTCAACAGGTACTATGCTATATTTCTTTCCTTCAGCTTTCTTAGGAACTTTTCCCAAGACGCCGCGTTGAAGGCGTTTTTAACATCCACTGTAATCAGCATGCACAATCTTTCGCCTTTGCCTCTGAACTTCTCCCTCGCTGTAGCAAGTACCCTGTTGATAGCGTCCAAGGTAGATTTCCGCTTTTCGAAACTATACTGCCTCGACGAGATGTTTTTATCTTTTGCCAATTCCTTGTCCAACCGGTCCTTGATTAATTGCTCGTACAATTTAGCAAGGGAGTCTGTGAGGTACAGTGGTCTGTATCCGTTGGCCGCGACGTAGGGCTTGCCGCTTTTATGTATGAGAACCAACTTTGTTAACTTCCAACTAGTGGGGAATTGTTGAGACTCAAGAAGCTTGTTGCAGAGGGCTCTTAGTATATCTGGCTCGTTCATCGCAATCGCCCTAATTGCCTCAGCTGGGATCCCGTCCGGGCATGGTGCCTTCCCCGGCTTTAGCTTTGCTGCTGCTACGGTTATCTCCTCCGTACTGAAAGGAGGTATGTCGTCGGTATATATTGGCGTTATCAGATTTTCTTTTCTCTCCGGGAAGAGCGTTGTTATTACCTTTCCGGTCTTCTCGTCCGGCAGTGTGAAGGGAGGACCCGCGTCTTTGATATTCCGTTTTACAATTTTGTATCCTTCGCCCCAAATATCTTCATTCAGTTCATCCAGTAGCAGTTGCCATTTTTTCTTTTTTTCCTTTGTGATTGCTCTCCGCAAATACTTCTTTAAGCGTCTATACTCGTCCCATCGTTGGCTTAGGTCTTCCGTCATATTCTCCTCTTTACCGTACAATCATTCCTTAATCCAGTGATTTCATCAGTCCACCAGTATGGTATTGTAGGCAGCGCTTTCCACTTAAGGGTGGCTTCCTTAGAGGCTTCTTTAATTACTTTCCCTAGAAGAAGTGGGTCCGTCCGCGCAGTTACGTCTGTTTTGCTTAGCTCTTCCCTTAATTTGTTAATTAGCTTTCCTTCGTCTAAAGTTAGTTTTCGTTTGATATCCGTCTTCTTAGGCGTATTGTCTTCTACTTCGAAAGCTATGTGTTTGTGTGGTAGAGTAGAGGGGCTCATTTTCCAACACTTCCCAGTTTTCCCCCTTTGTTATGCGAGACCAGGCCCGCCCTGGCGCAAGCTTCAGACAGGACTTGTCCCCTTTTGTCCATAATCGGAGAGCCCCACTCCTGGGACTTCGCGTTAAAATCGCCTACCACGAGAGACTCTCGTCCTGCGTCGGCTGTGACATCTCTCAGGTTATCAACCTAGACTTCGTCGTCTTTTAAGGGTATGTTGGGGGATATATAACATCCGAAGACATTGTTATTGTCCATCTAAGCAACAACTATTCCCTTATAACTTCTCGTCTTGCCTTCCTTGCACTTTCTATTTGTGAAATGCATAGCGACATCCTTTCGCCTGCAATGCATCCTTTGTTGTTGAGAACCTTTTTATTAGGCTCACTGGCTACTATCAAGTCCACCTGTTTTTCGGTAGCCGTCAGGAACGCCATGTCGTGAGCCCTGGCGGATCTGTCGGCATTTATTTGTAGGACTTTCACTTTAGATGGTTGAAGTGGGGCCTCCGTCCCTTTTTGCCCAAACGCTTTCCATCCGCCTTTTATTGACGGAGAGAGCCTTGCAGCCGCCGGCTCCAGTCCTGTGTCCGTTCACTTGACGAAGAGGGCATGCTTCCTCCAAATTGCATTCCTTACTGCTGTGCCCCGTCGTCCCACACTTATAACATGCTTTGCTCCTGTCCGGCGCTTTACATTCATAGGGTCTATATTCATAGGACCAGCATTTATAGCACCTTTCCACGTTAATTCGTCGCTCCAGCTTACACCTCACTATACCTACACGTAGCTCACTGTAATTTCTCAGCGATTCTTCTGCTTCTTTTCTTGGTAGCATAAGTGTGGCGGCTTGGGTGTCCCCAGCGCCCAGCCTCAGTTTGCTTAATCGATAGTTTCCTGCTTCTAGTTTTCCAGTTTTGAGTTCTAAGGCTTGTATAACCTCCTCCTCAGTAGTCGTGGCGTCCAGCCCTTTTAGGTGGATCGTCGCGAAAGACTGCGGTTTATCAGTTCCCAGTGTGTTTACTTTTATTTTCTCGGATAGCTCCCGTATTTTATTTTGAGTTTCCGCGAGTGCTACATCGTCTCTTTCCAGCACAATAAGCAGTTTACCATCCTTCGTTTTTCTCACGTATTTGATCTTTTCGATAGCCTCTGTACCCTTTAATTTAGTTCTTATCTCAGTTAGTGTTTCTCTGTAGTCTTTGTGTTCCTGCTCTTCTAGTACCGCATATGTTTGGCGTTCCCTTTTGTTGTTATTTTTGTGCTCCTGACCCTGTTTCGTCGCCGTTTCGCTTGCGTTTTGGTACGCTTTGGTCGTGTAAATTACAACATTTGTCGATGATCCTCTGAACACCGTCTCTACCATCTTTCTCATGTTGTCTGGGTGAAGATTGCTAGGTTGGTGCAGGGCCACCCATTCGTCGTTTTGGGCCGGGTTTATATGATTTTCTGCCCCGTTGTTGGCTCTCCTTTGTCCGTCTTTAGCTTTATCGTCTGCTCCATAGTTATGAAGTCTCATTTTGCGTCAGCTAGTTCCTGGTATCGGTGTCTGAATTGCAATCGAATGCTCTTTTCCATATTATAGTTCGAAGATTCCACCAAGACCACCTTCACCACTTACGCCTTGGTGTTCAGGGGGTTTCCTATCTTGACCTCAGTGTGCTGGTATATATCATCAGGCCATTCGAGGTTCTCCTCCAGATTTTGAAAGTGGATCGTACTGAGATACTTGGTAAGACCAAATCTCGAAAATGTTTAGAATTTTATAACCTCTTTCTATAGCTTTTTTAAGTTCGTCACTGACCAATGTCCCGGAAAGACTCCTTTCTTCTTCAGTATGTTCTCATCTGTTTTGGTAAAATTCCATGTCCAACATAAAACAAACATTAACTTATGATTCATGTTTGTAGGTAGTACGGGGTGGTACAGATTTTGTGGTGTTAGGATCTGGCATTTTACAAGTCCTTCTACCTCATTAAAATTTAAATTTTTACAGTCTTCGCCAACAATCACTTTTGAATGCCCAATCGGGAATTTTCCAAATTTACAAATATATTGATTTTATAGTTCTCCTAGGTCTTTCCTGTCCTACCTTCGTAAAGAGCATCCCTTGGAATTAAAGGAGTATTTTTTAACAGTATTGGGTTAAATATTCGTATGCCGCCGTATTATTCGATAAAAACTTTTTAAAGATGTAGTAGCCTCGAATCTGGAATTCATAGTGTCGTAAGGATTATTTTTTATTTCGTTGTTTTTTGGGCAGAAACCATCCACTTTGGCACCTGCTAAGACGCTTTCTTTCCCATTTAGTGCGTGTAAAATTTTTATACCCGTGTCACGTTGTACCCAAGTAGCCACATCATCGCTATTTGTGAAACCTTTTCCGAAGCTCGATAACCTCCCTTAGGTATAATTGCTATAGTTTCTGGTTTTAAAAAATTCCTTCTAAAAATCTTGCTGCAGCAAGATGCTATTGTTGAACTTTCTAAGAAAGGGCATACTGTGGTGGTTTCAATTAACTGTTTTCGAAATTTTAGACAAGCAGCTGCTAAAATTTTTACGCCTGGCACAGTTTTCTTGGCAAAGTTAAATTCAAAATTTTTGTTAATGTTGTACCACACCGAAAAAGAAGTCCTATCGTCCTTACTCATGGTAATTGGGTCTGTAATAATATAAAGCGGGGAGCGGGCCTATATAGGTCTGATTTTCGGTTTTGTTAAATAAATATGGAAAGTATCCCTTTTTGAAACTGTCACCAAGGTCAAATGCTTTTGGAAATTTTGAGAGGGCCATTGGAAAGTAATTAATACTATCGAAAAATTTTAAATTTTCTAGTGTCATAAGAATGATTTTGCTTCCTCTCATTACAATTTCGGGTTTAAAGGATGTCTCATTTAGTATATATTTCAAGAGAATTATTAAATCAAATGCGCCTCCATTGTTGTGAGATAACCGAAATTTGTTTAAATTTTTTTCTGATTGTAAGTAAATGATAAAAAAATCCATGTATACACTTTGAACCCGTGAGTTTTTGTAATATAATTACACATTGTAAACAGGTTGAGGACGCCGAGTCTAAACAATCTCTACAAACTTATTTAAAAACACATAAGCTAACTATGTGCTTAGAAGAACCCGTATTGTAAACTTCATCTTGTCGAGTTTCTAAATAAAAAAAAAAACAAAAGCTGTTTTTTCATTTACATATAAAGTTTTCTTTGGTAAATTAACAGGAATAAAGCAGAAATGGCCCGTCTGTTGAATTTGATTACATATTCGGCAAAAGAATTTGCCGCAGACATGCGGATTCTTTGGATTTTTTCTTTTAAAACAGAGACCACAAAGTTTAATTTTGTTAAAACCATCGTTATTTACATGATTGTCAAAGCAAGTCTGACTTTTGAAAGCCCTATTGCATGCGTCACATTTTATCTTCTGTATTAGTTGACAAATGGGAGCGTTTTTACATTGGTAACATGATAAAGAGCATCGATGCGAAAATGTAATATTAAATGATTCGTGACAAAGTTCACAAAAATATGAAACTCCAAAAGCAGCAGTCAGGGATGTAATAACGTTAAAGTGATTGTTGTCGTGAATGAGGTGATACGTTGCCCGTTCCCGTCGCCTTCAAAGAAAACAGTGCGTTTGCTAATAACATTATTTCTGGCATAGTTAGATACTAGAATTTTGTATTTCGGACTTAGATGAGTTTGAAATTGCTGTATTTCTTCTAGTCCGGCTCCCCCTTCACCTATAACTACTCCTGCCAATTGCATGAGATCTAGTGCCCTTTGCGTTTGAAGCTTTAGGTGATCTTTTCGTATTCTTACTAACTCTGAATTGTTTTCGATTACCGCTATACCCACTACAAATGCACGAGGTAGGCAAAGATTGTCTCTATTTCGAATAGAAATTATCCCTTTTCGGCGAGCGCATTCATCATCAAAGGAATTGAAATATAATTTCTTTCTACTGGACCCACGGTGTAAAGAGACATCGTAACGTTTAGAATAAAATTATCAGTTTCTAAAGCTACGTTATTTGACTGAAACAGCTTACTAAGTATATTAAAAACGTCATCGACTGTGACGTTATTAGCATCTTGAAATGGAACCCAACCCTGTCCGTTTGAGAATAGCGTGGAATTAAATGATATTCCCACTTTATCGCCCTGGTCTAAATTAGCGCACTGATTCTGTATTATTTCTCATATCGTAGCTTTTACCCAAACCAGAGGATTTTCATTTAAAGGTACCGGGTTCAAATGAAATTCTGTAGAATGACCAACAACCCCGAACCTACGTACATTCCGCACAGACTCCCTTACGATAATGTATTTAGGCATTATTTATTAATTATTTTCAATTATTTTTTTTAAACAAGGAAAAACAGAGGTTGAATACGTCTACTTCCCTCTATTCCCACTTATGTTAAAAGAAAAGAAAAATTGACACCAATTATTCTTTTAAAATCCGGATAGCGGATTGTTTGTTAAGACATACAGACTTGTTAGGACTTGTGACCGAGTTGCTTCGACCCTTTCTATCCCTGGAATGTAAAAAGCCTTATTGTTTCTCTTTCTACTTTAGTTTTTTTGAAACCAAATATGGTTAAACACGTATCTCATTCAATAAAATTTTCAATAAATATTCACTTGAGGAAAATTAAAAAATTGAAGGTCCAAATTAAAGTGTACGAAGAAAAAAAAATTGGTAAAATACCTTAAACGTCAGCGAATATAAATGTAAGTACCCGAATTTAAAAAAAAAAGAAAAAAAATCATCTACCTTTATTTCGAGGAAGCTCAAAAATCGATAACAAAGTCACCACAAACTAGTTCACTTGGTAACAAGCAAAATAATAATAATGGTATTAATACGAAAAATATCAATATGTATCACTTATGAAAATAAAGCTGATATTAAACCGTTGATCACGTTTGGTTTCCTTTAAATGCCAAAAAGACTCCTAAAAATTCAAGACCGAACTTGAATTGGCTTAGTACTGGTGATATTATCTAGTTATTTATAAAAAATATTCCTATTTCAGCTTTTGTAAGATTGCACTGATCAAGAGAAAAATGGGTGGAAGAAAAAATACCCAGCCTAATGATTGCATAATTAGTTACCTAAATTACACCAAAATGTGCTTTTTCGAGGAGGATGAATTTCAAAAATACGTCCCTGCATGATAAATTTTCTCACACTTTTCGTTTTCTTTCGTGGGTGACTCTCGATATACTTACCCCAAGACCACCTCGGCCCATAAAATAAACTCATAAACTTGCAAGATGTGTTTTTTTTTCTTTGTATACTAAAACACCCCCGATTCGTGGGTGGCTCTCGATATACCTACCCCAAGACAACCTCAGTGAAGAAATAAACTCATAAACTTGCAAAGATGTGTTTTTTCTTAGTATACTAAAAAGAGCCTCAATATACCTACCCCTGAGACCACTAACACTGCAAATTCCGTTTTCTCCTGCCTTTTTTTTTTGCTGATTGCGTATAACTTCGAGAAATTTCTTAAAAATCATAAAAGACAGCTGCATCGAAATGAGGGGTGAGGGTGGGTGATGGTCAGTTTTGCCGCCAAACCTTTAGCCTCATTTGCTCGTGGATGTTCAAATACGCGTGTAGTCTTATATTTGAGTGGGAAGTGTGGTATGCAAGTATCATTTTATTTTCGAAACGCTCAGTTTTGTGGTGCTTTGTGAATGTGATTTTTGGTTACAGTTACAGAGAGAGATATATTTGCGTCAAGAGTGCGTTTAATTTTTTTGAATTATTACAAGAAACAATGAAAGGGTAAGTAAAGGGAATGCCTCTTCGAAAGAGTAATTAAGCAAGGGTCTTTTACCGATAATTTTTGAAGTGCCGGGTTAGATTTTTTTTCTTCGCGTGTAGCCTAGAGGAGACACTTAGCTGATTCAGTTGGGGAGCGCTTTAAATTTTATCTGCATTATCCAGGTGCATTGCTAGTCAGGTATTACGTTGCCGCCGGTGCCTACTCAGGGCCGGCACTGTCTTTCGTGAATCGATATTCGCTTGCGATGGTGTTGCTAGATTGGTTGCTACGTGTACCCCCGCTAATATGTCCCTTTTGCGGAATCATTGTTTTTCGCTCCAGGGTGGTAGAGCGCATGGCTTTTTTAGAAGAAAGGTAAATGTTTTTGTTTAAAAAAATTAGCAAAATAAATAAATTAAAATAACTCGCTATATTCTTGTTCATCATAAAAAACTCCAAGAAATGGAGAGGATACCCACCCCTCCACCCGTAATCCGTATTCAGAATATCCCGAAGTAACTAATTTCACCCTTATTAAAAAAAAAAAATACTAACACTTTTTTTCAACTAAAAATAGCTTCCAAGACGCGGACTCCGACGCATCCAGCGAGGAGACTGTCGAATTCCCTCGTCCTGGGGAGAAGTTAGAGTGGGTTCGCCAACCTCGGGGAAGTAGCACAGTAAGCTTTATTTTTGAGTTGCCGCCTCCCTTGGTTCCTGAGGACACGCTCGATTCCGGATATGGACAACATCTAGGCGAACATATTTAAAAAGTACGAGCGGCTATTTCCACGATAACGCTCACGCCGTTAAATTTCTAATTTTCTTTTGCAGATTCCGGGATATAAATAATTACTCCTTACCTCTCGTGTTTTATTTTCCCTGTCCTTTGTGCGCAATAGTAAAAAGTACAGTTAGTACCCGCGGGGGTAACATTCGCAGAACTTTATGTTTTTAAAATAAATTTTTTGGTCAATATTCACTAGATGGATTACCTTATTAAAGAAAATCTTATTCCAAGAGAGGAAACTAGTTTACATTCGAACCGCTAGAGGGTGTAGATGGTCACGCGAACAATATGATCATGCCAAGTCTCATTGACGCCATTGCTTTTTCTTACGGGTCGGAAAATATCTGGGCTCTGATTGGCTTCGCCGCCATCGCCAACTAGAGGAGGGGATTGATTAAACCTCCATTGGTGCTTGCTTATCCAATGGGGGCCAGTTTCAAGGGATTATGGGTAAAGTGGGAGGACCTAAGGGAGTCGTGGGGAGGGAGGACACGCCCACCATTATTTTGTTCATTTTTCTTGTAAAATTACCAAATATCTAATCTGTGTAATTCAGTTTAAAGGGAAAATAGAAAGTACATCTTGTAGTTGAGTAGTTGAAATATTATTATAATAGATAGGTGTGACTGGACAATGATCATTTTTAAGATTTATAGAATTAATTACACAGGGTTCGCCTTTATTAAGTTGGGTTTTTGAATATAAAGAAATGTGGAATATAATTAATTCATTCCTTATAATTACATCTGAAAAGTTACACGCGTCTTTTAATATCCATTGGATGTCTCTGATTTTTAAATGTTGTTTTGATAAATTTAGGTTTTAGTATGGTAAATATTTTCTCTGGAGTGCCAAGTAATTGATTGGTTTCTTCGGGAATTTCGAGATCATCTTCTCGTTCCTTATTCAATTTTGATAATATATTTGCTTTCCTTGAATTCAATTTTTTATTTATGTTTTCGTTTAATTCATTTAGTACTTGTGCTAATTCATATACGTTATCTGTTTCGAGTTGATAAAGATTTTTTTCAATTTGTGATTGGTCGCATTCGCTCCCGATAAACCCCTCGAGTTTGTTCTGTCGGGGGTTCGTGCGACAGTTAAATGAATACGTTAGTTCAAAAACTAAAGATTTATTCCGCAGTGACTTCAAATAATTACATTGCCGGTTATCGGGCGTTGCCTGAGGACAGGGCGCTCGCGCATCGATAAATGCTGAGTGCTAAGGATAAACTGAATCCTAGAAGTTTCTACGGCAGGAACGTTAACATGCTGTGTTGCCATGTCTAACAGAACATCCTCCACTTTACAAAGAAATTAGTCAGCAATATAGTCTTTTAAATAAGAGGGTC
Organism: Cylas formicarius; assembly: GCF_029955315.1. Lineage (NCBI taxonomy): Eukaryota > Metazoa > Arthropoda > Insecta > Coleoptera > Brentidae > Cylas > Cylas formicarius. The sequence goes on from NW_026844365.1 coordinate 21,502,748, forward strand.
TTTTTGTAATTCTAATCGGACGAGAACGCGCACTAACACATTCACAATTTTCACTGACACTTTCTTTGTTGTCCGTTTCACGAGCTCTTTCAAATTTAGGTGAATCAACACTATAATTTAAAGTATCACTTTCAAGCTCGTTGGGATTGAGTTTATGATTTACACTGGAGTTAGTTGGGTTAGTAACATCATTGGAAATCTCATCTGACAATGTTTGACTGACGAATACTTATTGTTTAAACACGAATGATATTCGGAGTTATTTGGAACAAAATTATAATATCCAGCTAAAACTAGGTGCCATCTATTTCTACGGAAAACTCCACTGTTTGTTTCGACAAGAAAAGATCTTGGTTCAGTTAATTTTTGTATTATTCTACCATACATCTTTAAATCGGTCACCCAAACACAGCCGTTAATTTGCAAATCTGATAATTGCTTAACTCTATGTCGGTTATTGTAATTTTGTAATTGTAATTGTTATTTTTATTTCGATACCTTTCCTCCCCTTTTAAAACAAGTTCCGTGTCCACGTTTTGACTTAAATTTTTGGGTGAAATTGGAAGATGCGAACGAATTTTTCGATTAAACATTAATTCTGCAGGACTAAACGCTTTTTCTAAGGGTGTGGTGCGATGAGCTAAGAGAGATAAACACATATCATTATTCTTTTTTAACAAATTTTTTGCTGTCTTAACGGCGGCTTCTACGCAACCATTGAACTGTGAAAAATAAGGACTACTAGTCACATGTTTAAAGTCATATTACGACTGGTTTATTTATCTTTTTGTTCTTTTTTTCACTTCTTATTAATAGTTCCTCAACCATCTTTTCTTTTTCAGGTGTATCAGTCAAGATTTTCGCTGATCCGTTTTTACGACCTTTCTGGGTTACCTTTCGGCAACCAGCTTTCGTGAATGGTTTTATTTCCTCAGGAGTCTTAAAACATTTCAAGATTTTTGAACAGCCTGGTTGTGGACTTGCTGGAGCAGCTCTCTTTGTAGGAGTTTTGTGTGTACTAGATATCAGGATCTCATTTGGATTGACAGAGTTTGATGTGAATTGTTCCGGTATAATCGCATCTTGTGTGGTATTTTCAGGTACTTACGGGTTAATCTCAAAGTCTTGATTGATGATGAAGGATGTTGTGGAGACAAAAGTTCACACTTTTGTGATTGGTCATTCTCATCAGTGTATTCTGGATTTGTTTCAGTAACTAAAGGCCTGTCCGTCACATACATCGAGAGAAATTCATCATCGGTGAAAATGTCTTTATTGAAAGGATAAATCCCAGTTACTCGAAATCCACTCCACTCTGAGGTGTAAAAGCTTTTGGAAACGCTTTCAGTAGATATATAGTACCGATATAAGAAGCAAAAACCGCACATAACTTCAATTTCCTAACCCCCCCGCAGAAAGAAAGAACAAAAAATCCCAAAAATCCTGGACTTGAAAATCTATGTGCTTTTCTTAAAGATGAAACGGACACCTGAATTCTTTATTTCGAAAATCGTTTTTTCATCGATAGTGACCACTTTGCGACAAACAGACTGACTTCGGTATCAAATTCAAATGTACTTATATATCAACAACCCCCCACTATCGTTGTAATTAAGCGAGATATTTAAATTTAGTCAATTGGAATAAGCATTTTGCCAAAAAGAAGCAAACAAGCGCACGTAGTTACATATAGCGGGATTAAAATAGTTTTTCGATCTGCCGAGATGTTGTATTCGTTACCGCAATTGTCGTTAACGCCGCCGCTGGTGTTATTGGAATTCTTGATAGCGATCGTTTGCCATTCGCCGTGGTCTTCGTAGCTCCGGTTCGCGAAAACCAAACGTACCTTGTAATTTAAATACGACTTATCTGCGGTAGTGCTATTCGACACTGTCACGCTAAAAGTTTGTAGATTCTCGATTCCGTTGACCTGAGCGAGTTGCATATGCGTCCACGTATCGGGCCAAATGCACCGATTATTATGATTTTTGAAACAAACGAACGCTTCAATCACATCGTTAGGTATATGTATATAGAAAACGTTTTGTACCACAGCCGACAACAAAACAAAGTGATCACTTAACAAAACCATGTTTCTAGCCCGAATGAATCTATCCTAGATCGCGGTAACTGTTTTTATAACACTCAAACAATAATGACATTTATTCTGCGGAGGTGCCGGGCCGTCGATATGCATTTTGCTGTCCGGTCTGTTATAGTGAACAAAGCAGGGCAAATGAGTTTGCAATTCAAAATTGTTGCGATATCGTACTGGTAACTTATGCCACAACAAATCGTGCGGTCTCACATGCTCCAAGAAATGTTGCAAAGGGATCAATTCAAGTTGTTCGGTATCCAAGCTTCTAAAATCGTCGAAGAAAAATCTTCTCATTCATTGTTGTGAAAGATCGATAACTTTCTTAACAAATCCCTAATTTGTTTAAAGACACTCTTGGTGGGACAATTAATTCCGACAAGACTCAAGTCTATTTCACCGACTCTCGTTAATTTATTCAAAAATTCGTTGTATTCGTAATACGTTTTCTCTATGAAAAAATACAAATGTCCGTTGGTGTATCGAAACGCGCCCCACAAATCGTCGGGCAGACCCGGAAACAGTTCCGTAGTAAAACCGTGTTCACTCGCACTTAAAGAACACTCGTCTATTTCTGCATAGTAGCGTTTACCGTAAAATATATACGTTCGACCACCATACGTATTAAAAATGGCGTTCACTGCTTTATCCGCAGGCACACCCAGTCGCTGGACGCTTTGCCGGTCGCCCACTATCGTGAAACTTGGGAAGTGAAGTAGATAAAACGAATCATCTGTGACAACCAAAAGTTGTCCGTTGGGCCTTTGGTAGATATGCGAAATAGGAGCGTAAATAGGGACATAATCTGATATCATTTTAGGTTCCATGTAGACTTTATCACCTAATCTTATTATCCAAACCCATTTGTCGTAAAACAGATACATATGATGATTAGACGTAACCAAAAATATGGATGGATTTACGTGACACAAATCTGGTACTTTTGTTTCGTTTTTCCCTATCGGAGGTTGCGTAGTTGTAGTAGTAGTAGTAGTTGTTGTTGTTGTAGTCGGTGTTGTTACGCGGGCGGTGGTTGTGGTTTTTTTACCATATAAACGTTGAAGACCTGCAATATCGTCGTATGACAATGTCTTAGAATTTAAGCTATACCAAGGGTACATAATGGCATTGCGATCGTTACTGTGCGCCAAACCCAACGTATGTCCAATTTCGTGGAACAACACAGTAAATAAGCTCGTCTTTCCTCCGGGCGCAGGCACTTCTGAACCGTAGTACCAATCTTCGGATTTATCCAAATGAACTTCCACGCACTCTTGTTGTTGATTTGGAAAAAATGCATGTCCTAATATGTTACCCCTTCCGTCGAAAGCAAAAGGGCAGGATTCGTTCCCTTTACATCTTATGCTTTGTCTGTGGGTAGTATATTTGTCAGACATCAAAATCATTATATCCGGCTCTGAGTAATTTAAGAAAAAATTTAAATTTGATTCATCACTCCATATTTTAAAAACCTCGGTTGCCAGCACATTTAACTCTTGATAGTTACTGGGCGGTACTTGAATATACCATTTTAAATCTGTTTTCTGCCATCGCGAAACAGTCGTGAAGGTATTTTCTATTACACCACATTGGGGTTTATTTATTAGTTCGACGGTTTCGTTATTAAGAGTACCATCCACCGGTAAATTATAGAAATCCTGAAAATCCATTAGGGCACGTTGCAAACGCGACGCATTGATCTGCGTTAAAGATTCGTTAGGTGAAAGGAATCACACCTTCCTCGGGCAGCGCGGCGACTATCGTCGACACGTCCGAATAGGTAGTAAAGACAGCGTAGCATAGCAACAAGACTCTCATCTCGTTCAAGGTCAGTAAAATACTAAAATGTATTCGGTTCCTAGCTAATCTTTTATAGGTAAAATAACAAAGATAAGTGATGAACCAAACGCCTTTAGTCGCTATTTTGCTTGAGATGACGCAGAACATTACTCGAGAAATGGCACGAAAAAAGAATTATACTTCAATAGATTACAGTTTCGCAATTTGTATTCATATCATAGCATTAGTGTGCTTTATTTTTACGTGCAAATGTATTATTAATTTTTTGAATTGAAATAAAAAGTCTTATTTAAATAAAAAAAAGTTTTACTTCATATAGGGATCCTTGAATACAAGCAATTATATAAAAGGGCAGAATTTCTCAACGCGCACATGCGCAGTCTTCCTCCGGAGTGATTCAACCAATTATCATCGTCGAATTTCTCCACGTTAATGATTTTTGATCTTCCTCTCACGTATATCAAGTCAGCATTTTCTATCAGTAGTGCGATCAACGTATCAATGTCGGAATATTGAACAAAACCAGAGCTGTATTTGAGAGCGTGATGATCTTGTTCGAGCCAGCGTACCGTTTTTTTTTTCTGCACCGGTCAACGTGCAATATTCATGCGGTGGTTTCTAAACGTAATGACTAATTTGACATCCATTGTAAACAGCCATTTCTTTAACGACAAATCCATCTTCTAACTGGAAGCCTTGAATATCTACCGCAACCATGCGCATTTTTAATGTGACTGATTAAGATTAGGTTCATCCGGCGGTATTTATGTTAGATTTCGAACAATCTCGTTGAGCGGTAGTTGTTCCACGATACAATCGTGAATGATGATGCAATAGGCACGTGTATTCGCGGGAAATCCTTTTTTGCCTCGATATCTAACTTTACGTCGACAGTGCTGGATTTTAAACTGTCGTTTCTTCGAGAACAGTCGATGACGAAAACCGTGCAGTTTTTGAAAGCTATATAGTCAAGCAACGCAGTTTTTTCCTCACATCCCTTATAACTGGGGTAGAAATCCGTGTAATTGTGATGCGCTTCCACGAAGTCATTCTTTTCAAAATCTAATCGTAAACGTTCGTGAGGGTAATATTCTCCGTTTAGTGTTAATCTTATATCCGTTACGTCGACGTGATCGAAAAGCGTCGCATTTTTCGCTTCGTTGTCTTTGCGATTTGTTTGAAAAGCGACTATTACGTATCGGGGGCTTTCGATAGCCGCGCACGTCTTGACAGACCAAATTTCTTTTGCAGATCCCGCGGTTGGGGCAGGATATTCATGAAGTTCCCATCGTCTATAGGGTATCAATATGGGTTGATCTAATCTAATCGATTTCAGCAGAGCCAATTTGATTTCGTCGTTTGGAAATATGTGCTTGACCCTAAGATTGACACTATCAATTTTTAATTCCGCCGTTGTTTTAATTGCACTGGCCGCAACACCGTCCATTGGTTTAATTATCATACAATTTTTGCCATGTCTGGCTCTTACCAATCTTATGGTTTGTTTTCCACAAGTTATCATATTATAATCATTAAATATATTTAAAGTGTCGTAACGGGATTCGCATGCTAAAATGTCCATTTTCTGTATCGTGAATCGCATTTTCAGGGAAATTCCAGCCGGAAATATTCAGATGCGATGAGTCATCTTTCGAGTAACACAGATAAACCCTAATCGTACTAACTATACCCGGATCACGCACGCTATCCACTTCTTTCCCATTCAGCACGTGCAATATAGTTTCAAAAAAAAAATGCTCCTGCATTGTTTACAAATTGCACTTGGTCGGTTCCCGTGAGACGTTTCAGCGATCCCTTAATGCAAATAGCAGCGTCATACATAAGCAGCCAGGCATCTCCTTGATTGATTGTGATCTCAATGGTGTCGTTGTTCAAAAAAGATTTCACAAAGGGATGATAGGTGCGGGTCTCCACGCGCTGAATAGATTTATCAAATTTTGGCTTTCTGTGTATGTCGAATATTTGATTCGATAACATCGTAGCCCAGTGATCGGAGAAATTGTTTGTTGCTCAATGTAAGACGACCTTTACGGATACGCCTCGGTTTTGTTACTAACCCTACCGTTTGGATGTTCGCTTTTTTATATTCACCAGCGGCTCCGATTGAGTTGAAAATCAACATTACGTTAATTTTTTAAGTTCCAATCTAATGATGATTTCTTCACCTCGGAAATTAACCAACTCAAAGTTTTGATCCAGAACCTGTAGGGTAATGTTGTAGATTTGTCGTTTGTTTACTGGCAAGTACGTTAGATATTTAGGAGTTTCGTCGATGGCGTACCCCGGATCGACGGACAAGGCAAACTCGTAAATTGTGTGCGAAGGTCTGTCATTGTAGAACGCTCCAGACGTTATGTTACTATCTACATGTATCGTTCGCACTTTTATTATATCCACGGGTAAATCTGAGGAATGCATAATATTGGGCTCCAAAATTTTCTGTGAAAACCCCAATAAATTTCCGATACTGTCCGAGTGTTGTTTAAAGTTTACCCCGTATACGGGGCTGTAGATTTCACACTTTATCGTATTATTGTTGGGTTTGATTGATATCTCCTCTATTAACTTTGGGATCGTATTCTTCTCTTCCATATTTTTTGGCAGATGTTCGTTAATGTAGGTTTCAATGTCGCTAATTTCATAGGACCCGGTCGGAATTTCAATTACGTTTTCTTTATTGTTACTATCGAAGTAGTAAAATTTATTCGAACCCTTATCTATGTTGGGAATGTTGTTGTAAGAGTGGAATCCAATCAGCGCTAAACCGTACTCTACATCTTCATCCAACTGCAGCGGATTGACAAAGTCGATGGATAATGTCGACGTGTGCCCTTTTAACGTAAATATGATCGACATGTTGACTGCTTATAGGTCCGCGATTTCAGTCCTTTTTATAGAGAAATTGCAAACACAAATGACCGCAATTGTATTGCGTAAACTTTTGATATCTATCGTGATTATAGTAGATATTGGCGCTGTTGCCGAAATATTTAACAAGTTCCGCGGGTGGTTTAAGGTTACCGAAACTGTCAAAATACTCAACATCGTTTCCCTTCTTCTTTTTGTATGCTACCCAGTGGGTTCCTCTATTTCGACGAACATCCAAATTTACGATTCCGCATTCTTGCGATCTGATTCGACGGGGTAAACTATCTCGCATAAAAACACCCCTGAAGTGAGGAATTTTTAATTTGCGCGCCAGAGATATTTAATCGACGTCTTATAGAGCCCTTCTGGTTAGCTTAATTGGGAGTTTTTCTTGTTTCTTCAGATAAAGACCGAATCCGCCGCGTGGACTCTTTTTCAAGAATAGAGCCGATCCCTTTTTTCCAATCTCTTCCATAGCTCGGTTATGGCGGTTGGCCTCTTCGAGTTTCTTTCGTGCGTTCTTCGCATCGATGACAGTTTTAGCGATAGCAGCGACTCCACTCGAGAGCGAACCTAAAGCCCCTAGCGCTCCTAATAACGGTAAAAGTGGTAAAATAGCAACCGATTTTGATTCGAACGGTATAATTCTAGCTACCCTAATTTTTTTACGTCCTCCCGCTTTTCTTACAGCGGCTCTGCCAGCTCGAAGCGCTTCCAGTGCCGATCTTCTAAGCATTTTAGGGTTATCGATATGAAACAATTGTTTCTTCTTTAATGCATTGCGAACCTTTTTCACGACACCCTGTCGAAACGAAACAGAGGGACGTCGTTGTTGACCCATACCGAGCTTACGTTTAGTTTTCATAGTCGCGGTGACAAAGAATGCGGCAACTTTTTCACCAAACTTTGCGTCTTTAGATTTTACTCGCTGCCACGCACGTGTTTCCAATTCTTTATCCGCTTTATGACGTTCGTCTAACGATTTGTTTTGCGAATAGGCAATGTCGTGTACCTTACACGCAGCGTCCAAAGGATTCACCCCGCTATCGCCTCGGTTCAAGCGTTTTTCCAATTTTGTACCGGGACCGCAAAACTTCAAAAGGTAACTTGTTAATAAGCGTGTTAACGAGACCACTTCCGGACGCGAAGCATAAGATACTAATTAAAGGAAATTGCTTGTGTCGTGTATATATATATATATATATATATATATATATATATATATATATATATATATATATATATATATATATATATATATATATATATATATATATATATATATATATATATATATTCACGTATTGATTCACGGATGGAAAAATGTGATGACACTATATTCCGGGATATCATCCGTTCGCTCGTTGAACTCCGACTGGAATCCTGCATCCGACTGGAATCCTGCAAATCTTGCATCCGACTGGAATCCTGCAGACGTTTCGCCAAAATCTCACTTGGCATCTTCAATGCTCGCGTTCCGTGTTCGAGTGTTCGAAGTGTTTTCGGTATCGGTCCTGATGAGGGCTCAAATAAAAGGCTTTTGTGCTACACCGAGCCTGGCCCATTGTTTGAGTAGTGAAACTGCTTCATTTCCATATCGAGCTTTTATTGATTGGAAAAACCCCATTCCTGTAAAATACACAAAACGGTAGTCGTGACCGGCTAGTTGAACAACAAATTTTAGTTAATTGGGTATCGGTCCTGATGAGGGCTCAAATAAAAGGCTTTTGTGCTACACCGAGCCTGGCCCATTGTTTGAGTAGTGAAACTGCTTCATTTCCATATCGAGCTTTTATTGATTGGAAAAACCCCATTCCTGTAAAATACACAAAACGGTAGTCGTGACCGGCTAGTTGAACAACAAATTTCAGTCTTATTTAAATAAAAAAAAGTTTTACTTCATATAGGGATCCTTGAATACAAGCAATTATATAAAAGGGCAGAATTTCTCAACGCGCACATGCGCAGTCTTCCTCCGGAGTGATTCAACCAATTATCATCGTCGAATTTCTCCACGTTAATGATTTTTGATCTTCCTCTCACGTATATCAAGTCAGCATTTTCTATCAGTAGTGCGATCAACGTATCAATGTCGGAATATTGAACAAAACCAGAGCTGTATTTGAGAGCGTGATGATCTTGTTCGAGCCAGCGTACCGTTTTTTTTTTCTGCACCGGTCAACGTGCAATATTCATGCGGTGGTTTCTAAACGTAATGACTAATTTGACATCCATTGTAAACAGCCATTTCTTTAACGACAAATCCATCTTCTAACTGGAAGCCTTGAATATCTACCGCAACCATGCGCATTTTTAATGTGACTGATTAAGATTAGGTTCATCCGGCGGTATTTATGTTAGATTTCGAACAATCTCGTTGAGCGGTAGTTGTTCCACGATACAATCGTGAATGATGATGCAATAGGCACGTGTATTCGCGGGAAATCCTTTTTTGCCTCGATATCTAACTTTACGTCGACAGTGCTGGATTTTAAACTGTCGTTTCTTCGAGAACAGTCGATGACGAAAACCGTGCAGTTTTTGAAAGCTATATAGTCAAGCAACGCAGTTTTTTCCTCACATCCCTTATAACTGGGGTAGAAATCCGTGTAATTGTGATGCGCTTCCACGAAGTCATTCTTTTCAAAATCTAATCGTAAACGTTCGTGAGGGTAATATTCTCCGTTTAGTGTTAATCTTATATCCGTTACGTCGACGTGATCGAAAAGCGTCGCATTTTTCGCTTCGTTGTCTTTGCGATTTGTTTGAAAAGCGACTATTACGTATCGGGGGCTTTCGATAGCCGCGCACGTCTTGACAGACCAAATTTCTTTTGCAGATCCCGCGGTTGGGGCAGGATATTCATGAAGTTCCCATCGTCTATAGGGTATCAATATGGGTTGATCTAATCTAATCGATTTCAGCAGAGCCAATTTGATTTCGTCGTTTGGAAATATGTGCTTGACCCTAAGATTGACACTATCAATTTTTAATTCCGCCGTTGTTTTAATTGCACTGGCCGCAACACCGTCCATTGGTTTAATTATCATACAATTTTTGCCATGTCTGGCTCTTACCAATCTTATGGTTTGTTTTCCACAAGTTATCATATTATAATCATTAAATATATTTAAAGTGTCGTAACGGGATTCGCATGCTAAAATGTCCATTTTCTGTATCGTGAATCGCATTTTCAGGGAAATTCCAGCCGGAAATATTCAGATGCGATGAGTCATCTTTCGAGTAACACAGATAAACCCTAATCGTACTAACTATACCCGGATCACGCACGCTATCCACTTCTTTCCCATTCAGCTCGTGCAATATAGTTTCAAAAAAAAAATGCTCCTGCATTGTTTACAAATTGCACTTGGTCGGTTCCCGTGAGACGTTTCAGCGATCCCTTAATGCAAATAGCAGCGTCATACATAAGCAGCCAGGCATCTCCTTGATTGATTGTGATCTCAATGGTGTCGTTGTTCAAAAAAGATTTCACAAAGGGATGATAGGTGCGGGTCTCCACGCGCTGAATAGATTTATCAAATTTTGGCTTTCTGTGTATGTCGAATATTTGATTCGATAACATCGTAGCCCAGTGATCGGAGAAATTGTTTGTTGCTCAATGTAAGACGACCTTTACGGATACGCCTCGGTTTTGTTACTAACCCTACCGTTTGGATGTTCGCTTTTTTATATTCACCAGCGGCTCCGATTGAGTTGAAAATCAACATTACGTTAATTTTTTAAGTTCCAATCTAATGATGATTTCTTCACCTCGGAAATTAACCAACTCAAAGTTTTGATCCAGAACCTGTAGGGTAATGTTGTAGATTTGTCGTTTGTTTACTGGCAAGTACGTTAGATATTTAGGAGTTTCGTCGATGGCGTACCCCGGATCGACGGACAAGGCAAACTCGTAAATTGTGTGCGAAGGTCTGTCATTGTAGAACGCTCCAGACGTTATGTTACTATCTACATGTATCGTTCGCACTTTTATTATATCCACGGGTAAATCTGAGGAATGCATAATATTGGGCTCCAAAATTTTCTGTGAAAACCCCAATAAATTTCCGATACTGTCCGAGTGTTGTTTAAAGTTTACCCCGTATACGGGGCTGTAGATTTCACACTTTATCGTATTATTGTTGGGTTTGATTGATATCTCCTCTATTAACTTTGGGATCGTATTCTTCTCTTCCATATTTTTTGGCAGATGTTCGTTAATGTAGGTTTCAATGTCGCTAATTTCATAGGACCCGGTCGGAATTTCAATTACGTTTTCTTTATTGTTACTATCGAAGTAGTAAAATTTATTCGAACCCTTATCTATGTTGGGAATGTTGTTGTAAGAGTGGAATCCAATCAGCGCTAAACCGTACTCTACATCTTCATCCAACTGCAGCGGATTGACAAAGTCGATGGATAATGTCGACGTGTGCCCTTTTAACGTAAATATGATCGACATGTTGACTGCTTATAGGTCCGCGATTTCAGTCCTTTTTATAGAGAAATTGCAAACACAAATGACCGCAATTGTATTGCGTAAACTTTTGATATCTATCGTGATTATAGTAGATATTGGCGCTGTTGCCGAAATATTTAACAAGTTCCGCGGGTGGTTTAAGGTTACCGAAACTGTCAAAATACTCAACATCGTTTCCCTTCTTCTTTTTGTATGCTACCCAGTGGGTTCCTCTATTTCGACGAACATCCAAATTTACGATTCCGCATTCTTGCGATCTGATTCGACGGGGTAAACTATCTCGCATAAAAACACCCCTGAAGTGAGGAATTTTTAATTTGCGCGCCAGAGATATTTAATCGACGTCTTATAGAGCCCTTCTGGTTAGCTTAATTGGGAGTTTTTCTTGTTTCTTCAGATAAAGACCGAATCCGCCGCGTGGACTCTTTTTCAAGAATAGAGCCGATCCCTTTTTTCCAATCTCTTCCATAGCTCGGTTATGGCGGTTGGCCTCTTCGAGTTTCTTTCGTGCGTTCTTCGCATCGATGACAGTTTTAGCGATAGCAGCGACTCCACTCGAGAGCGAACCTAAAGCCCCTAGCGCTCCTAATAACGGTAAAAGTGGTAAAATAGCAACCGATTTTGATTCGAACGGTATAATTCTAGCTACCCTAATTTTTTTACGTCCTCCCGCTTTTCTTACAGCGGCTCTGCCAGCTCGAAGCGCTTCCAGTGCCGATCTTCTAAGCATTTTAGGGTTATCGATATGAAACAATTGTTTCTTCTTTAATGCATTGCGAACCTTTTTCACGACACCCTGTCGAAACGAAACAGAGGGACGTCGTTGTTGACCCATACCGAGCTTACGTTTAGTTTTCATAGTCGCGGTGACAAAGAATGCGGCAACTTTTTCACCAAACTTTGCGTCTTTAGATTTTACTCGCTGCCACGCACGTGTTTCCAATTCTTTATCCGCTTTATGACGTTCGTCTAACGATTTGTTTTGCGAATAGGCAATGTCGTGTACCTTACACGCAGCGTCCAAAGGATTCACCCCGCTATCGCCTCGGTTCAAGCGTTTTTCCAATTTTGTACCGGGACCGCAAAACTTCAAAAGGTAACTTGTTAATAAGCGTGTTAACGAGACCACTTCCGGACGCGAAGCATAAGATACTAATTAAAGGAAATTGCTTGTGTCGTGTATATATATATATATATATATATATATATATATATATATATATATATATTCACGTATTGATTCACGGATGGAAAAATGTGATGACACTATATTCCGGGATATCATCCGTTCGCTCGTTGAACTCCGACTGGAATCCTGCATCCGACTGGAATCCTGCAAATCTTGCATCCGACTGGAATCCTGCAGACGTTTCGCCAAAATCTCACTTGGCATCTTCAATGCTCGCGTTCCGTGTTCGAGTGTTCGAAGTGTTTTCGGAACGCGAGCATTGAAGATGCCAAGTGAGATTTTGGCGAAACGTCTGCAGGATTCCAGTCGGATGCAAGATTTGCAGGATTCCAGTCGGATGCAGGATTCCAGTCGGAGTTCAACGAGCGAACGGATGATATCCCGGAATATAGTGTCATCATATATATATATATATATATATATATATATATATATATATATATATATATATATATATATATATATATATATATATATATATATATATATATATATATATATATATATATATATATATATATATATATATATATATATATATATATATATATATATATATATATATATATATATATATATATATATATATATATATATATATATATAACAAATTTTAGTTAATTGGGGTATCGGTCCTGATGAGGGCTCAAATAAAAGGCTTTTGTGCTACACCGAGCCTGGCCCATTGTTTGAGTAGTGAAACTGCTTCATTTCCATATCGAGCTTTTATTGATTTAAAAAACCCCATTCCTGTAAAATACACAAAACGGTAGTCGTGACCGGTTAGTTGAACAACAAATTTTAGTTAATTGGGGTATCGGTCCTGATGAGGGCTCAAATAAAAGGCTTTTGTGCTACACCGAGCCTGGCCCATTGTTTGAGTAGTGAAACTGCTTCATTTCCATATCGAGCTTTTATTGATTGGAAAAACCCCATTCCTGTAAAATACACAAAACGGTAGTCGTGACCGGCTAGTTGAACAACAAATTTTAGTTAATTGGGTATCGGTCCTGATGAGGGCTCAAATAAAAGGCTTTTGTGCTACACCGAGCCTGGCCCATTGTTTGAGTAGTGAAACTGCTTCATTTCCATATCGAGCTTTTATTGATTGGAAAAACCCCATTCCTGTAAAATACACAAAACGGTAGTCGTGACCGGCTAGTTGAACAACAAATTTCAGTTAATTGGGGTATCGGTCCTGATGAGGGCTCAAATAAAAGGCTTTTGTGCTACACCGAGCCTGGCCCATTGTTTGAGTAGTGAAACTGCTTCATTTCCATATCGAGCTTTTATTGATTGGAAAAACCCCATTCCTGTAAAATACACAAAACGGTAGTCGTGACCGGCTAGTTGAACAACAAATTTTAGTTAATTGGGGTATCGGTCCTGATGAGGGCTCAAATAAAAGGCTTTTGTGCTACACCGAGCCTGGCCCATTGTTTGAGTAGTGAAACTGCTTCATTTCCATATCGAGCTTTTATTGATTGGAAAAACCCCATTCCTGTAAAATACACAAAACGGTAGTCGTGACCGGCTAGTTGAACAACAAATTTTAGTTAATTGGGGTATCGGTCCTGATGAGGGCTCAAATAAAAGGCTTTTGTGCTACACCGAGCCTGGCCCATTGTTTGAGTAGTGAAACTGCTTCATTTCCATATCGAGCTTTTATTGATTGGAAAAACCCCATTCCTGTAAAATACACAAAACGGTAGTCGTGAGCGGCTAGTTGAACAACAAATTTTAGTTAATTGGGGTATCGGTCCTGATGAGGGCTCAAATAAAAGGCTTTTGTGCTACACCAAGCCTGGCCCATTGTTTGAGTAGTGAAACTGCTTCATTTCCATATCGAGCTTTTATTGATTGGAAAAACCCCATTCCTGTAAAATACACAAAACGGTAGTCGTGACCGGCTAGTTGAACAACAAATTTTAATTAATTGGGGTATCGGTCCTGATGAGGGCTCAAATAAAAGGCTTTTGTGCTACACCGAGCCTGGCCCATTGTTTGAGTAGTGAAACTGCTTCATTTCCATATCGAGCTTTTATTGATTGGAAAAACCCCATTCCTGTAAAATACACAAAACGGTAGTCGTGACCGGCTAGTTGAACAACAAATTTTAGTTAATTGGGGTATCGGTCCTGATGAGGGCTCAAATAAAAGGCTTTTGTGCTACACCTCATCAGGACCGATACCCCAATTAACTAAAATTTGTTGTTCAACTAGCCGGTCACGACTACCGTTTTGTGTATTTTACAGGAATGGGGTTTTTCCAATCAATAAAAGCTCGATATGGAAATGAAGCAGTTTCACTACTCAAACAATGGGCCAGGCTCGGTGTAGCACAAAAGCCTTTTATTTGAGCCCTCATCAGGACCGATACCCCAATTAACTAAAATTTGTTGTTCAACTAGCCGGTCACGACTACCGTTTTGTGTATTTTACAGGAATGGGGTTTTTCCAATCAATAAAAGCTCGATATGGAAATGAAGCAGTTTCACTACTCAAACAATGGGCCAGGCTCGGTGTAGCACAAAAGCCTTTTATTTGAGCCCTCATCAGGACCGATACCCCAATTAACTAAAATTTGTTGTTCAACTAGCCGGTCACGACTACCGTTTTGTGTATTTTACAGGAATGGGGTTTTTCCAATCAATAAAAGCTCGATATGGAAATGAAGCAGTTTCACTACTCAAACAATGGGCCAGGCTCGGTGTAGCACAAAAGCCTTTTATTTGAGCCCTCATCAGGACCGATACCCCAATTAACTAAAATTTGTTGTTCAACTAGCCGGTCACGACTACCGTTTTGTGTATTTTACAGGAATGGGGTTTTTCCAATCAATAAAAGCTCGATATGGAAATGAAGCAGTTTCACTACTCAAACAATGGGCCAGGCTCGGTGTAGCACAAAAGCCTTTTATTTGAGCCCTCATCAGGACCGATACCCCAATTAACTAAAATTTGTTGTTCAACTAGCCGGTCACGACTACCGTTTTGTGTATTTTACAGGAATGGGGTTTTTCCAATCAATAAAAGCTCGATATGGAAATGAAGCAGTTTCACTACTCAAACAATGGGCCAGGCTCGGTGTAGCACAAAAGCCTTTTATTTGAGCCCTCATCAGGACCGATACCCCAATTAACTAAAATTTGTTGTTCAACTAGCCGGTCACGACTACCGTTTTGTGTATTTTACCGGAATGGGGTTTTTCCAATCAATAAAAGCTCGATATGGAAATGAAGCAGTTTCACTACTCAAACAATGGGCCAGGCTCGGTGTAGCACAAAAGCCTTTTATTTGAGCCCTCATCAGGACCGATACCCCAATTAACTAAAATTTGTTGTTCAACTAGCCGGTCACGACTACCGTTTTGTGTATTTTACAGGAATGGGGTTTTTCCAATCAATAAAAGCTCGATATGGAAATGAAGCAGTTTCACTACTCAAACAATGGGCCAGGCTCGGTGTAGCACAAAAGCCTTTTATTTGAGCCCTCATCAGGACCGATACCCCAATTAACTAAAATTTGTTGTTCAACTAGCCGGTCACGACTACCGTTTTGTGTATTTTACAGGAATGGGGTTTTTCCAATCAATAAAAGCTCGATATGGAAATGAAGCAGTTTCACTACTCAAACAATGGGCCAGGCTCGGTGTAGCACAAAAGCCTTTTATTTGAGCCCTCATCAGGACCGATACCCCAATTAACTAAAATTTGTTGTTCAACTAGCCGGTCACGACTACCGTTTTGTGTATTTTACAGGAATGGGGTTTTTCCAATCAATAAAAGCTCGATATGGAAATGAAGCAGTTTCACTACTCAAACAATGGGCCAGGCTCGGTGTAGCACAAAAGCCTTTTATTTGAGCCCTCATCAGGACCGATACCCCAATTAACTAAAATTTGTTGTTCAACTAGCCGGTCACGACTATCGTTTTGTGTATTTTACAGGAATGGGGTTTTTCCAATCAATAAAAGCTCGATATGGAAATGAAGCAGTTTCACTACTCAAACAATGGGCCAGGCTCGGTGTAGCACAAAAGCCTTTTATTTGAGCCCTCATCAGGACCGATACCCCAATTAACTAAAATTTGTTGTTCAACTAGCCGGTCACGACTACCGTTTTGTGTATTTTACAGGAATGGGGTTTTTCCAATCAATAAAAGCTCGATATGGAAATGAAGCAGTTTCACTACTCAAACAATGGGCCAGGCTCGGTGTAGCACAAAAGCCTTTTATTTGAGCCCTCATCAGGACCGATACCCCAATTAACTAAAATTTGTTGTTCAACTAGCCGGTCACGACTACCGTTTTGTGTATTTTACAGGAATGGGGTTTTTCCAATCAATAAAAGCTCGATATGGAAATGAAGCAGTTTCACTACTCAAACAATGGGCCATGCTCGGTGTAGCACAAAAGCCTTTTATTTGAGCCCTCATCAGGACCGATACCCCAATTAACTAAAATTTGTTGTTCAACTAGCCGGTCACGACTACCGTTTTGTGTATTTTACAGGAATGGGGTTTTTCCAATCAATAAAAGCTCGATATGGAAATGAAGCAGTTTCACTACTCAAACAATGGGCCAGGCTCGGTGTAGCACAAAAGCCTTTTATTTGAGCCCTCATCAGGACCGATACCCCAATTAACTAAAATTTGTTGTTCAACTAGCCGGTCACGACTACCGTTTTGTGTATTTTACAGGAATGGGGTTTTTCCAATCAATAAAAGCTCGATATGGAAATGAAGCAGTTTCACTACTCAAACAATGGGCCAGGCTCGGTGTAGCACAAAAGCCTTTTATTTGAGCCCTCATCAGGACCGATACCCCAATTAACTGAAATTTGTTGTTCAACTAGCCGGTCACGACTACCGTTTTGTGTATTTTACAGGAATGGGGTTTTTCCAATCAATAAAAGCTCGATATGGAAATGAAGCAGTTTCACTACTCAAACAATGGGCCAGGCTCGGTGTAGCACAAAAGCCTTTTATTTGAGCCCTCATCAGGACCGATACCCCAATTAACTAAAATTTGTTGTTCAACTAGCCGGTCACGACTACCGTTTTGTATATATATATATATATATATATATATATATATATATATATATATATATATATATATATACGAGCTGTCTCGAATAAGCATTGTAGTCATGCGGGTGGTGCAGCAGAAACTCAAGCTCCCCATCGATAATTTAGATTTGGTTTGCGGAGATGGTTTCTTTAACAAAAGCAAACACGGTCAACTGCTACCCAATTCATTTAGGGCGGTGTTTTGCGGACCTAGCGGTTGCGGCAAAACCAACACCATGTTAGCGCTACTCTTTAACCCCAACGGGGCAAGTTTCGAACATGTTTACGTCTACTCAAAGTCGTTGTATCAACCAAAATATCAACTGTTATCTCGCGTATTGAGCAATGTCAAAGGAGTTGGATATTATCCCTACAGTGAAAGAGACTCGATAATCGACCCCAGCGACGCGAAAGAGAATTCTGTGTTTATAAAATAAAATTCGCGAGTATTTTTCGATGTGCCGACACAAGGCCATCGACGCTATTTATCTCTGTCAGACATTCTCCAAGGTACCCAAGCAATTGATACGTGACAATTGCAATATTGTCGCGTTGTTTAAACAGGATGACATGAATTTACGTCACGTTTATGATGAACATGTCTCACCCGAAGTTTCATACGACACGTTTAAACAAATTTGTTCCGAGTGCTGGAAAGAAAAGTACGGCTGTTTGATAATTGTCAAAGATTTCGACGTAAAAAACGGACGCTACCGCAAGGGTTTCGATAAATATATAAAAGTCGATATTTAATTGTCTATAGAAACAGTCATGAAAGAAGTATTTAACATTAAAATTGGGTAAGAGCGAAGAGGATGCGTCAATTCGGAAGCTTTTCAAACCCGTCAGCGAGCCGCTAGAACGTATAGCAAAAATAAAGCTATCACCGTCACCGGCAGAAATAAAAACTGAACGTCGAGGTGTCAAGCGGGAACACAAAAAGGAACCGAACGAAGAAACAAAAAATAAGGTTAACGTATCTGTTTTGTCCGCGCGGAAACGGACTTTGGCCGCAGCTGGCACAGCAAGAAGTCGCAAAAATTACTCAAGACAGGATCAAAAGATTTTTGATTACTTAACTGACCCTACCTCGCTTTTGGTCTTCCTTCCGGAGGGCCGGCCCGTGCTGCGTTCTCTGTGCCTCGAGTGGTGAGGAAATTTGTTGATCACCACGCGTATGACCTGATGCGTTCAACGGCACTTTTTGAACCACACGATGAGAGCGACCGATTTAGCGCTTCACCGTGATTTTTAGTGGAGCATGCGCCTAAGGGCGCTGGCGGGTATAGATGGCCAGTTAAGTTCAAGAATTTAATACCGCGAGAGTAGATGGATAAAGGGAATTCCAGGGACCCCATAACCTCACTTTTTTTCCACTCGGCCACGGGCCCCCCGCCCCGGACCCCTCGGCCACGGGTCTTCTTTCCACCCATGGGCCATTCGCCCATAGTCCACTCGCCCATGGGCCACTCGCCCATTGGTTCAAGGTCGCTCGCCCGGTGGCCGCTCGGCCTAGCCCAACCAAACCGTCGTCCGTGGTACCGACCTAACCAAATTGTCGTCCGTGGTTCCAACCAAACCGTTGTCCGTGGTGCCAACCGTTGTCAGTGGTGCCAACCGTTGTCAGTGGTGCCAACCGTGGTCCGTGGTGCCAACCGTTCCATTCGCCCGCGGGGGCCCCCGGGCGTAGCCTCCGCTGGTAGAGGTGGGGCTGCCGCTGGTAGAGTCCCCGCCCCCCGCCCTAACCAAACCGTCGTCCGTGGTGCCAACCTAACCGTCGTCCGTGGTGCCAACCAAATCGTTGTCCGTGGTGCCAACCGTCGTCCGTGGTGCCAACCAAACCGTTGTCCGTGGTGCGTAGTTCGCCCGCGGGGGCCCCCCGGGGGGGCTAGTAGAGTCCCCGGGGGCTGCCGCTGGTAGAGTGCCCGTCCCCCCGCCCCCCCGCCCCCCCTGTCATCTGCGGTCACTCGCCCTAACTTAACCAAACCGTCGTCCGTGGTGCCAACCTATCCAAATCGTTGTCCGTGGTGCCAACCGTCGTCCGTGGTGCCAGCCGTCGTCCGTGGTGCCACCCAAACCGTGGTCCGTGGTGCGTAGTTCGCCCGCGTGCCGTTCGGGGGGCCCGCGCCGGGTGGGGCTGCCGCTGGTAGAGTCCCCGCGGCGTAGCCCCCGCTGGTAGAGTGCCCGCCCCCAACTCGGGGGGGTGGGGGGGGCTGCATCCGTCCGTCGTTGAACGGTCACTTTAATGCCGAGCTAATTATGTACCTTCCGTTCCGTCCCGTTGCCGCTAGATGTCGCGCGCGCGCTCTCGACAGAAAACCCGTCCGTCGTTGAACGGTCACTTTAATGCCGAGCTAATTATGTACCGTCGGTTTCGTCCCGTTGCTGCTAGATGTCGCGCGCACGCGCGCTCTCGACATTATTCCTATCAGCGGCTGCGTCACCGCGAGGCGCCCCCACGTGTCCAAGTTTAATTAAAGAAAACTATATATACCATATCAAATATTTATCGAGGAGGGTCTTCTTCTTCTCCTTTTTGCGTCCAGTTAGTCGACCATCCCGGTGTTCCTGTTGATGACGTTCTTGTTCCCGCCAAAAAAAAAATCTTTAAACCAAACCAGAATCTAAATTTTCGATGAGGGAGAGTGCGGCATTACTTCAAACACCTCCACCCCCCGGACGCAAAGTATAACATACTGACAAAATAAAATTACGGAGTGTCTATATATATATATATATATATATATATATATATATATATATATATATATATATATATATATATATATATATATATATATATATATATATATATATATATATATATATATATATATATATATATATATAATATATATATATATATATATATATATATATATATATATATATATATATATATATATATATATATATATATATATATATATATATATATATATATATATATATATATATATATATATATATATATTATAATAAATATATACTATATACTATATATATTATACTAAATATATATATATACTATATATAGCTATATATTATTATATATATTGCGTCCGGAAGCGGCCTAGTTAACACGCTGATAAATAAGTTACCTTTCGAACTACACCTTCCCGGTTATCAATTTTGCGGACCGGGGACGAAATTGAAAAAACGGCTTAGTCGCGGCGATAGCGGCGTGAATCCTTTGGACGCGGCGTGTAGGGAACACGATATTGCTTATTCGCAACACCAATCGCTCGAGGAGCGCCACAAAGCGGATAAAGAGTTGGAAAAGCGTGCGTGGGAGCGAGTAAAAGCGAAAGACGCGAAGTTTGGTGAAAAAGCGGGAGCGTTCCTTGTCACTGCCCCAGTTAAGGCCAAACGCAAGCTCGGTATGGGCCAACCAAAGCAGCGGAAGCAGCAGCAGCAGCAGAAACGTCGTCGCTCGGGGCTAAAAAAAAAGAAGGCGGGTGGTCGCAAGAAAATTAAAGTATCCCGCAAGCAGCGTAGCCCCGTTTCCTTTCGACAGGGGATCGTTAAAAAAATTCGCAACGCATTGAAGAAAAAACAATTGTTGCTCCTCGATAATCCGACAACTTTAAAGCGCGGTGCGTCGGAGGCGCTTCGGGCGGGCAGAGCCGCCGTCAAAAAGGCGGGCGGGCGTAAAAAAATTAAGGTGCCCCGCATTATACCGTTCGAATCGAAGAAGAAGAAGAAGGGGGGACTTTTACCCCTTTTACCGTTATTGGGTGCCCTGGGGGCTTTGGGTTCGCTCTCGGGCGGTGCCGCTGCCATTGCCAAAACAGTCATCGATGTGCAAAACGCACGAAAGAAACTAGAGGAGGACATTCGACACGACCGCGCAATGGAAGAGATCGGGAAGACCGGTTCGGGGTTATTTTTGAAAAAGAGTCCGAGCGGCGGATTCGGTCTCTACCTGAAGAAGCAAAAAAACTTCCTATAAAGCTGCCCAGAAGAGCCCTATACGATATCGGTTTAGTGGCGGCGGCACGCAAGTTAAAAATACCTTATTTTAGGGGTGTCTTTATGCGAGACACCTTACCCGAACGAATCAGATCGAAAGAGTGTGGTATAGTTAATTTGGACTTGAGTCGAAATCGAGGAACTCACTGGGTAGCCTACAAGAAAATGGGGACGGATGTCGACTATTTCGACAGTTTCGGTAACCTAAAACCGCCCGTCGAATTGGTTAAATACTTCGGCGGTAATGGCGTCAACAATCACGACCGATATCAAAAATTTATACAGTACAATTGCGGCCATTTATGCTTGCAATTTCTCTATAAAAGCGAGGGAGCGCGCGCCTCCCCCCAAAAGAGAACATGTTCGTCATCTTTACGTTGAAGGGACACAGTTCGGTTTTGTCCATCGACTTTGTCAATCCGCTGCATTTGGACGAAGGCGTAGAGTACGGTTTGGCTCTGATCGGATTCCACTCGTACAATAACATCCCCAACATTGAGAACGGCTCGAATAAGTTGTATTATTTCGACGAGGACAACCACGAGAACGTAATAAACATTCCGACCGGGTCGTACGAAATTAGTGACATTGAAAACTACATTAACGAGCATCTACCGAAAAAACATCCGGTCGACAAGAATGCAAAGTTAAAAGAAGAGATCTCGATCAAGCCCAACAACAATACGATAAAATGTGAAATCTATAGCGACACGTACGGGATAAACTTTAAAGATCACGACGACAGTATCGGAAAACTGTTGGGTTTTTCGCGGAAAATTCTGGAACCCCGCAGCGTGCACTGTTCCGATTTGCCTGTGGACATAATAAAAGTGAGAACCATACATATAGATAGCAACATAACGTCCGGAGCGTTCTACAACGACAGACCTTCGCACACAATTTACGAGTTTGCTTTGTCCGTGGATCCGGGGTACGCGATCGACGAAACCCCGAAATACCTAACTTACTTGCCGGTAAACAAGCGAGAAATCTACAACATTACGCTACACGTTCTGGATCAAAATTTCGAGCCGGTCAATTTCCGAGGCGAGGAAATCATCGTCAGATTGGAATTTGAAAAAGCTATAATAAATGTTGATTTTTAACGAGGCCGTCGAATATAAAGGTCCTAACAAACCGTCGGTAGAGTCAGTCACGAGACCGAGGGGTACCTGTAAAGGACGCCTTACACCGACGAACAAGCAATTTCTTCGTTCGCTGGGCTACGATGTTATCCAATCAAATTTTCGACATACACAGAAAACCAAAATATGACGAGTCGATTCAGCGCGTGGAAAGTCGCACCTATCACCCGTTTGTGAAATCATTTCTCAACAATGACACAATCGAGATAACGATCAATCAAGGAGACGCGTGGTTGCTTATGCACGACGCCGCCATTTGTGTTAAAGGAACGCTAAAAAGGCTCACCGGGACCGACGATTTGGAGTTTGTAAACAGTGCCGGAGCATTTTTTTTCGAAACTGTGACTTACGAGCTGAACGGAAAGGAAGTGGACAGCGTGCGCGATCCCTGTATAGTCAGTACGCTCCGCGGCTATGTATGTTACGACGAGAAGGATTCGAAGCATTTAGACGTCGCCGGCTGGAATTTCCCGCAATGAGCTATTCTCGACAAGGACGGATCTTTCAGCATGCGGATCCCATTGCGTCATTTTTTGAACATTTTCAACGATTATAATATGATAACGTGCGGAAAACAAACCGTAAGATTGGTACGGGCGAGACACGACAAAAATTGTATGGTTATTACTCCGAAGCCCGGCACCACCGCCATTATTTCCAGCGAGGCGACCACGGCGGAATTAAAAATTGATAGCGTCGATCTCAGGGTCAAACATATATTTCCAAATGACGAAATCAAATTGCAATTGTTGCAATCGATTCGAGCGGATCAGCCCATTCTGATACCGTATTGAAGATGGGAACTGCACGAACATCCAGCCCTGACCGCGGGCGCTGTCAAAGAAATTTGGTCAGTAAAAACGTGCGCGGCGGTTGAGAGTCCCCGCTATGTGATCGTCGCGTTTCAAACAAATCGTAAAGATAATGAAAATAAAGACGCCACTTATTTCGATCACATCGATATAACGGATATACGACTAACGCTAAACGGAGAATATTACCCTCACGAACGCTCGCGCCTCGACTTTGACAAGAACGATTTTGTGGAGGCGCATCACAATTACACGGATTTCTATCCTAGTTATAAGGGATGCGAGGAGAGACGCGCCCTGCTCAACTACGAAACGTTCAAAAGTCGAGCCGTATTCGTCATCGATTGTTCTAGAAGAAACGACAGTCTGAAATCCAGCACGGTCGACGTTAAGTTAGATATCGAGGCTAAAAACGGATTTCCTGCAAATACGCGCGCCTATTGCGTCATCATTCACGATTGCATCGTGGAACACCGGCCGCTTAGCGAAATTGTCCGAACGTTGTCGTAATAATAATTACGAGGCAAATTTGATCGAGCGGCGCCAGTTCGTGGTACAAAGTTTGTGAAGTCAAAACATTTTGTGGTAAACATGCGGTTCGTGGTGGTCGACATGCAGGCATTCCAGCTGCAAGACGGCGGCGAGGGCTTCGTCGTCAAGGAGTTGGCGGCATGTAATGGCAGTCAAAGCTGCCATTTCATTTTCAAGCCGCCAAAGGAATATGGGCGGCTGTCCTCCGCCGACAAGCGGGGGGTGCAGTGGTTGGAGGATCGCCTCCATGGATTGATATACAGCGGGGGATTTGTCGACTATGCGAGGGTGGACGACGTGATAAATCATATTAGCGCACAGGCCGACGTCATTTACGTGAGGGGACAGGTAAAGGCGGACTTTCTGGCCAAGAGGCTGGAGTCGTCGGCGTGGAAGCCCACCATCATTAACGTGGAACAGTTTGACGACGGCGAGCCACGACGACGAGACGGCCACGCCGCAACTGTACCTCCGCCGCCGCCGCCGCCAAAGTTTGAGAAAAAACAGAGACCGAACTGTATGTTTCACAAGGGCGGAGGACGACGGATGTGCGCCCTAAATAATATTTTCGAATTATATTCATGGGTATACGCCAGTATACCCATTATTGTATAAAAAAAAAATTAAATAAAATTTTTTTCAAAAAAAAACTTTGTCGTTTTATTTTGATCTGCGCAACATGTATTATTAAAAAAAAAACACGTAAATATGAATAAAAAAAAATCATCTCCCACGTCCCCTCTATAAAAACGATAGTTATGATCCGCGTAGCAACATGTATTATTAAAAAAAACACGTAAATATGAATAAAAAAAAATCATCTCCCACGCCCCCTCTATAGAAACGCTAGTTATGATCCGCGTATATTTAGTACTGCAGTTACTTTGTTCGAGAGCGGGGGGAGACTTAAATTTACATTTTTTTCCGATATTTTTTGATTAAAAAAATTGTATCCATTTTCGATAGGCATTTTTTTTTTAATTAACTTACCAACTTCGTTAATTTTGACTAGCATTTTGTCACTCAACTCGCCCGATTTGTGCGGTGACTCCCCCCTAGGTTAAAGTTAAAGATTTTTTTTTTTACAGATAACTATTCTAATAATTCCCGACGAATTTTATGATTAACGAGGATTGGATCTGTGTGAAATGCAAAACATTTTTTTCTATACTATGTTTTTTTATTTTTTAAAAAATCTAAATATGAACTACAACTGTTGGTATCCCAATCATCATCTGCTGTTGTTGTGACTGGTCCCGTCCAATCTGTTGTCGTTTGATATGAACTACAACTGTTGGTATCCCAATCATCATCTGCTGTTGTTGTGACTGGTCCCGCCGTCCAATTCTGTTGCTGTTTTTTTTGTTGCCTTTTAGTTTGCAAGGCGTACCACTGCCGGTCCTCTTCAATTTTTTCATTCAATCTTGCTACCTGTTGATTTAGCTGCTCGTCCTTCCACGCCCCACGCCGGCCACTCTTGTGGGTGTTTCTTCCAGACGTGATTTGTGAGGCGCCGCTTAAGCAACAGGTGTGATTTATCGATGGGACAGAGAGTTAAATCTTTTGAAAAGAAGAAAAAAAAATTAAAAAAATTAAAAAAAAAATTCTTCAAAAACTTACCAGCAGCGGAGTAGCAGCAATAAGGGCCTTCTTTATTCATTGTCATATTGAAGTTGTTCGAAGAAGTGTTTTCGGAGCACGAGTACACACACACACAATGTATCGCCACGAATTGCGCCGCTCGATCAAATTTGCCTCGTATTTATTACGACAACGTTCGGACAACTTCGCTAAGCGGCCGGTGTTCCACGATGCAATCGCATGACGCAATAGGCACGCGTAATTGCAGGAAATATGTGGCACAAATTACGAGTACAACGAATTTTTTAAATAAATAGATCAACGCAGGACCCGTGGATTTCAGTCTATTAAGCATCAATTGTCCACGCGAGAAATTTTTTTAAATAAATTGATCAACGCAGGACCCGTGGATTTCAGTCTATTAGGCATCAATTGTCCACGCGAGAGCGTGTTTCAACAGATTAAAAATTTGCTAATGAAACTGACGACTAGGCGGTGACCACGATGGATAAAATACTGTTGAGCCATCCGACGAACTTGAACAGCGAAGACCTGAAAGTGCTGCCGGCACAATACCTCATAGAATGGGTGAGACCCTACGAATTGTTAAATATGTGGCACAAATTAGCGGGAAAACATCAATGTAATTTTGAACTACAAACTCATCTGCCGTGTTTTGTGCATTACAACCGGCCTGACAGCAGAACCCATATCGACGGACCGGCTCCCTCGCAAAATCGGTGTTTTCATTGTTTGAGCGCTATAAAAAAGCGCTGACGACGTGGTGATCAGTGTCATTCGAGAACGCGATGGCTACGCTAAACGCCAAGTTTATTTTGTTGTCCACATTAGTGCAAAATATGTTTTATATTCACAAACCCAGCGGGGTAATTGAAGCATATGTGTGTTTCAAAAACGTCGATAATCGTAATTTTTCCTGTTCTTGGCCTGACACCTGGACGCCGATGCATCTGGCGGCGACGGACGGCAACCTGTTTGAGACTAAACTGCCAATGAGTGCGGCGCACCAAAATTATAAAGTTCGTTTGGTTTTCTCCGATCGCAGTTACGGAGATCAGGGAGAATGGCAAAGCATTGTAAGCAGTAGCAGCAGCAGCAGCAGCAGTAGCAATGACTCTTTAAACAAAAACAACTCCAGAAGCCTCCAAGGCAGTGGTGACGACGACGACGACAAGCACTTTTCCCCGAATCAAAAACAAACTATTTTCATTTTGTTATACCTGATCGCGTCCAGTTCGCTACTTTTGTTATCAAAGTGTTTGGTCAAGATAACTAAAACTCAATGTGCCGTCCAATTTCGACGATAGGAGGGGGATGAAATGTATAAATACTGTGTAGGAGTTATAAAAACAATGTAAGTTTTGTGTGTGTGTTAGTTGACCAACAAGAACAACAACGATGGGTGGTGATTGGGATGCAACATTTAATAATCACAGAAGAATTACGCCTACGCGTATTCCGGATACTACAGTAACGATCGATGAACATATATATGTCGAGATGGATTGCGCCCAAGTACGCCTGTATGTTAATGGCCAGCAGCGACTAGACTTTACCCACGAGGCATTTTTGGAGTTTTTATAATTTATTGACGAGGAAATTGGAAATCTAAAATGGAACGACGTCATCTTCCCCCTAGGAGATTGCATGCAAGCGACTTATTGGCACGAAGAAGAACGGTGTGACTTAACGCTGAAAAAATTCAATCCGTTAATCGAAATATACCTTGAGCGTGAGGAAATAGAAAAACTCGTGTCTCATAAAATGAACTTGTTCAATGCTTTAGAGTCTTTCCACTATATTCGTCTCGGTCAATAAAATATACATATTCTACTTATTGTTTTTTTTTTTAATTTCTAATCAGTTTCTGACGGAAACACGCGCGCGCGGATGTACTCATCCGGCCACGTTATGTGTGGAAAATTAAAAATAAAATGCAATTTCCGGCAGCGAAGGAAACACATGCGGTAATAATATCAACGTTTCGTATTTTCCTGTGTCGCAGGATGTGTGGATTACTAATCGGACCGAGTGGCTCATTAATTTGTTTTAAGCATTTTTTGCGGCGAAGGCAGGCGACGCGATGATCTCACCCGCTGCCCCGCGGCGGACGATGATGTCACCCAGCCGACGAGTTTCAACTATTTCTGCGAATAAGCAATGTCATGGGCCTTACACGCCGCGTCCAAAGGATTCACGAAACATGTTGTATATATATAAAAGGGGGTGGTCGAATAAGGGTTGTAGTCATGCGGGTGGTGCAACAGAAACTCGCACTCCCCATCGAAAATTTAGATTTTGTTTGCGGCGAGGGCGGAAACAATAAAAGCAAACACGGAAAACTCTTACCCAACTCGTTTAGGGCGGTGTTTTGTGGACCGAGCGGGTGCGGTAAAACTAACGCCATGTTGACGCTACTCTTCAGCCCCAATGGAGCGCGTTTCGAGAACGTTTACGTCTACTCAAAGTCGCTGTATCAACCCAAATACCAACTACTGTCTCGCGTAATGAAGCAAACCAAAGGACTTGGATACTTTCCTTACAGGGATAGCGACGAGATAATCGACCCCAGTGAAGCGAAAGAGAATTCCGTGTTCATTTTCGACGACGTGTCGTGTGATAAACAAAAAAAATTCGCGAATATTTCTCAATGTGTCGACGCGGCCTATCTCTGCCAGACGTACTCCAAAATACCCAAGCAACTGATAAGGGACAATTGCAACATTATAGTACTGTTTAAACAGGATGACGTGAATTTACACCACGTTTACGACGAGCACGTCTCCCCCGACGTTTCGTACGACGCGTTCAAAAATATCTGTTCCGCCTGTTGGCAGGACAAATACGGAAGCCTCGTAATTGTCAAAGATTTTGAATTGAAAAACGGCCGTTACCGCAAGGGTTTTGACAAGTATATAAAACTGGATGAGAAGTGATCGTCGGAAACACAGTGTCATGAAGGCGGCGCCCGTTGACATCGCCGACGCGGCGCTTAAACGGAAAGTAAACGACCTGTCCAAGTCAATTAGGAAAAAGTACTTGGCTCTAAAATTGGGCAAGAGCGAGGAGGACGCGTCCATTCGGAAACTTTTTAAACCCGTCAGCGAGCCGCTCGAGCGTATTGCGAAAATAAAACCCCTCCAACCGGCGTTGTTAAAAGTAAAAAGCGAACATACCGGCCTCAAGCAAGAACCGAAAGCGGAAATCAAAAAGAACGACAACGTGTCGTTTTTGCCGTTGGAGGAGATTCGGGAAACGGCGACATCCTCGGCTGCCGATCGTAGTGTAGAGATGCAAGATATTCAGCACGAGGAAGGGGAGGAGGATGAAGTGTTTGACACCTCGAATGTGGCTGACGAGTCCTTTCGATCCTATCTGGATCAATATCCTGAGATTTCCCATCCTTATATTCAAAATTTATGGGCGAAATCGGCCGACAAGGACATCGTTTATGGCCCCGTTTATGACTCGATCTCATCGAAATGGGTTCTCGGCAATAAGTGGATGGATTTTCATCGAAGATCCGGCGACATTATTATGGACGGCACGCGTTACCCCGGCACTCTCGGTCTATATAATTTGGTGTTTTTGAAAAACCCCCAGACATACACCGAAAACGATTTGGCAGAATATAAAAAAATTATGGATGTCACGGGGGTACATAGGGACTCGCGCGGGCGTCTAAAAGGCGCGTCGACGGTACCCAAGTACGTTCAGGTCATTCGACCGTTAGTAAAACCGCGTCCGCTTTAGCGGTGGAGCGACTCTCGCGGCAAAACAGGGACATTACCCTGGCGTTGGAAGCAAACAAGAGTAGATTCGCACGTTTAGAACAACAAGTCGGAACGTTTCGAGGTGAATTTCTAAAGTTTCGCCGCGACCTTGATCGCAAACTAGGCGAGATATGCACAAAGCAAGAGTTGGAAAATCACGCGTTAGTGACGGAACGGAGATTCGACGAGATTGTTCCCGAGGTGAATCGACTCTCCCGGGAAAATAAAGATATAACGAGGGCGTTGGAATTAAAGATTCTCAATCACCCGCCGCAGCAACAGTCGTATCGGCCCAAAAAAAGAGCAGCGGACCAAATTGACGAATGAGTAGTAAAGAAAAGATACAACTCGTGCGGGAACTGCACAGGCCGGCACGTAGAAATTATGCGCGTCGCAGAACTATAATACGAGCGTTGGATGATTTGTGGCAGGCCGATTTGGCCCAGCTCGATCGATATGCGAAACAAAATAAAAACTTTAAATTTATATTGGTTGTTATCGATTGTTTTTCAAAATACGTGTGGTGCGAACCGTTAAAAAGAAAAACGGGTAGTGATGTGCCTTCGCCAAAATTCTAAAAGAGGCACGGGATCGACACCCAAAAAACCTGCAAACGGATCTGGGCAAGGAATTTTATAATGGCAATTTTGAGAAGCTCATGACCAAGCACGAAATAAATCATTATAGTACGTACAGTAAGAAAAAGGCTGCGATAGTCGAACGTGTAATAAGGACGCTCAAAGAAAAATTGCATCGGTATTTCTCGTTAAACGGAACGTACCGCTGGACAGACGTGCTGCCCTCTGTCGTTCAACAATACAACAACAAGAAACACAGAACGACGGGAATGAAACCTAATGCGGTGAATAAAAGTAACGCCGATTCACTTTTGAAGAGCGCTTTCAGTCACCTGAAAATATTCGGAGCTAGGAAATTGAAAGTGGGTGACGTGGTTAGAATTAGTAAAGCCAAACACGTGTTTAACAAAGGATACACGCCGAATTGGACCACCGAACTATTTAAAGTGGTCAAAGTGCAGATCACGAACCCGGTGACGTATCTTCTCGAAGATATGAACGGTAAACCTATAATGGGAGGATTTTACGAAGAAGAATTGCAAAAAACGGCCAATCCTGACGTCTATCTCGTTGAAAAGGTTCTGCGCAGGCGCGGTAAAAAAGTTTTGGTACGCTGATTGGGATTGGACAAGTCGCACGATTCGTGGATTGACGACGCGGATGTATTATAAGTCTCAGTGTCGATGTAACAGTTGTGTCGGGGCGCGCATCATGGAACAGCAGCAAATATCGCTCCCCCCCGAAGAGTTGTACGAATTTTTAACGAGCTACGACATACATTATACGCCGCCGCCGCCGCCACCACCACCACCGGAAGTGCAACAACAGCAAGTAAGAAAACCGTCAAAACGGCGTCGTAGCGCGACGACGCCCCCAAAGCGTCACAAAAAAAAAGAAAAAGGGAAGAAACGGTTCAGCAGCAGCAGCAGCATACCGGCTCATCCTCCTCCTCCTCCTCCGGTTGGTTCGATACGTTTATCGACGACGAAGAAAGAAGGGTGGTATGCGAAGCGTTCCAGTTGAAAATGGTTTTAGAGTCGCAGCTGGTGCGAAACGAGGACCGGATCAAAGAGACTGAAACTAAAATTGCCCTGCTGCAGAGCGAGTTACAAGTGGCGCGCCTTCACTCCGACGAATGCAGAAAAAAACTTAAACATTTTGCAAGTTTAGCGTCCTCTCTGCCCGCATCAATCCCATAGTTTTTTTTATTTTAAAAATATTGTCGATGTTGATGTAAATAAAAAAAAAAATCTTTAGTGTTTTTTTTATTTAGACACACACACACACACACACACACACACACTCACACACACACACACACTCCTCCAAAAAACAACAACAACAACTAGAACAAAACCTGTTGAATCGGAAGTGAAAAAAAAGTTACATATACATTTTACATTAGAATAAAAAAACCAACATAAGCCTAATTTTTTTACAAATATTTTTTATTATTAGGTCGCAATGAATATGTTAAAACAAATCAATTATCGTCATTAAATTATTATATATTCTGTTAAAACGACTAACATAAGCCTAATTTTTACAAATATTTTTATTATTATTAGGTCGCAATGAATATGTTAAAACAAATCAATTATCGCCATTAAATTATTATATATTCTGGTGTGAGCTTCGCTTCGAATCTCGACCGTTGGTCGCGGTATGAATGTAAATTGCAGCGCGATTGTGTGCGATGGCGTACCGCCGCCGTCGCGTTTGACGACTGGATGACATCATCGCCCGCCGCGTGGCCGGTGTGCGACAGCGGATGCATGACATCATCGCTTTGCGAAATGTTTAAACGAAACCTTGGCGGGTGAGATCATCGCGTCGCCTGCCTTCGCAACGAGACTTTCATATTAGTCCGCTGTCGGAATTCAGTATATAAAAGGTTTCGATTGTTTGTCACATCATTTAAATACCGCTTGAGTTGTGTGTGTGATCAAGTCGCTTAATTGACCAAACGATCCGTGTTATCTCAGTGTTAGCCGCCCCCACCGCACCCATCCCAAACCAACGCCAAAGTAAGTACTATTTTTTGTTTTTTGAAAAAAATTGTCAATATTGAACTGAAGGATTCTACTTTCGTTATAGATGGACTTAAAAGCATTAAATGAAAAAATTGCAGCGAATAAAGAGAATCAAAAACCAATAGTTAAGTTGGGGCAGTTAGACGTTGGTCGACCATACAAGATAGACAAGGCCAGAATAGTAAAGACCGAGTTTGGGGAGGCGGTTCTATTGGAGTTAGAATTATCGGTGGTGTTCCTGCCGAACCGGGTGACGGACAGCTTCCGGCCGATTATAGACCAATTTTCGACGGGCCGCTACAGTCTGGTGTATCGGGGCGTTAAAGAAGTCGGCAGTTGGCCCGCTCAACAATTTGAAATTGTTCAAAATTAAAAACTACGGGGGAGAGAGAGAGAGAGAGAGAGAGAGAGAGACGGTAAGTCTTATTTTTTCAAATATTATTATTATTAATTGGTCGCAATGAATTTTACGCGAACTATTGAGGACGCTCAAAATTTAATTTTGGCTTTTCGTCAAGTGAACAAATACGTGTTCGATAATTTAACGGAAGAAGATAAAAATGTTTGGTTGGGACGTTTACGCAGAAATATCATTCGGTGCAACAAGATTGTTCGTACTAGTCCAAAAAAAAATATATCCATGGGGTTACAAAGAAAAATACAGACAACAATTCAACATCTTAAGACTATTAAACAAATGATTTTGAATCATCGCCACCATTTTGGAATGGGGTTGCAAAACAACAGTCCTGCAAATATAAAACAAAGGGTTTTGTGGGAGCAGATCGTGTCTTGTTTCCAGGGAAGAGTTTTAACGGGTGTAATAATCAATTTGAAACACAAAGACGAACAACAGTTTTTAAACGACTGCCTTGTCATATTTAAGAAAAAAATTTCAAAAATTTTAAAACAAGCGTCGCCAATGCTAAAAGTAAATGCCACGTTTTGCGGGGAATTTATAAAGAGAAAAAGCGACGACCAAGACATGACCGACGTGAAATATATTTCTACCAAAAATGCTGTCATCGACTTGGGGACGGATTTAAACGAATGGTTCGTTGAAAATGTTAAAAGTCAAATTCTAAATAAATTGTCTGAATTTCAAGAACGCGATTCGGGATTTGCCTTGCAAAAAATTCTTTATTTGGAAATTAATATTAACAAATTTGAAGTGGGTAACGGCTCTTCCTACATTGAATTGCCCCCAGAAATTAAGAGAAAAAATGCATGCATTAATATTCAAAATAATGACGAAGCCTGTTTTTATTGGTCAGTGGTCTGTGCTTGTTTTCCTGTACATCTCAAACAACACTTACCAACTTCATATCCTTATTATAAGGGCGTTTTAAGAACTGAAAATTGCCCAACACCGATGGGTCTAAATCAAATTCATATATTTGAAAAATTCAACGAAATTTCCGTAAATGTGTACGTTTTAGAGTTAATTCAAAATAACAGTAAACGTTTTTATTCAGTGTTACCGGCCCGTTTGACTAAAGAAAAACGCGAAAAACATGTCAATTTACTATTAATTCAAAATAAGTATTATCCAAAAATTAATGATTTTGATCCGGAACCGACGACGGCAGAGGACCATAAATATGAAAAAGAAGAAGAAATTAAATATCATTATTGTTATATTAAAAATTTATCTCGACTAGTGTCGCGCCAGCTTAGTAGACATAACGGTAAAAAATATATTTGCGATAGGTGTTTGAATTACTTCAGTAGCGAAACGCTCTTAAAGGATCATGAAAGGTTGTGTCAGTTTGAACGATTATAAAGTGTCTTTTCCCAAATACGACTATGTTGAATTTCGAAACCATATATACAAACAAACCACGCCATTTGTAATCTACGCCGATTTCGAAAGTCAACTTAAAGATGTAAATTTGGTAATTTCAGACAAAAAGCAAAAATATCAAAAGCATGAGGCATATAGTGCCGCATATTATTTTAAATGTTCTTATGACGATTCTTTGTCCTTTTTCGAATCCTATCGCGGCCCAGATTGTATGGATTGGTTCGTCCGACAAATATCTGACTTGTCGAAATTTGTCCAATCGAAATTTATTGATATCGTACCCATGGAAGGGTCAATTACTTTCTCTCAAGTTTCGACACATTGTCATATTTGCGAAGAGCCTTTCTCACATTGTCATTGTCCGCGACCACGACCATTTTTCCGCGAAATTCAGAAATTTCGCCCATCAGGCTTGTAATTTAAATTTTAGAAAATTGTTCATAGTGCCCGTAGTATTCCAGAATCTCTCAGGGTACGACGCCCATTTTATCCTTAGGGCCTTGGGAAATAAAGGGTCTTTAAGTTTGGTTCCGGTCAACAAGGAAAAATACATATCTTTTACCTATTACGAGCCCGTATATAAGCTAAAGTTTCGATTTATAGATTCGTTTAGATTTTTGGGGGCGTCTCTAGACAATTTGGTAAACAGCGTCGACAAAAATGAACTTTACATATTAAAAAAGTAATTTTCTCACCTTCAAGACGAATCAAAACTAAATTTATTGTCGCAAAAGGGTGTATTTTGTTATGATTATATAGACGACTACGACAAATTAAACGAAACGAGTTTACCGCCCATCGATGCTTTTTACAATAAATTATATGAGTCCGACATTAGTGAAGAAAAGTTTGCTCATGCGCAAAAAGTCTGGTCCGCGTTTGAAATTAAAAACTTGGGCGAATATTCGGATTTATATTTGAAAACGGACGTTATTCTTTTGGCCGACGTATTTGAAAATTTTCGAAAAAATTGTATGGTGACGCATATTTTGGACCCGGCATGGTATTTTAGTATGCCCGGATATACGTGGGACTGTATGCTTAGATTCACAAAATGTCGTTTAGAACTGATGCGTGACATTGATCAGATTATGTTTATCGAACAGGGTATACGGGGTGGGATTTCGGTGTGCGTTGACAGGTACGTTGAGGCAAACAACAAGTACATCCCCAATTACGATCCATCAAAGCAATCGAATTATCTCACATTTTTTGACGTTAACAATCTTTACGGCAAGGCTATGTCGGAGCCTCTTCCCTACGGCGGATTCACATGGTTGACTCGGGAAGAAATTGCCTCCCTTAGCATTAATAATGTTCCAGACACGGGCGGGGTAGGCTATATTTTGGAGGTAGATTTGCAATACCCTCAGAGTTTACACGATCTACATAAAGATTTCCCATTTTGTGCCGAGCATCGCGTGCCTCCCAATTCAAAATTACCAAAATTGATGACAACCCTTTTTAATAAAACCAATTACGTTATACACTATCGAAATTTAAAGCAAGCTTTAAAACACGGAATCGTTCTTACTAAAATACACAGAGTATTAAAATTTAGGCAATCTTCTTGGCTAAAAGAATATATCGATCTAAATAATCACGTACGGACGCAAGCCACTACCACTTTTGGTAAAAATCTTTTTAAATTATTTAACAACGCGGTGTTCGGAAAAACTATGGAAAACATACGTAAGCATCGGGTCGTAAAATTTGTTAGAAAGTGGGAGGGTCGTTACGGTGCTAAAAATTTAATTGCTAGTCCCCGATTTCACAATAGAACTGTACTAGATGATAATCTCATGTTGGTGGAACTGAAAAAATCGGACCTTATTTTTAACAAACCCCTTTACATTGGAATGTCAATTCTGGATCTATCTAAAATTATCATGTATTCGTTTCATTACGATTACATGCTACCCAAGTTAGGTCCGGAGAAATGTAAAATTCAGTATATGGACACGGACAGTTTCATTTACAACATCCATTGTGATGATGTATACGAAGAGGTTATTAAGTCCAATTTAAGCAAATTCGACACGTCCGACTATCCCATTGATAATCCATACAATATGCCTCGCGTCAATAAGAAAGTACTGGGTCTAATGAAGGACGAGGCCAACGGTTCAATAATTTCACACTATGCCGGACTAAGATCGAAAATGTACACTTATAAAATCTTAAACGGAAAAACTGTAAAAAAATCAAAGGGTGTAAACTACCAGATTGTTAAAAATAAAATAACTTTTGAAGATTTTGTTGATTGCTTGAAAAATTTAAAAGAAAAACATGCTACTCAACGAACCATTCGTTCTTATACGCACGAGGTGTTTAGTATCGAACAAATTAAAGTGGCGCTAAGTCCGTATGACGACAAAAGATATCTTATAGCAAACACGTTTGATACTTTTCCGTGGGGACATTACAAGGCACTGTAATTTTTTTTCTCTCTGTTGTAGACAATGGCCGAATTGTTGTCGTTGAAAGATCTATGTATAAAGTCAATTAGTGAAAACGTTCATTCTGTTGCACATTTTCTGGTTGAAACGACCTTACCGAGGACGCTAACGCTACAGATAATGGAAAAATATCCCGAATATAGGTGGAAATATATTAATGCACTCGCTGTCAAATGTGAACGACCACCTCCACTAGATTTGAGTTTGATAACCCGTCAAAAGAAAGTATCGTTGGCACATCGAAATGCCATTTTAGTATGGCCAAGGTATACAGACCATCCTTTTGAGCATTATAGCTATTATTTATGGGAAAAACACTATATAGTGATGACCCGAACATTTCTGTTGATGGTTTGTGAATCTTGCAAAGACGCTTTTATAACTTTTGAAAACAATTCAAAAATCAAATTTGACAAATTTGATTTTTGCGATTATCGGCACATACCTACAGTCGAAGCCTGTGCATTAATATATATGGTATACCAGAGTCAGAGGAGTTGGTGTGAAAGTTGCTATTCCGAAATACACTTTGAATTAGAACCCGAAGAAGAAATCGATGATCACACCAGAATACATAATAATTTAATGGCGATAATTGATTTGTTTTAACATATTCATTGCGACCTAATAATAATAAAAATATTTGTAAAAAATTAGGCTTATGATAGTCTTTTTAGAATCCCCCTCAGAAAAAACGACGATCACACCGGAATATATAATAATTTAATGACGATTCATTGCGACCTAATAATAAAAAAATATTTGTAAAAAAAATTAGGCTTATGTTGGTCTTTTTTTTATTCTAATGTAAAAAAAAATGTATATGAGTGTTTGTGTGTCTAAATAAAAAAAAAACACTAAAGTTTTTTTTTTTTACATCAACATATGTCGTGGGGTCGGGGGGGCGGGGGACGGGGGGCGGGCACTCTACCAGCGGCAGCCCCCGGGGACTCTACCAGCCCCCCCCCCCCGGGGGGCCCCCCGCGGGCGAACTACGCACCACGGACAACGGTTTGGTTGGCACCACGGACGACGGTTGGCACCACGGACAACGGTTGGCACCACGGACGACGGTTAGGTTGGCACCACGGACGACGGTTTGGTTAGGGCGGGGGGGCGGGGACTCTACCAGCGGGGGCTACGCCCCACCTCTACCAGTGGAGGCTACGCCCCGAGGGCCCCCCCGCGGGCGAACGGTTGGCACCACGGACCCACGGTTGGCACCACTGACAACGGTTGGCACCACGGACAACGGTTTGGTTGGAACCACGGTGACAATTTGGTTAGGTCGGTACCACGGACGACGGTTTGGTTAGGCTAGGCCGAGCGGCCAATGGGCGAACGACCTTGAACCAAT
Source organism: Cylas formicarius (assembly GCF_029955315.1). Taxonomy (NCBI): domain Eukaryota; kingdom Metazoa; phylum Arthropoda; class Insecta; order Coleoptera; family Brentidae; genus Cylas; species Cylas formicarius. The sequence continues at coordinate 21,540,342 of NW_026844365.1, forward strand.
GGGCGAGTGGCCCATGGGCGAGTGGCCCATGGGCGAAAAGAAGAAGACCCGTGGCTGAGGGGCCCGGGGCGGGGGGCCCGTGGCCGAGTGGCCAAAAAGTGAGGTTATGGGGTCCCTGGAAGTCCCTTTATCCATCTACTTCCATACTAGCCTCTGATAATCCCGATGCTTGGGGTCTAATACAATCATACGATACATGGCTTTGATGTCACAAGAAAATGCTAATGGAAATTTTCTGAAGTTAAGGCAAATTGCGGTGATGTCTTTTTGGAGTTTAGGACCTGACAGAAGAAACCGATTGAGTGATCCTTGTGGAGTAGGACAAGACGCATTGAATACTACGCGCACGCTTTGGTCACTAGCTTTCATAACCGAATGGTGGGGTAGATAATACATTTTTTGAGTATCAGTCGAAATTTCAGGAGGAGCAACAACTTCCATATGTTTGGAGTCTAGATACTCACGAATGACAGCAGAGTATTTTTCATAGAGATCAACATCTTTTAAGAGCCGTCGCTCTAAAGAATAGAACTGTTTCAGAGCAATATCCCTAGAACTCGAAAAAACAGGCTCGTCTGCTTTGAAGGGAAGAGATACTATAAATCTCCCAGACAATTCCCGATAGTGAATAGTGTTAAAAAATCGCTCACATAACTTGTCAGACTCAGACATAGGTTCAGTATGAGGAACCTCTTCAAGTTGCCAGAATTTGGACAAGGTTCTCTCAAGAGAATCTGATAAAGTAAAGAAGCTATGGCGTGGATGTAAACGAGAGTTGCCAGATGATTTGTTATTTCCCATGATAATCCAGCCGTAAATGGTGTTTAAGGCAATGGGATCATGTGGAGATTGCATAATCTTGCCATCCAACATGAGTAACGGAAATATGGAGGCACCTAGTAAAATGTCGATTCCACTAGGAGTCTTGAAACTTGGATCGGCTAACTTAATATGAGACAAATGATCCCAGCTATTGTGTTCTACTGAAACAATAGGCATGTTAACGCAAATGGACGGTAATATGACTGAATAGACTGCCACGAAAGGTTGATTCAAACCAGGCACGCTTAGTTCGAAAGTAGTGTAGCCTCTCGATGTAGCAACTGACGTATCACCGATACCTTGAATTTCAACACTTCCACCGTAGCTTTTCAAACCCAATCTTCGAAAACACTTCTCAGTGATGCAGTTTACCTGACTCGCGCTATCCAGCAGCGCTCGGCAAGTGTGTAGGTTGCCATGTCTGTCAGCCACTTGTACGAGGGCGGTAGCGAGTAAGGTTGAGTCTGTTATATTCGCCGAAGAAGAGGCATATGATTTAGGTGAGTTTAGCTCTACCGATGCAGAAGATGCAACGGAGTGAGGAAGTTCGCATGATGAGTCATGTGGTGTCTGTGGCGAATTGCCTTTGGAAGGAGAATCGGCTCCCCAGTGGAGCAAAGTATGGTGTGTCCGACTTTGACAAAATTGGCAAGCTGTATTGCTCGAACATTTTTTAGCGCTGCACCGCAATTTGAGGCATAATGTGCACAAGCGATGTTGCTTGACGATGGTGTAACGATCACGAGGCGTTTTCGATTTGAAAACTGAACATTTAATCAACGAGTGTCTACTCTGACATCCTAATGTACATTTTGGACTATCCTGCGTTAAGAAACCTTTAGGATTTAATTTACATTTAAAACTGCGTTCGCTTTGGTTTCTGACTGATTTTGTTCGAATGGTGTCTTCTGGACTTGAAAGTGCAAAGGACGATAATGCCTTGCAATTTTTATCTAAAAATTTGATTAAATCGTCGTATGAAGGAAGCTCTACACTGCTGTGCGCAAGCTCAAATGACTTAGCTGAATGCACATCAATTTTTGATAAAAGCAATTTGAGAAGAATAAAATTCCACTCGACAGTGGGAAACCCCAAAATTTTCAATGCCGCCAAGTTTTCTTGAAATGTGTCGATTAAACGTCGCAAAACTAAATGATCGTCTGATGACATTTTAGGAGCGTTGTGTATGTTGTTCCAAAATTCAGTGGCCATTAACCTTTTGTTCTGGTATCCATCACGCAATGCCTGATAAGCAACGGGGTAGTTGCTCTCAGTCATGCGCAACGTTTTTAATAAATTGAGGGGTTCACCCTCGCAATGTTTGACCAAAAAACCGAATTTTTGAATTGCCGGCATGTTCGCGTCATTATGAATTAAACTATCATATAAGTCAATGAATGTCGGCCAATCTCGGTAATCGCCCCTGAAAATTGGTACATCAACCTCATATACCTTTTGGTTAGTGGTAGCATTAAAAATTGTTTGGTTTGATGGGACAACAGGACTTTGAGCCGCTGTAGGAAACAAATCCATATATATAGATTTTATCACGAAAGATTTGTCGTCAAATTCTCGACGAATTTCGTCTTCATCCTCCAGAGACTTGTCAGTCATCTGTTGTGACCCAATGATTGCATGATGATGAGCTTCAAAATTATTTCTAATGTCTTCAATTCCTTCGTAACGAGCTTTAAATTGATTTAACTTAGTTGAATCAGTGAGACAGGTCTGAGAACAATTATAAATTTCAGTCAAACGACTTATAAAAAAACCTTGAGTGGCTTTATTCTGACCTAAAGATTTTGCCATTATAAAAACCTATCGAACACTACGCAGATTCAGAGAGAAAAGCGATATTACTCAAATAATAATAATGATAATAAAAAAATGAAAACCAAACTGTTCCGAGTTTCAACTAGACCGAAAGAAATTCGACAAAAAAGTAAATAAATACGCCTGAAACTCTGGCCGTTCCGATATTGAACGTTAAAACGAAACAATGTTTGACACCGAGATCCAGTCGATTGAAATCAAATGCGAATCTGTATATATAAAAAAAAACGTACTGATCTTTTTGTGTTGATGATAATGGCCTTCATACACAAAAAAAGTAAAGGAATAAACAGATTTTTCGCAAAGCATAGCACGTAATCGTGAATTTCAAATTGAGAATATTGATTGCACAATAATAAGATAAAAGTTAGTTCTTTTTAATCCGGCTCGTAAGTACCAAAGATGTTTTGTCCGCGCGGAAACGGACTTTGGCCGCAGCTGGCACAGCAAGAAGTCGCAAAAATTACTCAAGACAGGATCAAAAGATTTTTGATTACTTAACTGACCCTACCTCGCTTTTGGTCTTCCTTCCGGAGGAGCCGGCCCGTGCTGCGTTCTCTGTGCCTCGAGTGGTGAGGAAATTTGTTGATCACCACGCGTATGACCTGATGCGTTCAACGGCACTTTTTGAACCACACGATGAGAGCGACCGATTTAGCGCTTCACCGTGATTTTTAGTGGAGCATGCGCCTAAGGGCGCTGGCGGGTATAGATGGCCAGTTAAGTTCAAGAATTTAATACCGCGAGGAAAGGAAGAAGAATAACTTCTTGGTGCTGTACTCGCGGCCAATCGATAAGCTATAGGTTTATATATATAAATTCATAAGAAGTCGAAAGATAATAAAATGAAAACTAAACAGTATCATTTTTGTCTATGGAAGAAATTCAGGAAACGCCGTATCCCAATAAGAGCGTTGAGATGCAAAATATCGATGAGGAGGAAGATGATGTGTTTGACACATCGAGCGTGGCTAACGCATCCCTTCAATCATACCTGGAACAATATCCAGAAATTTCCCATTCATATATTCAAAATTTATGGGTAAAATCGCCCGACACCGATATTGTTTACGGACCCGTTTACGACAAAATATCATCCAAATGGTTTCTCGGCAATAAATCGATTAATTTTCATCAAGGATCTGGCGATATTATTGTCGACGGCGAGAGATATTCCGGTACCCGCGGCTTGTATAATTTGGTGTTTTTGAAAGATCCCATAGCATACACAAAGACGATTTGGCACAATATAAAAAAATAATGGAGGCTACCCAGGTGCACAGGGACGCGATCGGACGCCTGAAAGGCGCATCGACTGTACCAAAATATACCAAGGTCATCCAACCCTTAATAAAATCTCAGTCGCGTTCGTACTCGTACACCGGTCAAGGTTATAATATGCGTTATAATGACGCTCCTACTGAATATGTATACTGGGACGACGTCAATGAATTCATAAAGCGTCTGAAATTACTAATCGCGTCGAAACACGCAGGCAACACGTCTCATGACAACGAAATAGTTTCAATCGTTGAAGAGCTAAAAGAATCAGGGTTTATACGGCAGTTTAACGATGAGTCTAGACAAGTTTGGACGTTCTAGCGCGCTGCGCTCTAAACGACCCTTCACTAATACTGTGATTAGAAGCGCCCTCGATCATATGCCAGACGGAAACGTCAATATGAACAATTTAAAAATTTGAAATGTCCAAATGCCTAGCGACGACGGTGACGTGGCTAACAAAAAATATGTGGATGAGACAAGTAATTTATTAAAAATTGCATTGAGAAAGATTATTGGACAGAAACTCGAAGCGTACACGAAAAGATTACAAATTGAAGACAAAACTAAATTCTCGCGTCTTGAAGAACAACTGAAAATGAGTAGCACTACACTCGAAAATGAAATTAGGCAGTTTCGCGAAGTTTTCCACCAAATGCGAAATGAGCGCAAAGAAAGATTTGGAAAAGCACATGACAAAAGTCGCCGTTTTGTCACAGCAATTTCATGATATTGTAACCTAAATGGAGCGACTTACGAACGAAAATGAGAATATAATGAAGGTATTGAAACAAAGGGTTTTAAATCCTCCACCTCAACCGAACACACATTATGAATATTGAGAAGGTACAACTGGTTCGAGAATTGCACAAGCCAGCACGCAGAAATTATGCTCGCCGCCGGACTATAATACGAGGGATGGACGACCTGTGGCAAGCGGATCTGGCCCAATTACATCGCTACAGCAAACAAAACAGAAATTTTAAATTCGTGCTGGTTATGATAGACTGTTTCTCAAAATATGTATGGTGTCGCCCTTTGAAAGCCAAAACCGGGGTCGAAGTCGCCAGGGCGTTTTCCAAAATACTCAAGGACGGACGGCACCCTCAAAATTTACGGATCTCGGTAAAGAATTTTACGACACGTTTCTGAAACTTATGGATAAGCATAAAATTAACCACTATAGTACGTATAGCATAAAAAAGGTTTCAATTGTCGAACGGGTGATACGGACCCTCAAAGAGAAATTGTTTCGACATTTTTCTTTACGCGGGACGTACAAATGGATTGATGTGCTCGCCTCTATCGTTGAAGAATACAATAACACAAAACACAAAACGACGGGTACGAAACCCATCGATGTGAGTAAGAGCAAGGAAAAGAGAATTTTGAAAACCGCGTATAGTAGCATAAAAATATTCGGTCCTCGTAAACTTAAAGTCGGCGACATCGTTAGAATCAGCAAAGTCAAGCACGTGTTTAACAATGGTTATACACCGAATTGGACCACGGAATTGTTTAAAATTGTTAAAGTACGGGTTACTAACCCCGTAACGTATTTGCTTCAAGATATGCATGGTAAACCCATAATGGGCGGATTTTATGAAGAAGAATTGCAGAAGACAGTTAACCCGGACTTATACCTCGTCGAAAAGGTGTTGCGCAGACGAGGCAATATGGTTCTCGTGCGCTGGTTGGGATTGGATAAGTCGCACGATTCGTGGGTAGACAACGTAGACGTCTTGAAATAAATTTAGTATGTGATGGCTCAAGAGCAAATTGTGACATCTAACGAATTGTATAATTTATTGGAAAATTTCGAGTTGCAATTTCCTTCATCAGAAGTGCTTCCGTCCAGCTTCGTTCCTGTAGAGCAACAATCCAAAAAATCTGCGACAAAACGAAAACAAAGTGCATCGGTCGTATCCCGCAAAAAGAAGAAGGAAACTACCACAAGTGAAGCGTTTGCAGCTACAACGTCATCCGCTGATTGGCTCGAAGTGTTCACGGACGGTAGAGAAAAAAGTGTCATTTGTGAGACATTCAATTTAAAAAGAAGCTTGGCGTCTCAGTTGGCGGGATTAGTTAAAATGGTTTATCGTGATATACATCATTCAAATTATTTATATCCAGCTGTAAATGATAGTGATCCAATAAAAGTCTAAAATTTTTCTTCCTAAATTTTTTTACTAGTTGAAATATAAAGTGACAAGATTTACAAACTAAAATTTCCGAATATTTTATCCTGTCATAACTGACCCATAAACAGTAAGCGGATTCTCCGTCAAAATCAATGGTTGGAGTTGCCAAAATGCTATTTCTGTAAAACGATCCAAATCTCTTATTCAACGGAATGAATTCTAAATTTAATAAAGAATTGCCATCAGACTGGAGCGCTAGTTGTTTAAGGTACCTCCATCTATATTTCGAATAATATTTAAAAATTAGTATCGTTAGTTTCCAAGGCAAAGGTGACTCAAGCAAAAAATCAGCGCTACCCCTAATATTTTCGCAAATTGTTATAATACAAAGGCTTTCTAATGTAAGTTGTTTGACCATAATCTGTAACAAAAATATATTAAAAAATAATTACGGCACTTTATAATGTCCCCACGGAAACGTTTCATATGAATTTGGCAAAAGATAACGTTTATCGTCTAAAGGACTCAAGGCAACTTTTGTTTGTTCGATGCTAAATACATTGTGAGTGTATGAACGAATGGTTCGTTGGGTACTTTTCCCTAAAATTTGTTAAGCATTCTACGTAGTCATCAAATGAAATTTTATTTTTTACAATATTGTACAGAATACCCTTTGACTTTTTAACTACCGAACCCGTTAAAATTTTGAAAGTCTACATTTTCGACCTTAACCCGCATAATGACTAATGATGGTGCCATTAGTCTCATCCTTCATCAACCCCAGAACCTTTTTGTTGATTTGCGGTATATTATAGGGATTGTCATTAGAATAATCAGACGTGTCAAATTTTGTTAAATCGGCCTTAATAACGCTTTCATATGCGTCATAACATTTGATATTATAAATGAAACTGTCCGTATCCATGTATTGAATTTTATATTTAGGGGACCCAAATTTGGACCAATGTAATTATAATGAAACTCGTACATGGTCGTTTTCGACAAATCCAATATGGACATTCCAATATAAAGTGGTTTATTAAAGCAAAGCTCCGATTTTTTTAATTCTATAAGCAACAAATTGTTATCAAGTATGGTTCTACTGTGAAATCTAGGACTAGAAATTAAATTTTTCGCACCGTAGCGGCCATGCTTTAACAAATTTAACAATACGATGCTTGCGAATGTTTTCCATTGTTTTACCGTAAGCGGCATTATTAAACAATTTGTATAAATTTATACCAAATTTTGTCTTTGCTTGGGTTCTTAATTTATTATTATGATCGATATAACATTTGAACCAACGAGATTGGTTAAATTTTAATATTTTGTGAATTTTCTTTAGTACGAGACCGTTTTTGAGAGCCTGTTTTAAACTGCGATAATGTATGACGTATTTTTCTTTATTATACAAAGTAGTCATTAGTTTTGTTAACTTTGAATTGGGGGGCACTCGATGTTCGGCACAAAATGGAAAATCTCTATGTGTGTCATGTAATTTCTGCGGGTATTCCAGGTCTACCTCTAGGATATATCCTTGGGAAGATTCATCTGGAATGTTCATGACATTAAATGAATCAATCTCTTGATGAGACATCCAGTCGAATCCTCCGTAAGGAAGAGGCTCGCACATGGCTTTGCCATAGAGGTTATTGACGTCAAAGTACATGATATAGGAATCATCCCTGGATGAATCGTAGTTGGGCATATATTTATTGTTGGCCTCCGCATATCTACCAACACACACCGAAATTCCACCTCGTATAGCCCGCTCGATAAACATAATTTGGTCAATGTCGCGTAAAAGTTCTAAACGACATTTTGTGAATCTAAGCATGCAATCCCATGTATACCCGGGCATACTGAAATACCAAGCCGGATCCAAAACGTGTGTTGCCATACAAGTTTTTCGAAAATTTTCGAATGTATCTGCCAGAAGAATAACGTCGGTTTTTACATACAAATCTGAATACTCGCTTAAATTTTTTATTTCAAACGACTGCCAAACACTTTGTGCGTGGGAATCTTTTTCTGCACTAATATTGCTTTCACTTAATTTATTATAGAATTCTTCAATCGGGGGTAAAGTTGTTTCATTTAATTTGTCTATATGGTCGTTGTAATCGTAACAAAAAATACCTTTTTGCGACAGTAAATTTAATTTTGATTCGTCGAGATCGGAAAATTCTTTTCTTAAAATATATAGTTCATTTTTATCCATACTGGAAACTAAATTATCCAGAGATGCTCCCAAAAATCTAAACGAATCTATAAATCTAAATTTTATGTTATAATCAGGTTCGAAATATGTAAAAGAGATGTATTTTTCTTTATTAACTGGAACTATGGATACACAGCTTTTTTTTGCTAAAACCAGAAGCAGGAAGTGGCTATCGTATCCAGAAAGGTTCTGGAACACTACGGGCACTACAAATATTTTTTTAAAATTTAAATTACAAGCCTGATGGGCAAAACCTCTAAATTTACCAGTAAAATGATCATGGTCACGAACAATAACATCTTTTAAAAAAGGTTTTTCACAAATATGACAATCGCTCGACCTTTGATCTAGACTAATTTCACTATCCATTGGTATAATATCCTTAAATTTTGAACGAACAAATTTTGATAAATTAGATATTTCCTCCACGAACCAATCAATACAATCTAGACCACGATAACTTTTGAAAAATGATATTGAATCATCATAAGAACATTTAAAGTAATATGCAGCACTGTAAGCTTCGTGCTTTTGGTATTTCGAGGTGTTATCTGAAATTTTCAAATTTACTTTTCTCAATTGACTCTCAAAATCGGCGTAAATTACAAACGGAGTCCTTTGTTTATATATATGGTTTCGAAATTCAACATAATCATATTTGGGAAAAGACACTTTATACTCATTGAAACTGGAACACATTGTTTCGTGGTCATGTAGACCAATTTCGTTATTGAAATAATTCAAACACCTATCGCAAATGTATTTTTTGTTATTATATTTACTGAGCTGTGAGGAAACTAATCGAGACAAATTTTTAATGTAACAATAGTGATATTTTATTTCTTCATGATCATTATCTTGCGGATCAGGATCAAAATCATTAACTTTTGGATAATATTTATTTTGTATTAACAACAAATTTTAATGTTTTTCGCGTTTTTCTTTTGTTAATCGTGCAGGTAGCACGGAATAAAAACTAGTTTTTTCATTTTTATTAAACTCTAAGATATAAACATTGATGGAAATATCATTGTCTTTTTCAAATTTGCTTATTTTATTCATTTCCATAGGTGTTTGTAAATTTTCAGTTTTCAAAACACTTTTGTAGTATGGATATGAAGAGGGTAAATACTGACGAAAACGTGCTGAAAAGAGTCCGCATACAACTGACCAATAAAAACACGCTTGATCTTCATTTCTAATGTTAATAAAAGCCCTTTTATTCGCAATTTCTTTAGGCAACTCTACGAAGGATGATCCGTTACCCATTTCAAATTTATTAATGTTAATCTCTAAATAAATAATATTATTTAAAGCCCACCCGGAATCACGTTCCTGAAACTCTGACATTTGATTTAAAAGTTTATCTTGCACATTTTCAACAAACCAATCATTCAATTCTGTTCCTAAATCAACTACAGCATTTCCGGTACTCAGATATTTAACATCAACTTCGCCTTGGACATCATTTTTTGCCTTAATAAATTCACCGCAAAATGTGGTATTTACTTTCAGCAATAAAAATTTCTTTAAAATTTGACTAATTTTTTTTGTTGAAAAATTGGACGACAATCGTTTAAAAATTGAATTAAATCTTTATGAAGTAAATTAATTATGACACCGGTCTGAACTCTTCCCTGGAAACACGACGCTACCGATTCCCATACAACCATTTCATTTGTGTTTGTCTCGCGGCTACTACTTTTTAATCCCAATCCAAAATGCTTATGTTGATAATTAAGAATAATTTTTCTAATAGCTTTCAGATGTTGAATTGTAGTTTGTAACTTTCTTTTTAACCCAATAGATAAATCCTTTTCGTTAGAAACGATTTGGTTGCAAGATTCAATATTTTTATTTAGTCTCCTAAGCCACACATCACTATCTCTAAGAGTGAACTTGTCGGAAATATGCTTTTTTAATTTTTGTAAGGTTAAAATTAAGATTTGCGCTCTATGAATGATCTGCTTTACGCGCATCGTGGTTTATTAAATATATAACAGTAAATAAGACTTACCCTGTATAATATGTTGATTAATTTTGAATTATTTTGAATTTCTTTAAAGAGTTGGGCTTTCCAATATCTTTGGATCCCTCGTAGACCAGTTTGTACTGCCCCGACGCAAAGTGTTCTAGTCTCGGACGGAAAGCTTCTGTCACGCGAGTAGGAAGAAATACTACGGAATTTTCTAATTGCAGCAACACGGAATTGCCAAATTTTGTATTAACAATTTTGGCTCTAGTAATTTTAAACGGAACGCCTATCGGCAATTCATGCAGTTTGACAATCGGCTGCTCAAAATCACCTTCTGCAAGACAGGTTTGATTCAGTTGACTTAAGTCCATCTATAAATTATTATTAATTATTTTATCTCAAAATTAAAGAAAATAAAAAAAACTTACGCTTAAGATTGCTGCTATTCTATTTGCGGTTACGGGTTGAGAGTACTAAGATGATCTTTAAGACCTTTATAAAATAATAACAAATGTTAAAGAATTAAAATAAAACAAAAAAAAAGGTACTTACTGCTTTTTGGTACGAACACCAAACCACAAGTTAGCTTCCACGTTGCACGAATAATACCAAAAACAACTACTGACAAAACAGAGAAAAATGAGATGTATTTATACGGTGCGAGAATACTTTCTAAAAGTTAACAAACAAAGACAACTCCACATGCGTTGCAACAAATTTTTCCCATTTCGTTAATCCCACGGAGCAAATATAAACGGGCAATTAATTATTATTCTCAACAAGCAAAACAACTTGACATTTAGACTCGGCGCGTTTTGAAATTCCACATCCCATACGGAGATTGTAAAAAATGAAAGCAAGGTGGCCTTGATCTTTTGCGGCAACATACGTTCGTCCAACGTCCGAAGCGGTTGTGTCTCAAGTCGTTCCCGTGTGAAAGCATGTTGACCCTGAGACTCCTACCTGCACGGTTGTCTGGCGACAACATCGCGTCTATTCAAATCGGCGTTGGTACTTGTGGGTAGAAGACCTTTTGACTTTTAATTCAACCATGGAAGGGAGTGCATGTGTATAAATACGTTGCATGTGTATTATAGACTATATTCAGTGCAATGAATACAGAAGTGCGATGTCCATTTCCCTACGACCCTACAACTGGTAAGTTTTATATTTTAATTACCTTTATACAGTGCGTGTCTTTTTTTGTGGGTTTCGGTTTGGGTTATCACTTTTTTGGTTAGTTTCTACCTGTTTTTAAAATATGATACTCATCTTTTTTACGTTGCATAATAACCGAATTAAATTGAGTGTTTTTAATATCTTTTAAATGACAGTGAATAGAAAAGGGAATTTCGGCTTTTAAAAAATAAACAATTTTTAAATTTATTTGATGACCCCACTTACTGAAAGTTTTGTTTAAAAAATGTGCGTTTTATGGGGAAAACGCGAAATATATACATATTTTTGTTTTATTTTTTGTACTAAAAAATTGCAGTTTGCCCTTTTGACAATAATACACTTTTTTACTTTGCATAATAATCGAATTAAATTGAGTGTTTTTAATATCTTTTAAATGACAGTGAATAGGGAATTTTGGCTTTTAAAAAATAAACAATTTTTAAAATTATTTGATGACCCCACTTACTGAGAGTTTTGTTTCAAAAATGTGCGTTTTATGGGGAAAACGCGAAATATATACATATTTTTGATTATTTTTTGTACTAAAAAATTGCAGTTTGTCCTTTTGACAATAATACACTTTTTTAATATCATTTAAATGACAGTGAATTGAAACGTGAATTTTGGTATGCGCGTATAACTTAAAAAACAATTTTTAAAATTATTTGATAACCCCCCTTTTTGGAATTTTTGTTTAAAAAATGTGTGTTTTATAGGAAACGCTACATATCATGCTTTGTTTTGTTCTAGAAAAAATCGCAGTTTGTCCGTATGACAAGTCGCATATTATGTTGGCGCATCGCTTAGGGCGTCACATATTCAAATCACACAAAGAGTACCGGGGGTTAGAATTCCCGGTACGACATACAACGACAAGGGAACATCAGCTGCAGCAGGAGCAACCCGGTGGATCAAAAGAAACAAAGGAGCAGCAGGAGTACCTGGGTGGGTGGTCGACGGAGTGGGACGGCGAGGAGTGCACTTCGTATTTAGATTTCCTCCGGGAACTGGAAGAAGAACAACTGAAGGAACATGAACAATGGGATGGTCGACGGAATCGACACAAAAAGAAGAAGAAACTCCTCGCCAGACCAATTTTATAAATAAAATAAAATAAAATATATTAAAATTCAAGTTTATTTAATTATCCTCCCGATCCACCGCGTCACCGCGCCGCACCGTCACCGCCCTCTACCGGGGGGGCCTACGACGGTCGGAGCGCGCGACATCTAGCAGCGACGGGCGGAACCGGGGCAAAACAGGACACTACACAAGCTAGGTGGAGGGCGGAGCGCACTCTGGTAGCCAGGGGGGACACTAGGACGCCACGCGCCGGGGGCCCCCGCTGCGGGGGGGTTAGGAAATTGAGGTTATGTGCGGTTTTTGCTGCTTATATCGGCACTATATATCTACTATCCTTGGTCCACTTTTGTTTATAATATATATAAATGATGTAGTATTTGCAACAAATGCTGCTCGCAGTATACTCTATGCGGATTACATATCATTGATTGAATCAGAGAAATATCTAACTAATTCAAATAAAAAGGCTGTCACTACACTCTCCATAATTGAGCAGTGGTTCTCTGCAAATAAACTTAAATTAAATTCCGATAAAACAAAGACTCTAATTTTCAATACCAATCGAAGAAGTAAAAAATCTGAACCGGTCAACTTCTTGGTGTTTACCTAGATGCGTTTCTAACCTGGTCGCCTCATATAGACCACCTGTACGGTAAATTGTCTTCTCAGGTTTTTGTTCTGAGACAACTGCGAGGTTCCATCTCGCAAAGCACTCTCTGTGTAGTTTATTTTGCACTGTTTCATAGTGTCTTATCATATGGACTACTATTGTGGGGGAACGCGACGGAGGCCGAGAGAGCTTTTAGATTGCAGAAGTCTGCGGTTCGGGTTCTTGGGGGTGTTCCGCCGTCCAGCCACTGCCGCCCAATATTCAAAGAATTGAAAATACTTACGTTACCATGTATGTTAATTCTCCAAACTTTAGTTGAAATCCACTGAAATTTGTCTGTTTTTCCGACTCATGGTGGATATCACAGTTACATGACGCGAACAGCTAACATTAAGATCGAGGTTGTGTACTACACAAAAAAATAAACTTAATCTAGAATTGTATAATATTTTTTGCAAACACTCTTTTTCGGTCCAAAAAGATTGATGTTAAACGACTTTCCATTAAAAAATTCACAGTTATCAAAAAAGTTTTTTAAAGAGCATTGTTTCTATTCCATAAACGAATTTGATACTCATCGGGCATAGTAGATCTAAGTTATTTTAGGTTATTTTATAAATTATTATTATTATTCTTAGATTGTTTTACTTTCTGGTTACACTGGTTTGCTGTTTATGTGTAATATATTTATCTTGTTTGTACTCTTCCTGATTTCAAAAATACGTTTCTGTATTTGTAAGTGGTCAATAAACGATTATTATTTAGTTATTGATTTATTATCATTATTATTATTTACATTACGACGACATTACTGTGCGCGCCGTCCTGACGATCAATACGGGTGTTTTCTTTGTCTGCGATCGTAAGACTAATTTATCAATTTAAAGCTCCTCAGTTGGTCGTGAATTAGTTTTTGCTAAATCGTAATAATTTTGTTAACTGTGTTGATAAACATTGCAAATTTTTTGCTCTTATCAGTGTCATTGTCGCGTCGGGAGCAGACCGGCTGCACGGACAAGTTGAAATTTTACTTATTGTTTCAACGTGTTTTCGTACTTATTGTTTCAACAGATTTTCGTACTTTGAAGAACCGTCCCCGCCGTGTATTTCGGAACCGTTGGTGACAGGAAATGTCGGAAAAGAGGATTTACAGCACCAAGTGCAAGAGTACCTCCATTAAATCTGGCGTCAGTTGTTTGAAGTGCGGCTCGCTGACACACGCTGGTTGCCTTAAACAGATGAAAAATGTCAAGTGGTCTGAGGATGGTAAAACACTTGCGGTTTGTGAGGAGTGTCCAACTAGAGCTACGGAAACTTCAACCACTATTGGACGCCACCTTGATGAGGATACAGATAAGATGAAAATCTTTTATCTTGAGAGGTTGGTTGAGCAGCAAAAGTTGACGATCCAAAACCAAACTATTGCTATCAATGCACTAAATCAGCAAATTCGCTTACTTCAGCGGCAGTCTCGGTCGTCAGATAGCTCGTTGTCCAGAGGTTCATCGAAGCGTGATCACGCTCAATCGGGCATCAATCAAGAATCTGCCACCGATCTGACTCTGGATGAACCTAATCTTACCAGGCCTTTTACAGCATCAGGTAACTTCACGGCTGCTGATGTCGAGACTGCAATCCACGAGGCTCAAGCATCGGATACTCCAAGCAACTTAATAAATACAAACGGTGACAATAGAAGACCTCGTTTTCGAAAAATGCCCAGAGCAAGAGATCTCATAGTTGGTAGACTGGGGGACACGCCTTCTTGCAGTCTGAGAGCGGCGGCCAAAGCCAACCTGCACCACTTCCACATCAAAAAGCTTGATCCGGAGACAACACCGGAGAGTCTGTCTGAGTATTTGGAGCAACTCACGGTCGACGCAGCAATCACTAGGTTGCAATCTAAATATCCGGATCAGTATTCGTCGTTCAAGGTTTCTTTGCCGTCTACCAACTCACCAAAGATGTTAAACCCGGATATCTGACCCGTTGGGATAAAAATCAGCCGGTTTTTTCCACCTAGATCGGCCACAGTCACACCAGCTTCTAAATCAGTCTCTGGAGCGGGCGGAGACGGCCGGCAGCACTAGTGACGGCGATTCCATTCCAGTTTCTTTTGGCCTGAACCGTACAAACTGTAAGGACTTAAATATTTTGAACCTATTTCATATTAATGTACAATCAATGTTCAACAAGGTAGATGAAATTTTAATTTTTACAACATTGAACAGAGTTAATATTCTGTGTGTGTCGGAGCACTGGTTGAGCAACCAGGAACTGAATTCCATTAAAGCTGGTGATTTTGTACTGGCAGCCTCATTCTGTCACCCGGCGGGCCAGCATGGTGGAGTAGCAATATTTTTGAAATCGTGGCTGAAATACAAAACTTTAGATATGTCGAATTTTTCCATTCAAAGCCACGCTGAATTCTGCGCAGCAGAAGTTCTGAATACTAGAACGGTACTTGTGACACTCTATAGATCTTCGACTTATGGTAGTTTTTCAATTTTTGTGGACAACTTCAATGCTATGATTAACTTTCTTTTCTGTAGGTATGACAGAATTATATTTGTTGGCGATTTTAATGTCGATCTAACATCAACTTCTAATCAGTCATCTGAATTGAAAAATTTAATACAGTCCTATGGCCTGGAGTTTTTTGTGAATGACCCCACCAGAAATGTTATGTCAACTGTTCTTGCTTGGACAACGTAGTCTCGAATTTTCCTTCTGGTGATTTAAATGTTAGTGTTTGTGAGCCTACTTTATCGGATCACTTTGGTCAGCTTATTAAGGTTAATGTAGCATCAAACTCCATAAATAAAAATAAGAATAATGACTATTTTAGATTAGTTAATGATAAATCAATTTATCGATAAACTGTCTCGAGTTTGTTGGCCTGACCAGATTTGGAATGCTCAGAATGCTAATGACATGTGCACCTCCATTAATAATACCCTGTCTGAACTCTCAAAAGCATCTTTCCCCCTTACTAAAGCTAAGGAGCACCGCTGCCCTTTAGTGTGGTTTTCTAATGAACTGAGAGAAATGCGTAAGCGTGTTTATGACTTAAAAAGAACGTATAATTGTTCTAGAATCACCCTTGACTGACATAGATATAAAGATTACCATAGGGATTATAAACGGGCTATTAAAGAAAACAAAAAAAAGGCGTACGACAATATCATCACTACCTCGGAGGATACGTCCAAAATTACGTGGAAAATTGTTAATTTCGAAAGGAAAACAAATAAAAATGCTATAATATCTACCACAATTTTGTCAGACACTTTCAATAAATTCTTCTCATCGATTACAACTAATATCATAAACAGTATAGCCACACCGTCGACCAGAGCCTTGAGTTTTTTGCACCGTTTCCCAAAACCACCATTCTCTTTTTTTATGCCACCAGTGATGGAATCTGATGTAAGGCAAGCCATACTCAGACTTAAAAATTCAAAGTGTCTGGACTATTATATATTGAATGCCAGCATTTTCAAAAAATGTCTAACTTCACTTTTGGGACCCATTACCTCACTTATTAATAAATCCATGGAGGAGGGGGTTTTCCCCCAAAAACTTAAGATCACAAAGACTTTGCCCTTGCATAAAAAAGGGGATCCAGAAAATCTAGATAATTTCAGACCAATTGCAATTGTTCCAGTAGTAAGTAAAATTTTTGAAATTATAATTAAAGACAATTTAATGAACTACTTTGAGGACAAAGGACTGTTTAATCAGTCTCAGTTTGGTTTTCGCAGAGGGAAGTCCACTAGTCGGGCTTTGGTTACATTGATTAACAGTGTGGTTGGAGACCTGGATGAGGGTCGCTCAGCCTCGGTCACCATGTGTGACCTTTCGAAGGCCTTCGACGGTGTTGACATTGAGATTCTGGCTCAAAAGCTTGAATACTATGGCGTCAGAGGCAATTCACTGGGTCTGGTTGAATCGTATTTGGCAGACCGTGTGCAATATGTATATGTTAATGGTACCGAGTCTAATATGGTAACGGTTAATAGGGGAGTTCCCCAAGGATCCATCCTCGGTCCCCTCCTGTTTCTAATTTATATTAATGATCTGGTAAAGGCTGTCGATACGGCGAACTGCATTCCATTTGCCGATGATTCGACCTTGATCTCTTCGGACAAGGATATTGCGACTTTGAAGGTGATGGCTGACGCTGATCTTCAGGCGGTTGACCAATGGTTCGCCGCCAATAAACTTAAGCTTAACACATCGAAGACGAAAAAAATGCTAATAACATCCAACAAAAGAGCTGTAAAGTCACAGCCTGCTAAGCTTCTAGGTATCTTTCTCGATACCTTCCTAACCTGGTCGGCTCATATCGAGTATCTATGTTCCAAACTCTCGTCTCAAATCTTTGCATTAAGGCAATTAAAAGACTGCATTTCGCAGAAGACCTTAAAGATATCTACTTTGCACTCTTTCACAGTCATCTGACCTATGGCGTGCTTCTTTGGGGTGACTCTTCAGATACTGATCGGGTTTTTCGGCTTCAGAAGTCAGCAGTTCGCATTCTCCAAGGGGCTCCTCCTGGAGCAGATTGTCGTGAGCTTTTTATTAAATTTAAGATTCTAACTCTGCCTTCCCTATTCATATACTACAACCTTCTGGAGGTCCATGCTGGTTTGCAGAGGTATCCTACTCATGGTGACTACCACTAAAGAAGAGGAGTTGCATTTAGCCAAGTACCTAAAAAAAGCTAGCAAACTCCATCATGGCCTATCTTCTCGGTGTGTTCGGCAGCTAGCATATCAGTTGGCTATTCAAAACCAAAAACCAGATGAGAAAATATGTGCATGTACCAATAATAGTGCGTATAAAGAATTATCACTACGTTTACCTGAAGGGACCAGCCTGAGTAGATCGACCAGCTTCAATAAACATAACATTGCCTGTTTCTTTGAAAATTTACAAAAACTATTGGTTAAGTATCATTTTGGACCGGAAGCTATCTGGAATATTGACGAGACGGGGCTGAGTACTGTACATAAACCTAAAAAATTGTTGCTACTACAGGTTAACGTGGTGAATTGGTAACTGTGTGCTGTGCTATAAATGCAATGGGAGGATACATTCCTCCATTCATGTTCTTTCTACGCAAGAACTGGCAAGATCGTATGTTGAACGGTTCACCTGCAGGAAGAAATGTGAGCGTATTTCCTTCAGGTTGGATGACTGCTGAGAATTTTATAAAGTTTTTACAACATTTTCAAAAATACACCAAATGTTCAGTTGAGTATCCGATGTTGATTATAATGGATAACCATGACAGTCATATTAGCATAGAATCATTAAACTGCGCTAAAGAGAATGGTACAAATCTTTTGACAATATCTCCCCGCACGTCTCATAAAACACGGGCCCTTAGACAGAACAGTGTTTGAACCACTCAAAGCCTATTATAAAACTGCTTGTAGTGATTGGATGGACCAGAATCCTGCCAAAGGTATAACGATTTATGAAACATCGGAATTACTTGGGAAAGCAGTAGATATATAGTACCGATATAAGAAGCAAAAACCGCACCTCAACCGGGAGGATAATTAAATAAACTTGAATTTTAATTTATTTTGTTTTATTTTATTTATAAAATTGGTCTGGCGAGGAGTTTCTTCTCCTTTTTGTGTCGATTCAGTCGACCATCCTATTGTTCCTGTTCCATGAGTTGTTCTTCTTCCCGTTCCCGGAGGGAATCTAAATACGAAGTGCACTCCTCGCCGTCCCACTCCGTCGACCTCCCACCCGGGTACTCCTGCTGCTCCTTTGTTTCTTTTGATCCACCGGGTTGCTCCTGCTGCTGGTGATGTTCCCTTGTCGTTGTATGTCGTACCGGGAATTCTAACCCTTGGTACTCTTTGTGTGATTTGAATATGTGACGCCCTAAGCGATGCGCCAACATAATATGCGACCTGTCATAAGGACAAAGTGCGATTTTATTTAGAACAAAACAAAGTATGATATGTAGCGTTTCCTATAAAACACACATTTTTTAAACAAAACTTCCAAAAAGAGGGGTTATCAAACAATTTTAAAAATTGTTTTTTAAGTTATACGCGCATACCAAAATTCACGTTTCAATTCACTGTCATTTAAATGATATTAAAAACACTCAATTAAATTCGATTATTATGCAAAGTAAAAAAGTGTATTATTGTCAAAAGGGCAAACTGCAATTTTTTAGTACAAAAAATAAACAAAAAAAAAGTATATATTTCGCGTTTCCCCATAAAACGCACATTTTTGAAACAAAACTTTCAGAAAGTGGGGTCATCAAATAATTTTAAAAATTGTTTATTTTTTAAAAGCCAAAATTCCCTTTTCTATTCACTGTCATTTAAAAGATATTAAAAACACTCAATTTAATTCGATTATTATGCAAAGTAAAAAAGTGTATTATTGTCAAAAGGGCAAACTGCAATTTTTTAGTACAAAACATACACAAAAATATGTATATATTTCGCGTTTCCCATAAAACGCACATTTTTGAAACAAAACTTTCAGTAAGTGGGGTCATCAAATAAATTTTAAAATTGTTTATTTTTTAAAAGCCAAAATTGTTTTGCTTGTTGAGAATAATAATTATTTGCCCGTTTATATTTGCTCCGTGGGATTAACGTAATGGGAAAAATTTGTTGCAACGCATGTGGAGTTGTCTTTGTTTGTTAACTTTTAGAAAGTATTCTCGGACCGTATAAATACATCTCATTTTTCTCTGTTTTGTCAGTAGTTGTTTTTGGTATTATTCGTGCAACGTGGAAGCTAACTTAGTGGTTTGGTGTTCGTACCAAAAAGCAGTAAGTACCTTTTTTTTTTGTTTTATTTTAATTCTTTAACATTTGTTATTATTTTATAAAGGTCTTAAAGATCATCTTAGTACTCTCAACCCGTAACCGCAAATAGAATAGCAGCAATCTTAAGCGTAAGTTTTTTTTATTTTCTTTAATTTTGAGATAAAATAATTAATAATAATTTATAGATGGACTTAAGTCAACTGAATCAAACCTGTCTTGCAGAAGGTGATTTTGAGCAGCCGATTGTCAAACTGCATGAATTGCCGATAGGCGTTCCGTTTAAAATTACTAGAGCCAAAATTGTTAATACAAAATTTGGCAATTCCGTGTTGCTGCAATTAGAAAATTCCGTAGTATTTCTTCCTACTCGCGTGACAGAAGCTTTCCGTCCGAGACTAGAACACTTTGCGTCGGGGCAGTACAAACTGGTCTACGAGGGATCCAAAGATATTGGAAAGCCCAACTCTTTAAAGAAATTCAAAATAATTCAAAATTAATCAACATATTATACAGGGTAAGTCTTATTTACTGTTATATATTTAATAAACCACGATGCGCGTAAAGCATATCATTCATAGAGCACAAATCTTAATTTTAACCTTACAAAAATTAAAAAAGCATATTTCCGACAAGTTCACTCTTAGAGATAGTGATGTGTGGCTTAGGAGACTAAATAAAAATATTGAATCTTGCAACCAAATCGTTTCTAACGAAAAGGATTTATCTATTGGGTTAAAAAGAAAATTACAAACTACAATTCAACATCTGAAAGCTATTAGAAAAATTATTCTTAATTATCAACATAAGCATTTTGGATTGGGATTACAAAGTAGTAGCCGCGAGACAAACACAAATGAAATGGTTGTATGGGAATCGGTAGCGTCGTGTTTCCAGGGAAGAGTTCAGACCGGTGTCATAATTAATTTACTTCATAAAGATTTAATTCAATTTTTAAACGATTGTCGTCCAATTTTTCAACAAAAAAAATTAGTCAAATTTTAAAGAAATTTTTATTGCTGAAAGTAAATACCACATTTTGCGGTGAATTTATTAAGGCAAAAAATGATGTCCAAGGCGAAGTTGATGTTAAATATCTGAGTACCGGAAATGCTGTAGTTGATTTAGGAACAGAATTGAATGATTGGTTTGTTGAAAATGTGCAAGATAAACTTTTAAATCAAATGTCAGAGTTTCAGGAACGTGATTCCGGGTGGGCTTTAAATAATATTATTTATTTAGAGATTAACATTAATAAATTTGAAATGGGTAACGGATCATCCTTCGTAGAGTTGCCTAAAGAAATTGCGAATAAAAGGGCTTGTATTAACATTAGAAATGACGATCAAGCGTGTTTTTATTGGTCAGTTGTATGCGGACTCTTTCCAGCACGTTTTCGTCAGTATTTACCCTCTTCATATCCATACTACAAAAGTGTTTTGAAAACTGAAAATTTACAAACACCTATGGAAATGAATAAAATAAGCAAATTTGAAAAAGACAATGATATTTCCATCAATGTTTATATCTTAGAGTTTAATAAAAATGAAAAAACCAGTTTTTATTCCGTGTTACCTGCACGATTAACAAAAGAAAAACGCGAAAAACATTCAAATTTGTTTGTTAATACAAAATAAATATTATCCAAAAGTTAATGATTTTGATCCTGATCCGCAAGATAATGGTCATAGAAATGACGATCAAGCGTGTTTTTATTGGTCAGTTGTATGCGGACTCTTTCCAGCACGTTTTCGTCAGTATTTACCCTCTTCATATCCATACTACAAAAGTGTTTTGAAAACTGAAAATTTACAAACACCTATGGAAATGAATAAAATAAGCAAATTTGAAAAAGACAATGATATTTCCATCAATGTTTATATCTTAGAGTTTAATAAAAATGAAAAAACTAGTTTTTATTCCGTGTTACCTGCACGATTAACAAAAGAAAAACGCGAAAAACATTCAAATTTGTTGTTAATACAAAATAAATATTATCCAAAAGTTAATGATTTTGATCCTGATCCGCAAGATAATGGTCATGAAGAAATAAAATATCACTATTGCTACATTAAAAATTTGTCTCGATTAGTTTCCTCACAGCTCAGTAAATATAATCACAAGAAATACATTTGCGATAGGTGCAATAACGAAACTCGTCTACATGACCACGAAACAATATGTTCCAGTTTCAATGAGTATAAAGTGTCTTTTCCCAAATATGATTATGTTGAATTTCGAAACCATATATATAAACAAAGGACTCCGTTTGTAATTTACGCCGATTTTGAGAGTCAATTGAGAAAAGTAAATTTGAAAATTTCAGATAACACCTCGAAATACCAAAAGCACGAAGCTTACAGTGCTGCATATTACTTTAAATGTTCTTATGATGATTCAATATCATTTTTCAAAAGTTATCGTGGTCTAGATTGTATTGATTGGTTCGTGGAGGAAATATCTAATTTATCAAAATTTGTTCGTTCAAAATTTAAGGATATTATACCAATGGATAGTGAAATTAGTCTAGATCAAAGGTCGAGCCATTGTCATATTTGTGAAAAACCTTTTTTAAAAGATGTTATTGTTCGTGACCATGATCATTTTACTGGTAAATTTAGAGGTTTTGCCCATCAGGCTTGTAATTTAAATTTTAAAAAAATATTTGTAGTGCCCGTAGTATTCCAGAACCTTTCTGGATACGATAGCCACTTCCTGCTTCTGGTTTTAGCAAAAAAAAAGCTGTGTATCCATAGTTCCAGTTAATAAAGAAAAATACATCTCTTTTACATATTTCGAACCTGATTATAACATAAAATTTAGATTTATAGATTCGTTTAGATTTTTGGGAGCATCTCTGGATAATTTAGTTTCCAGTATGGATAAAAATGAACAATATATTTTAAGAAAAGTATTTTCCGATCACGACGAATCAAAATTAAATTTACTGTCGCAAAAAGGTATTTTTTGTTACGATTACATCGACCATATAGACAAATTAAATTAAACAACTTTACCCCCGATTGAAGAATTCTATAATAAATTAAGTGAAAGCAATATTAGTGAAGAAAAATTATCCCACGCACAAAGTGTTTGGCAGTCGTTTGAAATAAAAAATTTAGGCGAGTATTCAGATTTGTATTTAAAAACCGACGTTATTCTTCTGGCAGATATATTCGAAAATTTTCGAAAAACTTGTATGGCAACACACGTTTTGGATCCGGCGTGGTATTTCAGTATGTCCGGGTATACATGGGATTGCATGCTTAGATTCACAAAATGTCGTTTAGAACTTTTGCGCGACATTGACCAAATTATGTTTATCGAGCGGGCTATACGAGGTGGAATTTCGGTGTGTGTTGGTAGATATGCGGAGGCCAACAATAAATATATGCCCAACTACAATTCATCCAGGGATGATTCCTATATCATGTACTTTGACGTCAATAACGTCTATGGCAAGGCCATGTGCGAGCCTCTTCCTTACGGAGGATTCGACTGGATGTCTCAGCAAGAGATTGATTCATTTAATGTCATGACATTCCAGATGAATCTTCCCAAGGATATATCCTAGAGGTAGACCTGGAATACCCGCAGAAATTACATGACACACATAGAGATGTTCCATTTTGTGCTGAACATCGAGTGCCCCCCAATTGAAAGTTACCAAAACTAATGACTACTTTGTATAATAAAGAAAAATACGTCATACACTATCGCAATTTAAAACAGGCTCTCAAAAACGGTTTCGTACTAAAGAAAATTCACAAAATATTAAAATTTAACCAATCTCGTTGGATGAAATGTTATATCGATCATAATAATAAATTAAGAACCCAAGCAAAGACAAAATTTGGTATAAATTTATACAAATTATTTAATAATGCCGCTTACGGTAAAACAATGGAAAACATTCGCAAGCATCGTATTGTTAAATTTGTTAAAGCGTGGGATGGTCGCTACGGTGCGAAAAATTTAATTTCTAGTCCTAGATTTCACGGTTGATAACAATTTGTTGCTTATAGAATTAAAAAAATCGGAACTTTGCTTTAATAAGCCACTTTATATTGGAATGTCCATATTGGATTTGTCGAAAACGACCATGTACGAGTTTCATTATAATTACATGCTTCCAAATTTGGGTCCCGAAAAATGTAAAATTCAATACATGGATACGGACAGTTTCATTTATAATATCAAATGTTATGACGCATATGAAAGCGTTATTAAGGCCGATTTAACAAAATTTGACACGTCTGATTATCCTAATGACAATCCCTATAACATACCGCAAATCAACAAAAAGGTTTTGGGGTTGATGAAGGATGAGACTAATGGCACCATCATTAGTGATTATGCGGGGTTAAAGTCGAAAATGTATACTTTCAAAATTTTCACGGGTTCGGTGGTTAAAAAGTCAAAGGGTATTCAGTACAATATTGTAAAAAATAAAATTTCATTTGATGACTACGTAGAATGCTTAACAAATTTTAGGGAAAAGTACGCCACTCAACGAACCATTCGTTCATACACTCACAATGTATTTAGCATCGAACAAACAAAAGTTGCCTTGAGTCCTTTAGACGATAAACGTTATCTTTTGCCGAATTCATATGAAACGCCTCCGTGGGGACATTATAAAGTGCCGTAATTATATTTTAATATATTTTTGTTAAAGATTATGGTCAAACAACTTACATTAGAAAGCCTTTGTATTATAACAATTTGCGAAAATATTAGGTGTAGTGCTGATTTTTTGCTTGAGTCACCTTTGCCTTGGAAACTAACGATACTAATTTTTAAATATTATTCGAAATATAGATGGAGGTACCTTAAACAACTAGCGCTCCAGTCTGATGGGAATTCTTTATTAAACTTAGAATTCATTCTGTGGAATAAGAGATTTGGATCGTCTTACAGAAATAGCATTTTGGCAACTCCAACCATTGATTTTGACGGAGAATCCGCTTACTGTTTATGGGTCAGTTATTACAGGATAAAATATTCGGAAATTTTAGTTTGTAAATCTTGTCACTTTATATTTCAACTAGTTAAAAAATTTAAAAAGAAAAATTTTAGACTTTTATTGGATCACTATCATTTACAGCTGGATATAAATAATTTCAATGATGTATATCACGATAAACAATTTTGGTGTCAAAGCTGCTTTGAAGAAGTTTTGTTCACTGTAGAAACTGAAGATATATGTAATTTAATGCTTCACGATGAGGGGACATATGGGAAAAAGTTACGCTTTTCTGATAGCACATTGAACTATTAATACTGTGGTTTTATTATAAAATATATAACTGTAGATAAGTCTTTTATGTATTGATTGTATTCCATTGTATTGCAACAAGAATAAACATGTATATATTTAGACGCTATTTTCTTTTTTACCACCACCACAACACCGCATAATAATTACACAGAAGTTTGTAATTGTATAATTTATTTATTATATACATTATTACTATTTTACAATTTCGTTAAATGCTAAATTATTAAATTGTTCTAGTTTTCTTTTGCACGCTTGCGCTTGCAGCCGCGCCACTTGCAAGTCTGTATTAAAAAGCGCAATTTGTGTTTCCATTTCGTTGATATTGCACTCTAATCCCGCCAACTGAGACGCCAAGTTTCTTTTTAAATTGAATGCCTCACAAATGACACTTTTTTCTCTACCGTCCGTGAACACTTCGAGCCAATCAGCGGATGACGTTGGAGCTGCAAACGCTTCACTTGTGGTATTCTTCTTGCGGGATACGACCGACGCACTTTGTTTTCGTTTTGTCGCAGATTTTTTGGATTGTTGCTCTACAGGAACGAAGCTGGACGGAAGCACTTCTGATGAAGGAAATTGCAACTCGAAATTTTCCAATAAATTATACAATTCGTTGGATGTCACAATTTGCTCTTGAGCCATCACATACTAAATTTATTTCAAGACGTCTACGTTGTCTACCCACGAATCGTGCGACTTATCCAATCCCAACCAGCGCACGAGAACCATATTGCCTCGTCTGCGCAACACCTTTTCGGCGAGATATAAGTCCGGGTTAACTGTCTTCTGCAATTCTTCTTCATAAAATCCACCCATTATGGGGTTACCCTGCATATCTTGCAGCAAATACGTTACGGGGTTAGTAACCCATACTTTAACAATTTTTATACAGTTCCGTGGTCCAATTCGGTGTATAACCTTTGTTAAACACGTGCTTGACTTTGCTGATTCTAACGATGTCGCTGACTTTAAGTTTACGAGGACCGAATATTTTTATGCTACTATACGCGGTTTTCAAAATTCTCTTTTCGTTGCTCTGACTCACATCGATGGGTTTCGCACCCGTCGTTCTGTGTTTTGTGTTATTATATTCTTCAACGATAGAGGCGAGCACATTGATCTATTTGTACGTCCCGCGTAAATAAAAATGTCGAAACAATTTCTCTTTGAGGGTACGTATCATCCGTTCGTCAATTGAGGCCTTTTTTATGCTATACGTACTATAGTGGTTAATTTTATGCTTATCCACAAGTTTCAGAAACGTGTCGTTGTAAAATTCTTTACCGAGATCCGTTTGCAAGTTTTGACGGTGCCGTCCGTCCTTGAGAATTTTGGAAAACGCCTTGGCGACTTCGACCCCGGTTTTGGTTTTCAACGGGTGACACCATACATACACCATACACAACCAGCACGAATTTAAAATTTCTGTTTTGTTTGCTGTAGCGATCTAATTGGGCCAGATCCCCTTGCCACAGGTCGTCCATCCCTCGTATTATAGTCCGGCGGCGAGCATAATTTCTGCGTGCCGGCTTGTGCAGTTCTCGAACCAGTTGTACCTTCTCTTTATTCATAATGTGTGTTCGGTTGCGATGGAGAATTTAAAACCCTTTGTTTCAATACCTTCATTATATTCTCATTTTCGTTCGTAAGTCGCTCCATTTTGGTTACAATATCATGAAATTTCTGTGACAAAACGGCGACTTTTGTCATGTTCTTTTCCAAATCTTTCTTTGCGCTCATTTCGCATTTGGTGGAAAACTTCGCGAAACTGCCTAATTTCATTTTCGAGTGTAGTGCTACTCATTTTCAGTTGTTCTTCAAGACGCGAGAATTTAGTTTTGTTTTCAATTTGTAATCTTTTCGTGTACGCTTCGAGTTTCTGTCCAATAATCTTTCTCAATGCAATTTTTAATAAATTACTTGTCTCATCCACATTTTTTGTTAGCCACGTCGCCGTCGTCGCTAGGCGTTTGGGCATTGCAAATTTTTAAATTGTTCATATTGACGTTTCCGTCTGGCATATAATCGAGGGCGCTTCTAATCACAGTATTAGTGAAGGGTCGTTTAGAGCGGAGCGCGCTAGAACGTCCAAACTTGTCCAGACTCATCGTTAAACTAACGTATAAAACCTGATTCTTTTAGCTCTTCAACGATTGAAACTATTTCGTTATCATGAGACGAGTTGCCTGCGTGTTTCGACGCGATTAGTAATTTCAGACGCTCTGCGAGTTCATTGACGTCGTCCCAGTATACATATTCAGTAGGAGCGTCATTATAACGCATATTATAACCTTGACCGCTGTACGAGTACGAACGCGACTGAGATTTTATTAAGGGTCGGATGACCTTGGTATATTTTGGTACAGTCGATGCGTGTGCACCTGGGTAGCCTCCATTATTTTTTTATATTGTGCCAAATCGTCTTTTGTGTATGCTATGGTATCTTTCAAAAACACCAAATTATACAAGCCGCGGGTACCGGAATATCTCTCGCCGTCTACAATAATATCGCCAGATCCTTGATGAAAATCCATCGATTTATTGCCGAGAAACCATTTGGATGATATTTTGTCGTAAACGGGTCCGTAAACAATATCGGTATCGGGTGATTTTACCCATAAATTTTGAATATATGAATGGGAAATTTCTGGATATTGTTCCAGGTATTATTGAAGGGATGCGTTAGCCACTCTCGATGTGTCAAACACATCATCTTCCTCCTCATCGATATTTTGCATGTCAACGCTCTTATTGGGATCCGGCGTTTCCTGAATTTCTTCCATAGACAAAAATGATACGTTAACCTTATTTTTTGTTTCTTCGTTCGGTTCCTTTTTGTGTTCCCGCTTGACACCTCGACGTTCAGTTTTTATTTCTGCCGGTGACGGTGATAGCTTTATTTTTGCTATACGTTCTAGCGGCTCGCTGACGGATTTGAAAAGCTTCCGAATTGACGCATCCTCTTCGCTCTTACCCAATTTTAATGTTAAATACTTCTTTCGAATAGATCTAGACAACTCGTTTACTTTTTTTTTAGCGCCGCGTCGGCGATGTCGGCGGACGTCGCCTTCATGACTGTTTCCATCGACAATTAAATATCGACTTTTATATATTTGCCGAAACCCTTGCGGTAGCGTCCGTTTTTTACGTCGAAATCTTTGACAATTATCAAACAGCCGTACTTTTCTTTCTAGCACTCGGAACAAATTTGTTTAAACGTGTCGTATGAAACGTCGGGTGAGACATGTTCATCATAAACGTGGCGTAAATTCACGTCATCCTGTTTAAACAACGTGACAATATTGCAATTGTCACGTATCAATTGCTTGGGTTCCTTGGAGTATGTCTGACAGAGATAAATAGCGTCGATGGCCTTGTGTCGGCACATCGAAAAATACTCGCGAATTTTATCGTGCTTGTCGCACGACACGTCGTCGAAAATAAACACAGAATTCTCTTTCGCGTCGCTGGGGTCGATTATCGAGTCTCTTTCACTTTAGGGATAATATCCAACTCCTTTGACATTGCTCAATACGCGAGATAACATTTGATATTTCGGTTGATACAACGACTTTGAGTAGACGTAAACATTTTCGAAACTTGCCCCGTTGCGGTTAAAGAGTAGCGCTAACATGGTGTTGGTTTTGCCGCAACCGCTAACCAAAACACCGCCCTAAATGAATTGGGTAGCAGTTGACCGTGTTTGCTTTTGTTAACGAAACCATCTCCGCAAGCCAAATCTAAATGATTGATGGGGAGCTTGAGTTTCTGCTGCACCACCCGCATGACTACAATGTTTATTCGAGACACCTCGCATATATATACGAGACAAGCAATTTCCTTTAATTAGTATGTTATGCTTCGCGTCCGGAAGTGGTCTCGTTAACACGCTGATTAACAAGTTACCTTTTGAAGTACATATTCCGGGTTACCAGTTTTGCAGTTCCGGTACAAAGTTGGAAAAACGCTTGAACCGAGGCGATAGCGGGGTGAATCCTTTGGACGCTGCGTGTAAGGTATACGACATTGCCTATTCGCAAAACAAATCGTTAGACAAACGTCATAAAGCGGATAAAGAATTGGAAACACGTGCGTGGCAGCTAGTAAAATCTAAAGACGCAAAATTTGGTGAAAAAGCTGCCGCGTTCTTTGTCACCGCGACTATGAAAACTAAACGTAAGCTCGGTATGGGACAACAACGACGTCCCTCTGTTTCGTTTCGACAGGATGTCGTGAAAAAGGTTCGCAATGTATTAAAGAAGAAACAATTGTTTCATATCGATAACCCTAAAATGCTTAGAAGATCGGCACTGGAAGCGCTTCGAGCTGGCAGAGTCGCTGTAAGAAAAGCGGGAGGACGTAAAAAAAAAGGGTACCTAGAATTATACCGTTCGAATCAAAATCGGGTGGTATTTTACCACTTTTACCGTTATTAGGAGCGCTAGGGGCTTTAGGTTCGCTCTCGGGCGGAGCCGCTGCTATCGCTAAAACTGTCATCGATGCGAAAAACGCACCAAAGAAACTCGAAGAGCCCCACCGCCATAACCGAGCTATGGAAGAGATTGGAAAAAAAGGATCGGGTCTATTCTTGAAAAAGAGTCCACGCGGCGGATTCGGTCTTTATCTGAAGAAACAAGAAAACTCCCAATAAAGCTACCGAGAAGGGCTCTATTCGACATCGATTTAATATCTCTGGCGCGCAAGTTAAAAATTCCTCACTTCAGGGGTGTTTTTATGCTAGATAGTTTACCCGTCGAATCAGACCGCAAGAATGCGGAATCGTAAATTTGAATGTTCGTCGAAATAGAGGAACCCACTGGGTAGCATACAAAAAGAAGAAGGGAAACGATGTTGAGGATTTTGACAGTTTCGGTAACCTTAAACCACCCGCGGAACTTGTTAAATACTTCGGCAACAGCGCCAATATCTACTATAATCACGATAGATATCAAAATTTTAGGCAATACAATTACGGTCACTTATGTTTGCAATTTCTCTATAAAAAGGACTGAAATGGCGGACCTATAAGCAGTCAACATGTCGATCATATTTACGTTAAAAGGTCACACGTCGATATTATCCATCGACTTTGTCAATCCGCGGCAGTTGGATGAAGGTGTAGAGTACGGTTTAGGGCTGATTGGATTCCACTCTTACAACAACATTCCCAACATAGATAGGGGTTCGAATAAATTTTACTACTTCGATAGTAACAATAAAGAAAACGTTATTGAAATTCCGACCGGGTCCTATGAAATTAGCGACATAGAAACCTACATTAACGAACATCTGCCGAAAAATACGGAAGAGAAGAATACGATCCCAAAGTTAATACAGGAGATATCAATCAAACCCAACAATAATAAATACGATAAAGTGTGAGATCTACAGCCCCGTATACGGGGTAAACTTTAAACAGAACTCGGACAGTATCGGAAAGTTATTGGAGTTTTCACAGAAAATTTTGGAGCCCAAAAGTGCGAACGATACATGTAGATGGTAACATAACATCTGGAGCGTTCTACAACGACAGACCTTCGCACACAATTTACAAGTTTGTCTTGTCCGTCGATCCGGGGTACGCCATCGACGAAACTCCTAAATATCTAACGTACTTGCCAGTAAACAAACGACAAATCTACAACATTACCCTACAGGTTCTGGATCAAAACTTTGAGTTGGTTAATTTCCGAGGTGAAGAAATCATCATTAGATTGGAACTTAAAAAATTAACGTAATGTTGATTTTCAACTCAATCGAAGCCGCTGGTGAATATAAAAAAGCGAACATCCAAACAGTAGGGTTAGTAACAAAACCGAGGCGTATCCGTAAAGGTCGTCTTACATTGAGCAACAAACAATTTCTCACACAGAAAGCCAAAATTTGATGAGTCTATTCAGCGCGTGGAGACCTGCACCTATCATCCCTTTGTGAAATCTTTTTTGAACAACGACACCATTGAGATCACGATCAATCAAGGAGATGCCTGGCTGCTTATGTACGACGCTGCTATTTGCATTAAGGGATCGCTGAAACGTCTCACGGGAACCGACCAAGTGCAATTTGTAAACAATGCAGGAGCTTTTTTTTTTTTAAACTATATCGTACGAGCTGAATGGGAAAGAAGTGGATAGCGTGCGTGATCCGGGTATAGTTAGTACGATTAGAGGTTATCTGTGTTACTCGAAAGATGACTCATCGCATCTAGATATTTCCGGCTGGAATTTCCCTGAAAATGCGATTCACGATACAGAAAATGGACATTTTAGCATGCGAATCCCGTTACGACACTTTTTAAATATATTTAATGATTATAATATGATAACTTGTGGAAAACAAACCATAAGATTGGTAAGAGCCAGACATGACAAAAATTGTATGATAATTAAACCAATAGGCGGTGTTGCGGCCAGTGCAATTAAAACAACGGCGGAATTAAAAATTGATAGCGTCGATCTTAGGGTCAAGCACATATTTCCAAACGACGAAATCAAATTGGCTCTGCTGAAATCGATTAGATTAGATCAACCCATATTGATACCCTATAGACGATGGGAACTTCATGAATATCCTGCCCTAACCGCGGGATCTGCAAAAGAAATTTGGTCTGTCAAGACGTGCGCGGCTATCGAAAGCCCCCGATACGTAATAGTCGCTTTTCAAACAAATCGCAAAGATAATGAAGCGAAAAATGCGACGATTTTCGATCACGTCAACGTAACGGATATAAGATTAACACTAAACGGAGAATATTACCCTCACGAACGTTTACGATTAGATTTTGAAAAGAATGACTTCGTAGAAGCGCATCACAATTACACAGATTTCTACAACAGTTATAAGGGATGTGGGGAAAAAACTGCGTTGCTTGACTATATAGCTTTGAAAAACTGCGCGGTTTTCGTCATCGACTGTTATCGAAGAAACGACAGTGTAAAATCCAGCACTGTCGACGTAAAGTTAGACATCGAAGCAAAAAGGGATTTCCCGCGAATACACGTGCCTATTGCATCATCATTCACGATTGTATCGTGGAACAACTACCGCTCAGCGAGATTGTTCGAAATCTAACATAAATACCGCCGGAGGAACCTAATCTTAACCAGTCATATTAAAAATGCGCATCGTTGCGGTAGATAGTCAAGGCTTCCAGTTAGAAGATGCATTTGTCGTTAAAGAAATGGCTGTCTACAACGGATGTCAAATTAGTCATTACGTTTTGAAACCGCCGCGTGAATATTGCACGTTGATCGGTGCAGAAAAAAGAACGGTACGCTGGCTCGAACAATATCATCACGGTCTCAAATACAGCTCTGGTTTTGTTCAATATTCCGACATTGATACGTTGATCGCACTACTGATAGAAAATGCTGACTTGATATACGTGAGAGGAAGATCAAAAATGGAATTTTTAATGTCGAAAATGGATCGGGCGGATGTCGCATGCAGAGTCATTAACGTGGAGAAATTCGACGATGATAATTGGTTGAATCCTCCGAAATTTCAACCGGATTACGCCCATTGCATGTTTCACTCCGGAGAAAGACTGCGCATGTGCGCGTTGAGAAATTCTGCCCTTTTATATAATTGGTTGTATTCAAGGATCCCTGTATGAAATAAAACTTTTTTTAAATTTAAATAAGACTTTTTATTTCAATTCAAAAAATTAATAATACATTTTCACGTAAAAATAAAGCACGCCAATGCTATGATACGAATACAAACTGCGAAACTGTAATCTATTGAAGTATAATTCTTTTTTCGTGCCATTTCTCGAGTAATATTCTGCGTCATCTCAAGCAAAATAGCGACTAAAGGCGTTTGGTTCATCACTTATCTTTGTTATTTTACCTATAAAAGATTAGCTAGAAACCGAATATATTTTAGTATTTTATTGACCTTGAAACGAGATGAGAGTCTTTGCTATGCTACGCTGTCTTTACTACCTGTTCGGACGTGTCGACGATAGTCGCCGCGCTGCCCGAGGAAGGTGTGATTGAATATTTACAAAAATTCGGATTCCTTTCACCTAACGACAACGAATCTTTAACACAGATCAATGCGCCCAGTTTGCAACGTGCCTTAATGGATTTTCAGGATTTCTATAATTTACCGGTGGATGGTGCTCTTAATAACGAAACCGTTGAATTAATAAATAAACCTCGATGTGGTGTAATAGAAAATGCCTTCACGACTGTTTCGCGATGGCAGAAAACGGATTTAAATTGGTATATTCAAGTACCACCCAGTCACTATCAAGAGTTAAAAGTGTTGGCAGCCGAGGTTTTTAAAATATGGAGTGATGAATCAAATTTAAATTTTTTCTTAAATTACTCAGAGCCAGATATTATGATTTTGATGTCTGACAAATATACTACCCACAGACAAAGCATAGGATGTAAAAGGAACGAATCCTGTCCTTTTGCTTTCGACGGAAGGGGTAACATATTAGGACATGCATTTTTTCCAAATCAACAACAAAAGTGCGTGGAAGCTCATTTAGATAAATCCGAAGATTGGTACTACGGTTTAGAAGTGCCTGCGCCCGGAGGAAAGACGAGCTTGTTTACTGTGTTGTTCCGGGAAATTGGACATACGTTGGGTTTGGTGCACAGTAACGATCGCAATGCCATTATGTACCCTTGGTATAGCTTAAATTCTAAGACATTGTCATACGATGATATTGCAGGTCTTCAACGTTTATATGGTAAAAGAACCATAACCACCGTCCGCGTAACAACTCCGACAACAACAACTACTACTACTACTACCACTACTACTACAACTACGAAACCTCCGATAGGGAAAAACGAAACAAAAGTACCAGATTTGTGTCACGTAAATCCATCCATATTTTTGGTTACGTCTAAGATTAGGTGATAAAGTCTACATGGAACCTAAAATGATATCAGATTATGTCCCTATTTGCGCTAATATTTCGCATATCTACCAAAGACCCAACGGACAACTTTTGGTAGTCACCGGTGATTCGTTTTATCTACTTCACTTCCCGAGTTTCACGATAGTGGGTGACCGACAAAGCGTCCAGCGACTGGGTGTGCCTGCGGGCAAAACAGTGAACGCCATTTTTAATACGTATGGTGGTCGAACGTATATATTTTACGGTAAACGCTACTATGCAGAAATAGACGAGTGTTCTTTAAGTGCGAGTGAACACGGTTTTACTACGGAACTGTTTCCGGGTCTGCCCGACGATTTGTCGGGCGCCTTTCGATACACCAACGGACATTTGTATTTTTTCAAAGAGAAAACGTATTACGCATACAACGAATTCTTGAATAAATTAACGAGAGTCGGTGAAATAGACTTGAGTCTTGTCGGAATTAATTGTCCCACCGAGAGTGTCTTTAAACAAATTAGGGATTTGTTAAGAAAGTTATCGATCTTTCACAACAATGAATAAGAAGATAGTTTTCTTCGACGATTTTAGAAGCTTGGATACCGAACAACTTGAATTGATCGCTGTGCAACATTTCTTGGAGCATGTGAGACCGCACGATTTGTTGAATATGTGGCATAAGTTACCAGTACGATATCGCAACAATTTTGAATTGCAAACTCATTTGCCCTGCTTTGTTCACTATAACAGACCGGACAGCAAAAGGCATATCGACGGCCCGGCAGCTCCGCAGAATAAATGTCATTATTGTTTGAGTGTTATAAAAGCAGTTACCGCGATCTAGGATAGTTTCATTCGGGCTAGAAACATGGTTTTGTTAAGTGCTCACTTTGTTTTGTTGTCGGCTGTGGTACAAAACGTTTTCTATATACATAAACCTAAGGATGTGATTGAAGCGTTCGTTTGTTTCAAAAATCATAATAATTGGTGCATTTGGCCCGATACGTGGACGCGTATGCAACTCGCTCAGGTCAACGGAATCGACAAGCTACAAACTTTTAGCGTGACATTGTCGAATAACACTACCGCAGATAAGCCGTATTTAAATTACAAGGTACGTTTCGTTTTCGCGAACCGGAGCTACGAAGACCACGGCGAATGGCAAATGATCGCTATCAAGAATTCCAATAACACCAGCGGCGGCGTTAACGACAATTGCGGTAACGAATACAACATCTCGGCAGATCGAAAAACTATTTTAATCCCGCTATATGTAACTACGTGCGCTTGTTTGCTTCTTTTGGCAAAATGCTTATTCAAATTGAGTAAATGTAAATACCTCTCTTAAGTGGGGGGTTGTTGATATATAAGTACATTTGAATTTGATACCGAAGTCAGTCTGTTTTTCGCAATGAGTAACAAAGTGGTCACTATCGATGAAAAAACGATTTTCGAAATAAAGAATT
Organism: Cylas formicarius; assembly: GCF_029955315.1. NCBI lineage: Eukaryota > Metazoa > Arthropoda > Insecta > Coleoptera > Brentidae > Cylas > Cylas formicarius. The sequence goes on from NW_026844365.1 coordinate 21,575,909, forward strand.
CAGATGTCCGTTTCATCTTCAAGAACAAGCACATAGATTTTCAAGTCCAGGATTTTTGGGATTTTTTGTTCTTACTGGAGGACGAGGTTGGAGAAATCATGTTCTGGAATGAAATAACAGTCTACATCGGGGGCAGTATCGAGGTGACCTATTCGAACGAAGAAGAGAGCTGTGAGTTGATACTGAAACAGGATCATGGCGACGAAATTATCCTCGAACGCGATGAAGTAGAAAATCTCATGGACCAGAAACACCGCTTGTACGAAGCATTACGTTGTCTACATATGAGCTAATAAATATTTGGTATTGTATCTATAGTTTTTCTTTTATTAAACCGTGATTATTGAGACACTCTGTATAAGTCAATCGACTTGTTTACCGTCGACCCGATCCCCCGCGTCACCACGCCACACCGTCTCCGCGCCCTCTACCGGGGGGCCTACGACGGTCGGAGCGCGCGACATCTAGCAGCGACCGACGGAACCGGTGCAAAACAGGACGCTACACAAGGTGGGTGGGGGGCGGAGCGCACTCTGGTAGCCAGGGGGGACGGGCCGGACCGCCACGCGCGGGGGTTACCCGCTGCGAGGGAGTTAGGAAATTGAGGTTATGTGCGGTTTTTGCTTCTTATATCGGTACTATATATCTACTCGAATATCCTTATCATTTTAGTCGTTATAATGAGAAAAAATTCTAAAATTGTTTTGTTTTGTTTGTATAGATAAATATAATAATTGATTTCATTTCCGGAAATAAAAGAAATATCATGGAAAGTCTCAAAATGAGAAAGCTATAGAATAAGATATATGCCAATTTAAATTTGATTAGAGATGCAAGTATATAAAACCATTTCAACCATTAATGTTGCTTGGATATCTATTAATATATTAATTTTATCTTTTCTTTAAATATAAATTTTCGCTCAAAAAACAATCCTTAAGTTATACATGTGAGGAAACAAAAAGCAAAAAATCACAGTTGATCGAAAGGAGATATGGAAAATGAAATAATAAATAATATTAAACTGTAGAAGTTAAACCAACTTACATTTTCTTGAAACTGATGTAACAAAAACAACTGACGAAAAAATATAGATAATTTTAAAGCATTATGATAACAGAGATATAAGTAATAAAATTCAAAAACAAAACAAAGCAAATTACAACTAAGAAACCCAAGAACCAAAAAAAACCCAAAACCTTTCAAACATTAAAGAAAAAAACTAACAAACTGAACTTTTACTATACTCATCGGCCACTTATAAAATTTAATTACAATTAAATCCTTACATTTTTCTATCCCATGTGTATGGTTTGAAATATATATATTTTAATGATTTTCACTTTTGGAATTTATTAATTTTTATTTGTAAAACCATAAGACTTGTATTTATTTTTTTGTTTTGTAATATTTACTTCAATAAAACAATTTTTATTAATAATAAATTCCTTTCATTAAAAATTATTTTTGTGTTGAATTTTACAATTGTACTGCAGAAAATTCCAATTTTGCTCAGAAAAAAAGAATCATTCATAAACTAAAACATATAAATTATAGTACACTTAAAAATTTCATTAATTATATTTCGTCCTCGTTTCGTAAATAAGAACAACGTAGTTCCCCCGTAATATAATATACGCAGTTAGCTCATTCCTCGTTTTCGTGCCGTTTGACGCGTGTATACTTACCCAATTTTGCGTTTTTGTTTATTGTTTAATTAGTATTAGTTTAGTCAGTTTAGTCAGTGTGATGTAAAAAATTATATCGTCTGGACAAAAAAGGCGTTACAGTTCAGAAACGGATGAGAAGGAATTTCTTAAATGGAAAATTTCCAAGCTAAAACTGCGTTTGACCGAAAAAAGTCGTAGTCGGTCGAGAGACAGGAGAACAATCTCTCCACCCTTGTCTCAGTCGTCGAGAGAGAGGGCGGAGATAGCGGTACCGGTGGTCGACAAACCTGGGCCTAGCCGGCGGGAAGAGCATACTTCACGAGAATCGGAATATTGGATATGCTCGGATGACGAAGACCTTCCTTTACAGTTGAACATATAGGTAAACAAAATTACCAACCTTTTTGTTTCATTTTCAAGATATATTAGGACATATTTTTGTATATTATACATGGACTATTACTTTAATATTAATTCTGGTTCATGGATTACATATATGTATATATATATATATATATATATATATATATATATATATATATATATATATATATATATATATATATATATATATATATATATATAATGTTATTAGTACCGATTAAAAACACCTCACGTAGGAAAGCGGAGTGCTGCAGATATTGTAGTCATGTGCTGAGAGGTACACAGAAAAATGCAGTATTCTTAAATTTCATAAATCCTGTTAAATAGTGTCGAGTTAAATATAACTTCATAGGCGTCGCTATTTGTCGCACAAAATATCGCTATTTGGTCATGGGTAGATAATAAAATTAATAATTACAATTATGTTTATATTTCGTAAATAAAATAATTCATGTAATCATTAAGACGCTGAATAACTCGCGCCATTGTCTAGTTGACATTTAAATTATAAAATACTAAACTACAATTATAAAATGTACAATTCTAAAAATCCAATTATAAACAAAATTCGTCTGGGGATATCAACGTAATCAGTTCAGGAACTGTTTCTATTAGAGGCACTCACTGTTCATACAAAGCATTGTATAATTCTTTTGTGTTGTTCCACGGCGAATACGAAAAATTGGGAGTTTCGTACATACAACTTGGAAGGCTTTGGTTACTCGATATATATGGGTCGCCAGAAACTTCACATTCATCGCTCGGCTTTTTTGATTTATTCCCTAATTTTTGGTACGGTGCATGTAAAAGGTTATGTAGATCTTCAGACTTCCATTGTGTATCGCGATGTGAAAAATCTAGAGATTTTTCTTCATCCGATGAAGGGACAAAGTTTGAGAAATAATTTGCAATGTGAGCCGCCGATTTGCTTTTGTATATCAGACTCGCAAGTGCCTAACAGCTGTTTTCTCTTCTCCTTCAGTCGTCGATTTTGAAACCAAATTTTTATTGTTCTTTCTTCTATGCCGAATTGTACGGCTAGTAGTTTACGGTTGCTAGCTGCAATGAAGCGTTCCTTTTTGAAGTAGTTTTCAAACGTTAGTAGCTGCTGCGATGTAAACTCGGTCCGTTTCTTGCGTTTCTTTGTTATTCCGCTATTCTGCGGTGAAATTGCAAACTCCATTTTGTCCAAAGCGTTTCCTGAAGTAGTCGCGTTTTGACCTTCGTCTTTGTCTCATTTATTTCTACGACTTAAAAAGAATGATGCCGCAAGACAAAATAGTAATTCCTTTCTTATAGACAAGGAAGTATCGTCCCTTGACTCAAGTATTTTGGCCCTGTTGGGAGATGAACAACCGGTCCCAGAACTATCAGGTCCTAGTATTCACCAGGACGAAGCCACGAGATGGTCGCTCATTCTGAATAAGGGACTTAGTGAGGAGGCCCTGGCGAAATTAATGAAAAAATCCCCAACTTTAGATAACTGTCTACTTCTAAAGGCCCCATCAGTTAATTTAGAAGTTGAGGCAGCTGTCAGGGAGCTGGAAACTCGGAGGGATCAAAAATTAGCTGGCTAGCAAAGTCAGATTGGGTCAGCACTGGCTTCGTTGGGTCAATTAACCACGGGCCTTATTTAAAAGGGAGGGGGGGTAATTCATCCCCTTATCGAGCTGGCGAGGTTGCTACTAGACCTCCACTACAAATATTCAGCTATTCGTAGAGAATTGCTAATTCTGGGCCTAAGAAAGGATTTAAAAGATACCCTCGTGTCTGCGTCAGCAGATGGGTGGCTTTTCGGAAAGGACTTGGTTGAGCGGATCAAGACATCCAGGGACATTGAGAAGACTGGCTTGGATTTCAAAGCGAAACCGTCCAAGACAGTTAATAAAGCACCTAATCCCAACAACCGGGGTTTATTTAAGAAGCCTTCCCAGCAGATCCAGGGAAACTCCTATTGTCCACCTCGTCGTGTACTCAGGACATCCAGTCGGGGTGGACAAAACAGCCGACACGAGCCTACCCGTCAACGAGCCTACCCGACCCAAAGGACATCGGACCCGGAACGTCGTCGTCGAGAAGGGTACCGCAACTTCAGGAAGTAGAGTGTAATGAAGTATGTCGTATGGTTGGACGTCTACGTAAGTTCTTACCCAGATGGAAAGAAATTACTCAAGATAAGAGAATTCTATCTTGGACTTTGGGTTTGAAGATTCCATTCCTCCTTAAGCCAAACCAAAGCATACTGCCTTCGGAAAGACATTGGTCAGATTCCGAAAAGATTGTTTTAAGAGATCCAGTTAAGGATCTATTAGCTATGGGGGCTATTAGTAAAGTACCGCATTGCAAGGGAGAATTTATTTATTTTAAATAAATTTCGTTACAATATAATTTCAATTAGACATCAAGATTTATCGGTTTCCGTACCGCTTATGACGTATTTGTGAGTGACGTACACAGTAAGTAGGTCAACCTCTTTTCTGAGATACATTGTTCTCTCGGAACTGAACCTATTTTGACGGTACGGATATAAAACGGATGCACGGTCGAACCGGGCCCTCTTTTCTTTTTGGAACGGGTTCAAATTAAGATGGAAGAGATTTTTTGGCGATTGGAAGAAGGCACATCGTGGTCTTGGTATTTTATAATGGTGATGTATTTGATTTTATATTTTTATTTTGGTTTGGTAATGTTAAAATTCCTTTAAACGTTCAATTTTTCAGTTTGCGACAAATAATTTCTTTTATTTTACGGGTTATGCCATAAGGCACATTTTCTTTGATTGTCATTTTTGGATTATTTGTGAAATAATATTCTCTTTTTATTTTCAAATGTGTTAGCCATCGACAGTTAAAAGTATAAATTTTGAAGTCATATATTGAGGAAGTTTCTGATGCACGATATATTTTATTTTGTTTACCCACCAATCGCGATACATATCTTGTGTGTGTTGTATTGCCTTCCTGCTGCAACACGCGGTGTCTTTCTAGTGTCGAGGTTGGGGGTCTCTTTCTCCCTTTATTGTGCACGATATATTTTTGCTTACTTACCAATCGTGATACGTATCTTGTGTGTTGTATCGCCTTCTTGCAGTTTTTTTTTCTTGGTATCTAGATTGGGGGCCTCTCTTTCTCTCCTTTGCTGAACGCTGATACCGCCGGTTTCTCTTAGTGTAGAAAGAACATTGTGTTAGGTTGCAATTTCCTCGAAGGAATTCCAGATTTATTTCCATTTAAATCCAGTCGAAGGGACACCAAACAAAGGAGGAGGTTTCTGCCAGTACTTTCAGCGAGGATACCTGCGGGTGAGTGGTTGTTTTTTTTAACTTTACTGTTGTAAGAAATCATAAGTTACCACTGCTTAAACACCTGCACGTATCTCTCGATATCTGTGGTTTGAGACTCCTTCGTTTGAATAGTGTTCGATACCTCCTTTCGGTAACATTTAAAATGTATATTTTCAGTATTGTTTTAATGGTCGATGAGCTTCATGTTCTTTTACTGATTATTTTTGCAGTTTTTGGTTTTGAGACCTAAAATACAAGAAATTATATTTTGAATATCACCATTATAAATACCGCCCCTCCAAAGGCAACTTAATTTTCAATTATCCATTTCAGTCATTTGTTTATTTATTTTTTTATTAATTTGATAAATTCTATTCGTAACACGCTTCGTCGAATAGTGTTTTAATTTTTGTATTTGGGCTAAAAAAAAGGCATTTTTTGTAATAGTTTTATTAATTTTAAGGTTCTGTTGTAATTTTCATTTCATTGTTAGGGTGCCTAAGCACGATCATCATTGTTGTTAATTATTTTTAATCATTAGCCGTTAGACCTTCAGTCTACTTTAAATTTAGAAAACTGATGGTTTTGTACTCTTAAATTACTCCGTTACAAGTTACTGCTGTTGCCTTGTCTTATTTGAGGTTAAACCATCCCGAACCGATAGTTCGAAGGACGCTGGGAACATTGGTGTCAGGATCTCAGGGAACTGCCGTTCTACTCCGACATAACCTAAGAATTTGTTACCTAACCAGTCGAGCGACCAGGTTGACGGAACCAGTTGCCCCGTCCTGTGACATCTGCAGCCAGTCAAGCATCAGCAGTCAAACCTCAGACAAGTAACAGGGTGCTTGTAAAGGGGTGGGAATTAATTAAGTTGTAGAATCCATGCAGAATTAAATTTTAACTGTTTCTGAGACCTTGTTTGCCTTCAAATTTTTTTTTTAAACAGTAGGAAGCTAGATTTGTCCTTTTCCTAACTTCCAATTTTGTTCCGTTGTATAAAAAAAGACTGGCGCCCGACAAAATAAAAGAAGGAAACAGATAACCTGAACCCCGCCTTTCGCGCTATCAATCTGAGCAGCCCAAAGGCACTCCGTTTGGTAAAGTTCTACTCCCGATACCACGGGTTAAAGAATTTTACTTGACAAGTTCAGTATTATATTTATATGATTTTTTACTGTTAGGGAGAACATTAGATGAATGTAAACGCAATGTAACCATAACCGTTACATTTCTCCAAGAGTTGGGATTTGTTATTAATTCTGAAAAGAGTATTTTTACTCCTTCCCAAACATGTAGATATTTGGGATTTATTTACAACTCCAACGCTATGACTGTTTCTATACCAGAAGATAAGAGACCTCATCTTTTAAAATGTATAAAATTCCTACTTAGAAAAAAGTCCTGTAGGATTCGCCTTTTTGCTCAAATAATTCGGAAATTAATTGCTGTATGCCCAGCTGTTCATTATGGATGGGTTTACACAAAGTTACTAGAAAGGGAAACATTTTTGGCCTTAAGACGCTCTCGAGGAAATTATGGTAGGCTAATGACTGTTTCTTCATCTTTACATAGTGACCTTAATTGGTCGTTATCTCAGATTACCAGTTTTAATCCTATTAGATTGGATGGATTCCATCAAGAAATTTTTTCAGATGCTTCCTTAACGGGTTGGGGTATTCACTCTAATGATGTTAGGTCA